>NC_134354.1:417083200-417393394 GCF_048569485.1 Anomaloglossus baeobatrachus | reverse complement strand
CCAGCGGGAAGGGGGAGCATCAAAGAGCAGCTCCAGCATCACACTGAATTACAGGTACTGTGAGGATATGGAATCGCCCTGTGCATATTATCTCTATAGTTTTTGAGGGCAGGAACAGTAGAAGAATTTTTTTTTTTTTTCTATCTCCCTGGAGTACCCCCTTAATCACTTCTAATAGTATTACTTGTGATTTATTACCCATATATGACCTGATTGTTAAGAAATATCAGGTTTCAAAGTCCCCCTGTGTATGGTTAGAGTAATTGTATCCATTGTAGCTGTGTCTCATTCTCTTTAACCTGTTTCATTCAGTTGGCCCTATACACAGAAAAGTTTGAGGAATTTCAAAACACTCTTTCTAAAAGCAATGAAGTCTTCACAACTTTCAAGCAAGAAATGGAAAAGGTGAGTACTAATCTGTGTCGTGCTCCTCTTCTCTTGAAAAGATCTCCTTTCTGACTTACTGCGTATTACAGTCAGAATCTTTTACTGAGGTGTGTATGGAAGACACAGAAATTTACATAGTATCTCAACATTCAAACCTCCTTATGGAGAATATTATAGATCGTATTTTTCGGACTATAAGACACACTCCCCTCCCCCCCACCCCCCCAAATGTTGGGGGAAAGTGGGGTGTGTGTCTTATAGTCTGAATGTATGGCATGGCTGCAGGGAATGAGGGTGGAGCGGGTCATCGGCGGCATGAGCAGGCTGTAGCAGCGCCTGCCGTGACCACGTGGGCCCGCTCATTTCATATGCATGCATCCTCCCGCCCATCATCTTCAGCGCTGACAGGTGGGCGGGATGATGGGCGGGGGATGCGCGCATAATTAGCAACTGGGCCACGTGATCACCCCTGGCAACTACAGCCTGGAGTGGTCATGTGTGGCTATATTCACTGCCCCCCGCACATCATCATCAGCGCGGGTGGCAGTGAAGAAGTATACTCACCGGTCACTGTTCCCTGCAGCATCACGATGTCCTCCTGTCTGACGGCCTGCTGATCTGTGTAGAGAGCGGTGAGCACAGGGATCACGTCATCGCTGTGCGCACCGCTAGTCTCCACACACATCAGCGAGCAGCAGACAGGAGGACATCGCAATGCTGCAGGGAACGGTGACCGGCTCCACACAGGTCAGTGCCGCTGCTGCTGGCACTGACGGGAAGACGAGCGATGCTGCATGGAGTGAGGAAAGGCGAGTATAAGTGGTTATTTATTTTTTTTTGTGTGCCACAGAATGCATACCAGGCCATATACCAAGATAGGGGTATATAGTACGATGGGGGTAATTTAGCAGGATGGGGGTATATAGCAGTATGAGGGACATATATACAAGGATGGGGATCATATACAAGGCAGGAGGATCATTACCAGGATGGGGTACCTTAGTTAGAGAATTTGGGGACATTACCCCTATAATAGTGTCAGCAGCAGATCCTCACCCCATAAGTGTGTCATGACCACACATTTTGCTTAAAATTTTATTTTCCTCCTCTAAAACCAGGGTGCGTCTTATAGTCCGAAAAATACGGTACATTGCCACTTTTTTTTTTCTTTTCTATTGTAAAAGCCCTCAATAATTACGTTAACCCTTTCACGTCAACCCTTCGTACCCAAAAACTAATGGCATTTTTGGTTTAGATTTTTTGTCCTCTTTAGCATTAAATATATGGTTTTAATTATGTCATGAGAAATATGGCATATGGGGCTGGGGGGAGCTGTAGCAGGCCCCTGGCTACAGTGGTAACCTATTGGCACTCCATGATTGCTCAGCACAAGAAGGGTGGGTAAATGGGAGCCATTGCGTGCCAGCATTAGCCTAACTGATATTGAAATGCTGCTGTCATTAATTTACCTCAGTATCTAAATAGTAGGACAGCAGAAATCAGTCCCAGCTCTGGTCGCTGCTGTTATACCGTTTCCCCAAAAATAAGACACTGTCTTATTTTTTTTTTTGCCCTGAAAAAAGCACTAGGGCTTATTCTCGGGGAAACATAGTTGTGGGAAAATTTACCCCACAAAAAAATGCAGAGCCCCCTTCACAGGATCGTCCTACTTTCCAGACCCCGGGCGTCTGTGTGGCTCCCAGGTACTCCTGCGATCTCCGGTGGTCACTCGTATCAGGTATGCTGCATGCCGTCCTTCCCTCCTTTTGGCCGGGGTCTTCTTAATTCCCTCTTTTGGGGATGTCTGCTTTCTATAATGAAGTATTCTGCAGTACTCTTTAACTTTTTTAGCTGCACGGACACTTCATTATTGAACCGCAAAGAGGTCTTATTTTCGGGGTGGGGCTTATATTTAAGCCTTGATGAAAACTCCTACTAGGGCTTATTTTCGGGGTAGGTTTTTTTTTCAGGGAAACGCAGTAGGCAGAGGCCGGCTGTATAACACAACTGGCCTCTGCCACGCATAGAGTGGGAGTAAACTGTGTAATGGGTTAATATCAGGTCATACAGGCCCCTTCTTGTTTTTAATTGATGTTCACATAACAAAAGCAATACTAATATATTCGTTGTTTAATGGTATTTGTCTTGCAGATGACCAAAAAAATTAAAAAGTTGGAGAAAGAGACAACTATGTATCGATCCAGATGGGAAAGCAGTAATAAGGCCCTGCTCGTCATGGCTGAGGAGGTAAGATTGCTGAACTAGATTAGCATTCCATAAAACTAGTCATGTTGGCGCTAATGTATATTACTTTTATGAAAAATATAGCTTTATTTCTTTTTCGCTCCTAATTGGGAGACCCAGACAATTGGGTGTATAGCTACTGCCTCCGGAGGCCACACACAAAGTATTACACTTAAAAGTGTAAGGCCCCTCCCCTTCTGGCTATACACCCTCCCGTGGGATCACGGGCTCCTCAGTTTTCATACTTTGTGCGAAGGAGGCACACATACATGCATAGCTCCACTGTTTAGTCAGCAGCAGCTGCTGACTATGTCGGATGGAAGAAAAGAGGGCCCATACAGGGCCCCCAGCATGCTCCCTTCTCACCCCACTCTTTGTCGGCGGTGTTTGTTAAGGTTGAGGTACCCATTGCGGGTACGGAGGCTGGAGCCCACATGCTGCATCCTTCCCCATCCCCCTTAGGGCTCTGGGTGAAGTGGGATTCGACCGGTCTCCAGGCACTGAGGCCGGGCTCCATCCACAGACCCGGAGAACCTGCTGGAATGGAGCTGAGTACTGTCAGGGAAGGCCCTGCTACGACAAGGTACTCTGTATCCCCGTACATATCGCGCGCACACCACAGCATTGCTGGGTGTGTTAGTGCGCCGGGGATTACAGCGCTGCGCGCTGGTGCCAGGCCTACCTGCAGCCTTGCTGAGAGAGGTACATGTGTCTGAAACTGCTGCGCGACCGTTGTTGTCAGTAGCGCTGCGGCGCGACTGGGACTTGTGGTGCGCCGGGGACCTCCGCGCTGACCGTGCATATAGGACGGCCGCGCTTATTACTCGAGTCCCCGGCTTTTTGCGGCCTAGTTTCGGTTCGTTACCGCCCCCAGGCCTGCCAGTCAGGGTGGGGGTGGGACGCTGTGGAGATCGTCAGCGCAGAGGGCTGGAGTCTGCTTTACATACTCCAGCCCTCACACTGGGCACAGTGGGATGCCAGTTTCCCGCACTTTGTTTGTGGTACGCCCACGGTCCGCCCCTCTTCACAGGACGCCGGCAGCCATTACATGTGCAGTCTGAGCTGGAGAGAGGAGACTGGGAGACCCAGACACGGGATTCTGGTGCCCACACACCCGCTTTTCAGCGGGCGGTAAGCTGCCCTCAAGGGCTGGCCCCCACTGATACCGAAGTGTATATTTGTATTGTTTGCTTGCAGCTATACATTGCACTGTACGGTCGCTGGATATTCTCTGCTATATATCCTCCTAGATTACTAACAGAGGACACAACAGCATGTCGACCGCAAAACGCAAAGGTGCCAAGGCACAGGCTTTCTATGCAGTTTGTACCGCATGTGGGGCTGTTCTACCGACAGGTTCCACTGACCCCCACTGTGTGCAGTGCTCGGCCCCTGTGGCACTTGCTCAGCCGGACCCTCTGCTGGAGGTGACTCAGGCAGAACCCCCTGCGAATACTGTCCAGGTGACAGGGACGGAGTTTGCAGCCTTTGCTGACAGAATGTCTGTGACTATGACTAAAATTCTTGAAACATTACAGTCCAGACCAGTCCCTCAGACTATGGATTCTGTTAACTTATTACTTCCCGGTCCCCCTCAGGGACAGCTCCGGGATCCGGGGGTATCTGTGGCATCCCAGGGTGATGGCTCTGACACGGACGACAGTCCCAGACAGCCTAAACGAGCCCGCTATGAGCGGCCCTCGACTTCATCACACTGGTCAGGGTCCCAGCAGGACTCTCTGTGTGATGAGGCAGAGATGGCTGGTCAGGATTCTGATCCTGAGACCGCTCTCAATTTGGATGCACCTGATGGTGACGTCATAGTGAATGATCTCATAGCGTCCATCAATAAAATGTTGGACATTTCTCCCCCTCCTCCTCCTGCGGAGGAGACAGCTTCACAGCAGGAGAAATTCCATTTCAGGTATCCCAAGCGTAAATTAAGTGTATTTCTGGACCACTCTGACTTTAGAGAGGCATCCAAAAACACCACGCTTATCCGGATAAGCGTTTTTTCCAAACGGCTTAAGGATACACGTTACCCTTTTCCACCTGATGTGGTCAAGGGCTGGACCCAGTGTCCCAAGGTGGATCCTCCAATATCTAGGCTGGCGGCTAGATCCTTAGTGGCGGTGGAAGATGGTGCTTCACTTAAAGATGCCACTGACAGACAGATGGAGCTCTGGTTGAAATCCATCTATGAGGCTATTGGCGCGTCTCTGGCTCCGGCATTCGCAGCCGTATGGGCACTCCAAGCTATTTCAGCTGGTCTTACCCAGATTGACACGGTCACACGTACCTCGACTCCGCAGGTGGCTTCCTTAACCTCTCATATGTCTGCATTTGCGTCTTACGCGATTAATGCTGTTCTAGACTCTACAAGCCGTACGGCAGTGGCATCAGCCAACTACGTGGTTTTACGCAGAGCCTTATGGTTGAGGGAATGGAAGGCAGATTCTGCTTCCAAAAAATGTTTAACCAGTTTGCCTTTTTCTCGTGACCGACTGTTCGGGGAGCGCTTAGATGAAATCATTAAGCACTCTAAGGGTAAAGATTCCTCCTTACCTCAGCCCAGACAATTCAAACCCCAACAGAAGAGAGGACAGTCGGGGTTTCGGTCCTTTCGAGGTTCAGGCAGGTCCCAATTCTCCTCGTCCAAAAGGACGCAAAAGGATCAGAGGAGCTCAGATTCTTGGCGGACTCAGTCACGTCCAAAAAAGACAGCTGGAAGACCCGCTACCAAGGCGGCTTCCTCCTGACTCTCGGCCTACTCTCTCCGCATCCTCGGTCGGTGGCAGGCTCTCCCGCTTCGGCGACATTTGGCTGCCACAGGTCACAGACCGCTGGGTGAGAGACATTCTGTCTCACGGGTACAGGATAGAGTTCAGTTCTCGTCCTCCAACTCGATTCTTCAGAACTTCTCCACCTCCCGACCGAGCCGATGCTCTTCTGCAGGCGGTGTGCACTCTAAAGGCAGAAGGAGTGGTGACCCCTGTTCCTCTTCAGGAGCAAGGTCACGGTTTTTACTCCAATTTGTTTGTGGTGCCAAAAAAGGACGGGTCTTTCCGTCCTGTTCTGGACCTAAAACTGCTCAACAAGCACGTGAAAACCAGGCGGTTCCGGATGGAATCCCTCCGCTCCGTCATCGCATCAATGTCTCAAGGAGATTTCCTAGCATCAATAGACATCAAGGATGCGTATCTCCACGTGCCGATTGCTCCAGGACACCAGCGTTTTCTACGCTTTGTTATAGGAGACGAACACCTTCAGTTCGTAGCTCTGCCATTCGGGCTGGCGACAGCCCCAAGGGTCTTCACCAAGGTCATGGCAGCAGTAGTAGCAGTCCTGCACTCTCAGGGTCACTCTGTGATCCCGTATTTGGACGATCTACTTGTCAAGGCACCCTCTCAAGAGGCATGCCAACACAGCCTAAACGTTGCACTGGAGACTCTCCAGAGTTTCGGGTGGATCATCAACTTTTCAAAGTCAACTCTAACCCCGACACAGTCGCTGACATATCTTGGCATGGAGTTTCATACTCTCTCAGCGATAGTGAAGCTTCCACTGGACAAGCAGCATTCGCTGCAGACGGGGGTGCAATCTCTTCTTCTAGGCCAGTCACACCCCCTGAGACGCCTCATGCACTTCCTAGGGAAGATGGTAGCAGCAATGGAGGCAGTCCCATTCGCGCAGTTTCATCTGCGTCCACTACAATGGGACATTCTCCGCCAATGGGACGGGAAGTCGACGTCTCTCGACAGAGAAGTCTTCCTTTCTCAGGCGGCCAAGGAATCTCTTCGGTGGTGGCTTCTTCCCACCGTTTTGTCGAAAGGAAAGACCTTTCTACCCCCATCCTGGGAAGTAGTCACGACAGACGCGAGTCTATCAGGGTGGGGAGCAGTGTTTCTCCACCACAGGGCTCAAGGGACGTGGACTCAGGAAGAGTCCACCCTTCAGATCAATATCCTAGAAATCAGAGCAGTGTATCTTGCCCTTCAAGCCTTCCAGCAGTGGCTGGAAGGCAAACAGATCCGAATTCAGTCGGACAACTCCACAGCGGTGGCGTACATCAACCACCAAGGGGGAACACGCAGTCGGCAAGCCTTCCAGGAGGTACGACGGATCCTGACGTGGGTGGAAGACAAGGCTTCCACCATATCCGCAGTTCACATCCCAGGCGTGGAAAACTGGGAAGCAGACTTCCTCAGTCGCCAGGGCATGGACGCAGGGGAATGGTCCCTTCACCCGGATGTGTTTCAGGAGATCTGTCGCCGCTGGGGGATGCCGGACGTCGACCTGATGGCGTCACGGCACAACAACCAGGTCCCGGTTTTCATGGCACGGTCTCACGATCCCCGAGGTCTGGCGGCAGACGCCTTAGTTCAAGATTGGTCGCAATTCCGGCTGCCTTATGTGTTCCCACCTCTGGCATTGTTACCCAGAGTGCTGCGCAAGATCAGGGCCGACTGCCGTCGCGCCATCCTCGTCGCCCCAGACTGGCCGAGGAGATCGTGGTACCCAGATCTGTGGCACCTCACGGTAGGCCAACCATGGGCACTACCAGAAAGGCCAGACTTGCTATCTCAAGGGCCGTTTTTCCATCTGAATTCTGCGGCCCTGAACCTGACTGTGTGGCCATTGAGTCCTGGATCCTAGCGGCTTCAGGATTATCTCGAAAGGTTATTGACACCATGAGACAGGCTAGAAAACCAGCCTCAGCCAAGATCTACCACAGGACGTGGAAAATATTCTTATCTTGGTGCGCTGTTCAGGGAGCTTCTCCCTGGCCTTTTGCATTGCCTACTTTTCTTTCCTTCCTGCAATCCGGGTTGGAAAAAGGTCTGTCGCTCAGCTCGCTTAAAGGGCAAGTCTCAGCGTTATCTGTATTTTTTCAGAAACGCCTAGCACGTCTTACTCAGGTACGCACGTTCCTGCAAGGGTTTGTCATATCATTCCCCCTTACAAGAGGCCGTTAGAGCCCTGGGATCTGAACAAAGTTCTGATTGCTCTCCAAAAGCCACCTTTCGAGCCTTTGAAAGAGGTTTCCCTTTCTCGTCTTTCACAGAAAGTGGCCTTTCTAGTGGCGGTCACGTCTCTTCGGAGAGTGTCCGAGCTAGCGGCACTCTCATGCAAATCCCCCTTCCTGGTTTTTCACCAGGACAAGGTGGTCCTACGTCCGATTCCTGAGTTTCTACCTAAGGTGGTATCTTCCTTTCATATCAATCAGGATGTCACATTACCTTCATTGTGTCCTCATCCAGTCCATCAGGTTGAGAAAAGTTTGCATTTGTTGGATCTGGTCAGAGCACTCAGGATCTACATTTCCCGCACAGCGCCCTTACGCAGTTCGGATGCACTCTTTGTCCTTGTCGCTGGTCAGCGTAAAGGATCGCAAGCTTCGAAATCCACCCTAGCGCGGTGGATCAAGGAACCAATTCTGGAAACCTACCGTTCGGCGGGGCTTCCGGTCCCTTCAGGGCTGAAGGCCCATTCTACCAGAGCCGTGGGTGCGTCCTGGGCATTACGGCACCAGGCTACGGCTCAGCAGGTGTGCCAGGCGGCTACCTGGTCGAGTCTGCACACTTTTACCAAGCATTATCAGGTGCATACCTACGCTTCGGCGGATGCCAGCCTAGGTAGACAAGTCCTTCAGGCGGCGGTCGCCCACCTGTAGGACAGGGCTGTTTGACGGCCCTATCACGAGGTATTCTTTTACCCACCCAGGGACTGCTTTTGGACGTCCCAATTGTCTGGGTCTCCCAATTAGGAGCGAAAAAGAAGAAGGGAATTTTGTTTACTTACCGTAAATTCCTTTTCTTCTAGCTCCAATTGGGAGACCCAGCACCCGCCCTGTTTTCTGAGGAATTTTTGGGTTTTCGGGTTCACATGTTGTTCATGTTGAATGGTTTCACTTCTCCGATTTGTTCTTCGGATTGAATTTGTCTTTAAACCTGTTATTGGCTTTCCTCCTTGCTTTTGCACTAAAACTGAGGAGCCCGTGATCCCACGGGAGGGTGTATAGCCAGAAGGGGAGGGGCCTTACACTTTTAAGTGTAATACTTTGTGTGTGGCCTCCGGAGGCAGTAGCTATACACCCAATTGTCTGGGTCTCCCAATTGGAGCTAGAAGAAAAGGAATTTACGGTAAGTAAACAAAATTCCCTTCTTTTCTATTATATGGATTTCCCTTTTATAATAGAAATGCGATTTTTAGGGAAGAACATTTCTATTTATAGCCAGAATGCTGTAATAAGGCATCTAGAGGGTCATTATTTTAGTCCACATGATTACCATGCTAAAAATGTATCTAGTTGATGTATTTTAGTACAATTAGCCCATTCTTTCCCTGGCGATTTTTTTTTTTCGGTTTTTCCTCCCCTTCTTCCAAGAGCTATCGTTTTGGTTTTTTTTTTAATTTTATTTTTTTTTATTTTTCCATCAATATTGCCATATGATGGTTGTTATTTGTGGGACAAGTTTTACTTTAGAATGAAATCATTCATTCTGCCACATATTGTACTGGAAAACAGGAAAAGCATTCCAAGTGCGGTGAAATTGCAAAAAAAAAAAAAAAAAGTACAATTTCACAATGTTTTTATCATTTACCATTTCAATATATGGTAATACTGACCTGGCAGTAAGATTCTCCAGGTCAGTACGAGTATGTACATACCAATCAATTTTTATTTATTTATTTTAACCGGTCAAAATAATCAGAAATTTGTCCAAAAAATTTAAAACTTTTTTTCACTTTTGTTGCCATTTTCTGAGATCTGGGACTGTGTCATGTCTTATGTTTTGCGCCATGAGCTGACTTATTTACTGATACGATTTTTGGGTATATATATTTTGATTGCATTTTATTGCAATGTTGTGGCTAAAAAAAAAACTTTAATTCTGACATTTTGATATTTTTTTTTTTTCTCGTTACGCTGTTTACTGATCTGATTGATTTACTTTATATTTTGATCTGATATTTCTGAATGCAGCAATACCAAATGTGAAAAAAAATATTTTTTTTAAATTTGTTTATTTTAAAATGGGGGTGATTTGAACTTTTGTTTTTTGTTTTAAGATTTTTTTTTTTAAACTTTTCTTTTTCTTTCTGATCGCCTGTGTTATACAGAATTGTGCAGTAGAACTGCTCTGGATAACAAAAATCATGATCTCTTATAAATGCTGGCTTGCAGCTGACCTTCATAGGAGAATTGTGATGAAATGCACGGGTGTTATCAGCTGATCCTTACCCCCCCCCCTTACCACACCGGCTGTCAGGACACCCCATCGGCGCACCACGATCACATGACGGGGTGCAGATGGGCTGGATAAGTGACGAACTTCCTGTCAGCGTGTGTCAAATCTTGCTTTCAGAGATTGACAGCAGTATTTAACCGGTTAACAGCCATAAGTGGAGCTCTGATACACCACAGCTGTTAGAAGCACTTGATGGCTGAAGAAATAAGTTGTCAATTGCTGGAAAAGATGCAGGCTCAGTGTGTGAGCTCGCATCAAAGGCAGGGACTACAAGGGTCTAAGTGAATCCGTGAAAAGGTTTTTGATATGTCATCTGAGAGCAGACTGATGTAGAGACAGAGGCCCTGATTCCTGGTGTGCGTGCGTGTGCGATTTATTGGGTTACTTCCTGCAGTTTTGATAAAATCACTGTTATCTCTGCTGTAGATCTACCAGTTCTCCTGAATGTTGAGCTCTTTATTACTCCTTTCTCCCCACTGACTGGCAGTGTTATTTGTACGCTGTACATTGGCAGAAAGCTGCCAATCAGTGAGGGGGACGTGGTTGGACTAGGAGGCATGAGGTCAGCTTGTCCTGTAACACAAATATCCTGCTGATAAAACACTGATTTTATTAAAACACACAGCCCAGTAAGTGAATATCAGGGTCTCTACACCCACAGCATCCTGCTTTCAGACTAAATAGCATAAATTGATGACCGATTGCCTTTTAAATTCTCTTCACTTGGAAATGTAACATACATCTTAAGTAAATTGGTGTTATGTGGCCTATGCAAATGGGACATAATAAATAATAATAATAATAATAATAATAATAATAAAGGACAGTAAGTTGTAAATATTTGAGTATAAAATCTGATAGGATACAAAGAGTTAAAGAACTATAAATTATAGACCTCTATAGTTGACCCATCATGAATACAAAATGGTGTACGTGACCGAGCTTGATGCCTACTAGACTGAAATTATTCCTAGTCCAGATGCCTTTCTATTGTTTGTTTTTTTATTGTGTAGAGGATAGCTTGGAGGGCAGATGAGAGGGTTTGTATTTGCTTGATGTGTTCCTTTCTTCCTACTTTTTTTATTATTCTGTCTCCTGCAGTTTCCACACTTTGAATTGTCCTTTTAAATCCTTCTGCATCTTTCATCCCCCCCCCCCAATTTAATTGTCATCAAATTTTCCTTCCAGAAAACTCTTCGTGATAAAGAGCAGGAAGCTCTGCAGGCCAAGATCCAAAAATTAGAAAAGCTCTGTCGTGCCTTACAAACAGAGCGCAATGACCTGAACAAGAAGGTGCAGGGTCTGAGTGGCCCTCCAGCTCCCTCTCCAGAGACCACTGCGGATGATTGTATGAGTTGTGCTGCACCCACCAGCAGTGAGAATGTAGAACTGAACAGCAGTGGTCCATGCGGTCAGGATGCCCTGCCAGTCACCGCGCCGGCTCCTCTTCCAGCTGCTGCAACTGAATAGCACAGATGGGAGCAAATGCTTCACATGTAACGTCCTCATTCCTTTTATAAAATGGCTTCCACTTTTATACCCGCCTTACACACTCAACCTTCTTTTTGCTTTTGTTATTTTATTTTCTTTTCCTTTCCAAATTATCTTGTAAACATTCTGTATATCATACACATGTGGCTATCTACTCTGGAGCCACATGCATTCTGCAGGTTGCCCATGCAGTGTTGTTTTTTTGTTTGATACTATTTTGTCCTGAGTTAATTTTAAGGAAAATAATTTAATAAAAATAAGGCATACTAATTCCTAGTGTAAAATATCTGCTGGAAAATGGTGTGAAGAATCTTTGCTAAAGGCCGCTTTACACGCTACGACATCGCTCAAGCGATCTCGTTTGGGTCACAGAATTTGTGACGCACATCTGGTCGCTTTAGCGATGTCTTTGCGTGTGACACCTATGAGCGATTTTGAATCGTCGCAAAAATGGTCAAAATCACTCATCGGTGACATGGGAGTCCATTCTCGAATATTGTTGCTGCTGCAGTAGCGATGCAGTTCCTCGTTGCTGCGGCAGAACACATCCCTATGTGTGACACCGCAGGAACGAGGAACCTCACCTTACCTGCATCCCACCCGCAATGAAGAAGGAAGCAGGTGGGCGGGATGTTATGTCCCACTCATCTCCGCTTCTATTGGGTGTCCGCTTAGTGACGTCGCTATGACACCGCACGGATCGCCCCCTTAGAAAGGAGGCGGATCACCGGTCACAGCGACGTCGCTAGGCAAGTAAGTAGTGTGACGGGTCTGGGCGATGTTGTGCGCCACGGGCAGCGATTTGCCCGTGTTGCACAACCGATGGGGGCAGGTACCCACGCTAGCGATATCGGTACAGATATCGCAGCGTGTAAAGTGGCCTTTAGACTTCTGTTTCTTGTCCATAATTGATGCATGCCAATGAGTCCCATTTAAAGTTGGGATCATCCATCCATCCATCCATCCATCCATCCATCCAGAGGGTCCCTGCTCTAAGTGCTAACTTTGGGATCATTGTTTCTACGGGACACCTTGTAGACCATCCCTAAGGTAGCTCAGCCGTCCTGCCGGCCCACAGAAGGGCGAGGATAAGATATGGCGCAAAGGAACATTGTAGTTGTCACGTTGCTCCTTTATTTCTTCAACCTGCTAGAAAGTAAGATCTGAAATCTGATTGGCACAAGCAGCACTTTTTTTTATTATTTTTTTTTTTAATAAATCACTTAGTTTTTTTTTTCCATATGCAGCCAGAGCACAGGATATGTTATATACAAAAAAAAAAAAAAAAAGATGCTTATGGGAAAGCAGTACTAAATTACAGGTGGCATATGTTTCCCAGTGGATGACTAGTAGTTTTGCGAGTGGGAGACCCTTTCATTAAATTCTCATTCTCATTGTGCATCTACTAATATGGACAAAAATGTTCATTTAGTGTCATGATTTCCTTCTTTGGGTTATACTTTTACACCCCCCAGTAATATTTATCACCTGTTCACAGTGTAGGTGATAAATATACAATGGATGCCCCTTCCACACACTGATTAGAGCCTTCTCTTCCTCCTTGCCATGGTCAGGTGTGTATGGACATTCATTGCTTATGAGACTGATGGAGACTGTTTTTAGTGCCAATTTTTGGTACAAAACGGCCGCCGTTCGGTAAATAATTATTGATCGACAGACATTTAATAGTCCGTTTAGACAGACCGCTCTTAATATATTGTTCAATACGACTCCTGTTTACAAAGTAAAGAACGATGATCTTTTCTTCAACACAAAATATTTCACGCGATGAACAAATTTTGTTGGTGTTTTACACTACAAGATTATTGTGAAATGAGCATTCCTAGTGCTTTATTTGTTCCCAGTTGCAGCTTGGGGGCTTGGGATCACCTCTTAATGGGTTATGAGATTTGGAAAAAGCGGTCTACATTAATTTTCTAGAAGAAAAGATCACTGTTTGTCAGCCTCATTCACATGATGCAGCCTACAGCAGTACTATCCAGTCATTGTGGCTTATTCTGTTATGGTTCCCTGTTTGTAACCAGCCCTGTCACATCCATATAGCATGTCGGTGTGGAATAGATATCAACTCTTTTTTTTTTATTTATTGCCACTTTTCATTACTGGTGTGCCCAGATCTGCGGAGTTTGTCGAGCTTTTATTTGGCATCCATATATTTTTCAGTATTATCATTGCTGTATGTGCGCATCACAGCTTGCCGCAGTAAGCGTGGCCATGTGTTCTTGCACATAAATATATTCTGCTTTACGCACACACCGGAAGTCTTTCATTATCACAGTGGTTATGCAAGGTAACTGTGGTTCTGACACTCGAGTCCTTACTACATTATGATTGTTATTAGAATGAAAACCTTTCCACTCTTACACGTCCTTTTTGAAGGCCACTTCATGTGTCCTATGACTTGTTCCAGAGTATTCTTGCTATTCATGAAGCAGAATGGTAACCGATATTTCCGCGGATTCTCTTTGGTCACGCCTTGGAAAGATATCCCATATCAGCACAAGAAAAATGCATTCTTAAACTCAGTTCTTCAAGGAATGGTTAAACCAGTATGTGACTGATGATACAAGGTAAACTGCTGCTACATATCAGGGGTTCTTTAGCCGTCAAACGGGGACCAGTAATAAAAGCCTCCTTGGCCCAGCATTTGTACTGTAATTTTAGAGGCTCTAGTGTGGTGTATCCAGCACCTAGGTACCAAAGAGATTGTCCTACTCTGTGAGTTAGGCAAGCAGGCTGATCTTCATTGTAATAATGGAAGTAGAGTGTAAAATTGAAAATAAATAAATTGTGGCTTTCTATTCCATCAGTTTGTTTCCTTTATCTGACTGGCGTTCATCCAAAGGACACACAAACCCTGCCAACTGTATTAAATTGTACTGCAACATAAGGTTTTTGTTACTTGTTTTATTTTTTTTTTTAAGCCAAAGTTTTATCTATACACTAATGTGCAATACAGGGTAATATTGTGGTACCGTGTTAGCCAGAAAAATCAATTGAAATACTATGTCCCAAGAATGACAAAAGTATTTTAGGAGTGGTACCTTTATAGGCTAATATAATTTCTTTATCGTTCCTTATGGGAGACCCAAACCATGGGTGTATAGCTTCTGCCTCCGGAGGACACACAAAGTACTACACTAAAAGTGTAGCTCCTCCCTCCGAGCATATACACTCCCCGGATGACAAATCCAACCAGTTCAATGCTTTGTGTTCAGGAGGTCACACACACACATGCATCCTCTGATTTTTGATTTTTGATTTCAAAGATTTGGAAGAAAAGCGGGTCCAATCTGGACTCCCGGCATGTCCCTTCTCACCCCACTGTGTCGGCGGTGCTGTTAAGGTTGATTTCAGGGCTGGAGCCCTTTTCATGCCGCGCTCCTTCACCATCCCTTGAGGCTCTGGCTGGAAGTGGGAGCCATCACGGTTCTCACTGCTTTGCAGGAGACCGGTCTCCATCCGCAGCCCTGTTCAGGATCCTGCCGGACGGAGCGATGACCCCCCAGGGACCTGGCACCTGCGTCTCAAGCTAAGTACTCAGACGTTATTACCACAGAAAGTGGTCTTTCTAGGGGTCCCTTGTACTTTATTTGTGGGGGAGAATGTGTTATATGTATGTTTTAACATTTCCGGCCGGTTCTCCAGTTTTCACTGGAGAACCGCGCCGATGGTGCCTGCACGCTGGCCGC
This sequence comes from Anomaloglossus baeobatrachus, assembly GCF_048569485.1. Lineage (NCBI taxonomy): Eukaryota > Metazoa > Chordata > Amphibia > Anura > Aromobatidae > Anomaloglossus > Anomaloglossus baeobatrachus. The sequence continues at coordinate 417,378,306 of NC_134354.1, read as the reverse complement.
ATGTTTAAATCTAGGCCCCGGCTTCGCCTGAGACCTAGTTTCGATTCTATGTCAGTCAGTGCAGTGAGACAGGGTGGCTCCGCCCACCGGCTGCTCAGCACAGGAAAGGGACACTCCTCACTGAGGAAAGCTTCCCTCCCCTGTATGCCTCATTGGCCCTCCGTCCTGCTCTCAGAGTAGGCCCCGCCCCCTCTCCTCGCTGCGGACGCCATTTTCTCAGCGTTCTAGGGCACAGAGATCAATGTCTGCAAACACATTGTGACAAATGAGGGCCTGGGACAGAGCCCCCAGTTCTGGGGGATCTGGAGGGCACAGAGATGCCCCTATGTTAAAAAGCCCCCACTTCTGGGGAATCTGGAGGGCACAGATGTTATGTTATACGGTCTGGCAAGCCACAACCTCTGGTTGTGCTGCTGCTTATATACTCTGTTTATATACTCTGCTGGGGGTCTCTCTGGACAGAGCCCCCACTTCTGCAGCATGTCTCATATCAGTGCAGGGCTGCAAGGCTGTTTTTTATTATGCACCGCATGTTGACTCGTACTGTCTGTACCGAGCACATAACCACATTGTGATGCTTGCTCTGACATAGTGGTGCCTCAGCCTGGAGGCTTATCCCCAGTGGTCCCTCCGGCTGCTCCGGCTCCGGGGTAGAATCCCTCTCTCCAGGGGACAGCTGTCCCGGACACTGCTGAGCATGCATCAGCCCCCTTCTCAGGGCGCTTCTGCTGCTACGGCTCGCTCAGCAAAGCTCACAGAGGATTCTTCATCTGGGAGCCCGTCCTCCTAAAATGGAGACGCAGGGTCCCCTTTCCCTCCTCGCCCCGCGGCTCTGGTTCACGAGCTGACTCGCAGGACAAGGAGGATGCCTTACTGGGGGCTCGGACGCTCTCCATGTACCCTATTGATCTGTCCGAAAGTGACGCAGATGCTAATGATTTGATTGCGTCCATTATATTTGTACTGGACCTCAATCCGCCTGTATCAGGGGAGCACCCCTCTTTGGCAGAAAAGCATCAGTATACCTTGCCTAAGAGAACAAGGAGTGTGTTCCTTATCCACTCCAGCATTCAGGTCACTGTGACCAAGCCCAGAGCCTGTCCTGACAGACGCTTCCCAGAGCGTGGTTCTGATGACTGTTTCCCCCTTCCACCAATGGTGGTCAAGGAGTGGGCTCATTCACCAAGGGTGGACCCTCCGGGGTCTAGACTTTCAGCCCGGACAGTTGTATCAGTGGCTGACGGCACCTCTCTGAGGATCCCACTGTCCGCCAGGTTGTCCTTCTGGCCAAATCTATATATGAGGCGGCAGGGGCCTCGTTCTCCCCATCTTTTGCAGCAGTGCGGGCTCTCAAAGCCATCTCTGCTTCTCGGGAGGAGATGCATTCCCTCACCAGGGCCTTTATGCCCGAATTGGTTGCCTTAACTTCCAGGCTTCAGTCTTTTCATCCTATAGCTGGAGACTGTCACCGCACTGCGGTGGCCTCGGCTACTTCCCTCGCTATCCGCAGGTTCCTGTGGCTTCGAGAGTGGAAGGCAGATGCTTCTTAAGAAGTTCCTTGCTGGACTCCCTTTTGCTGGGACCAGTCTATTCGGTGAACAACTGGATGAAATTATTAAGGAAGCTTTTGGCAGGAAGAGTACTTCCATGCCACAACCCAGGAAACCTTCCAGGGCAGGAACCAGTCGAGGTTTCGTTCCTTTCGTTTCCTCTAACTGGTCGTCCTCTAAGCCCTCGGCCTCGTCCACTAACTCAGCCAAGGTCCGTAAACCAACTGGCGCATGAAGCCGCGTCCTAAGTCGGCAGGAGCTGCTGCCACCAGGGCAGACTCCTCTTGATTATCTGGCCGCGCCAGTAACGTCCTTGGTCGGTGGCAGGCTCTCCCTCTTGGGCGACGTGTGGTTGCAACACGTCTTCGATCAGTGGGTGTGGGTTACCATCTCCCACGGCTACAGAATAGAATTCTATCCAGCCGCCAAACAGATTTTTTTCTGACAACTCCCCCCTGCTCCAAGGCCGCCGCCTTCTCACAGGCCGTGGCATTCTTGCAGGCCAATGGAGTAATTGTACCAGTTCCCGACTGGGAACGGTTCTGAGATTTCTACTCAAATCTCTTCCTAGTCCCCGAAAAGGACTGTGCTTTCCGACCTGGATCTCAAGCTTCTCAACAAGCATGTTCAGGTGCGGCAATTTTGCATGGAATCTCTGCGATCAGTCAATGACCCAAGGAGATTTCTTAGCATCCATCGACATCAGAGATGTCTCTCTACATGTGCCATTCGCAGTTTCACACCAGCGTTGGCTACGTTTTGCAATCGGAGAGGAACATTTCCAATTCGTGGCTCTCCCCTTGGGTTAGCCACGGCCCCTCGTGTATTCACCAGTTGCGGTTCTGCTCCTCCAGGGGTTGGTAGTGATTCCTTACCTGGACGCCCTTCTAGTCAGGGCTTCATCCAGTGCAGACTGTCAGCGGAGTGTCTCGCTCACTCTCGCCACGCTTGCAAGTCCACTCTGACCCCGACCCAGGAACTTGCGTACCTAGGGATGCAATTCGAGACTCTGCTGGCACTTGTGAAGCTGCCCTTAGTCAAACAGCAGTCTCTTCATCTGGCGGTTCGCTCTCTGCTGAGGCTCCGCCGTCATTCCATCAGGCACCTCATGCAGGTGCTGGGTCAGATGGTGGCGTCAATAGAAGCGGTTCCCCTTGCCAGTTCCATCTGCGTCCCCTGCAGCTGGACATTTTCCGCTGTTGGGGCAAGGGACTTCTTCCTTGCACAGGCTGGTGGCTCTGTCGCCACAGACCAGGAGCTCTCTTTAAGTGGTGGCTTCGGCCCCTCTCTCTGTACCAGGGACGCTCCTTTCTGGCCCCGTCATGGGTGATTCTCACCACGGATGCCAGTCTATCCGGCTGGGGAGCAGTGTTTCTCCACCACCGAGCACAGGGCACTTGGACTCCGTCCGAATCAGCCCTCTCGATCAATGTGCTGGAAATCAGGGCTGTAGTCCTAGGACTCGCAGCCGCCTAGCAATGTTGGAAGTTCAACATATCCTTCAGTGGACGGAGGACTCCAAGTCCACCATATCCGCAGTCCACATCCCAGGCGCAGAAAACTGGGAGGCAGATTATCTCAGCCATCAAACCGTGGACAGCGGCGAGTGAGCCCTGCATCCGGCAGTGTTCCGGTCAATTTAGCAGGCGGGGCACTCCGGAAGTGGATCTAATGGCATCCCGGCACAACAACAAGGTCCCGGTTTACGTGGCTCGCTCCCACGATCCTCAGGCCTTGGCAGCGGACGCGCTGGTTCCAGATTGGTCCCAGTTCCGTCTGGCCTACGTGTTTCCCCCTCTAGCTCTCTTGCCCAGAGTCCTGCGCAAGATCAAAATGGAGGGCCGTCGGGTCGTACTCATCGCCCCAGGCCCAGGCGAGCTTGGTTCCCAGACCTGCTCCGTCTGTTCGTAGAGGTGCTGTGGCATCTCCCGGACCAGCCAGACGTTCTCTCAGAGGGTCCGTTTTCCACAACAATTCTGCGGCTCTCAGATTGACGGCGTGGCTCTTGAGCCCTGAATCCTTACGGCTTCAGGCATTCCTTCCGAGGTCATCTTCACTATGACTCTGGCTCGGAAGTCTTCCTCGGCCAGGATTTACCTCAGGACTTGGAGAATTTTCCTGTCCTGGTGTCGTTCTTCCAGCCATGCTCCTTGGCCGTTTTTTCCTTGCCGACCATCCTGTCCTTTCTACTGTCCGGCCTGCAGCTAGGTCTGTCCCTCATTCCCTCAAGGGACAGGTCTCGGCTCTGTCAGTGTTGTTCCAGCGGCGTATCGCCCGACTGGCCCAGGTGCGCACCTTCATGCAGGGCGCATCTCACATCATTCCGCCTTACCGGCGGTCTCTGGATCCCTGAGACCTTACTCTGGTCCTCATGGCCTTACAGAAACCCCCCTTTGAGCCTCTTAGGGAGGTTTCGTTGTTTAGTCTTTCACAGAAAGTGGTCTTTCTGGTGGCCATAATTTCTCTCAGGAGAGTCTCTTATTTGACTGTGCTCTCTTCGGAGTCACCCTTTTTGTTTTTTTTCACCAAGACAAGGTGGTTCTCCGTCCAACTCCGGGCCTTCTCCCTAAGGTGGTGTCTCCTTTCCACCTTAACCAGGACATTTCATTGTCTTCCCTTTGTTCGGCCCCTGTGCATCGCTTTGAGAAAGCGTTGCATGCTTTAGATTTGGTGCGGACGCTCCGGATCTATGTGTCACGCACCGCTGTTTTTTTTTAGGCGGTGCACCTCTCTTTTTGTGCTGACCACAGGTCAGCGCAAGGGTCTCTCGGCTTCTAAACCGACCCTAGCTCATTGGATTAGGTCGGCCATATCCGATGCCTACCAATGTTCTCAGATGCCTCCCCCGCCGGGGATTAAGGCGCACTCGACCAGAACTGTCGGTGCCTCTTGGGCTACGGCTCAGCAGGTCTGTCAGGCTGCCACTTGGTCTAGTCTGCACACCCTTTCGAAGCACTACCAAGTGCATGCTCATGCTTCGGCAGATGCGAGCTTGGGCAGACGCATCCTTCGGACGGCTGTCGCCCATTTGTGAAGTTAGGTTTCGCCTACTTCTCAGTTTCTGTTTATTTCCCACCCATGGACTGCTTTGAGACGTCCCATGGTTTGGGTCTCCCATAAGGAACGATAAAGAAAAAGAGAATTTTGTTTACTTACCGTAAATTCTTTTTCTTATAGTTCCGACATGGGAGACCCAGCACCCTCCCTGTTGCCTGTTGGCAGCTTTCTTGTTCCGTGTGTTTTCACCGGCTGTTGTTGTAGACAGAAGTTCCGGTTATTCCGGGTTTTACTCTATCTCTACTTATGGGTGGATGTCCTCCTTCAGCTTTGGCACTAAACTGGTTGGATTTGTCATCCGGGGAGTGTATATGCTCGGAGGGAGGAGCTACACTTTTAGTGTAGTACTTCGTGTGTCCTCCGGAGGCAGAAGCTATACACCCATGGTTTGGGTCTCCCATGTCGGAACTATAAGAAAAAGAATTTACGGTAAGTAAACAAAATTCTCTTTTTTTCTGGTTAGCCTATAAAGGTATCACTCCTAAAATACTTTTGTCATTCTTGGGACATAGTATTTCAATTGATCTATACACTAAAAAATTTTCAATGTAATTTCTACAAGTGACATGGCAGATGGCTAGGCTGTTGTCCAGTTCTGTGTAGTCACGTGCCAGCGTATCCTCTGGTATAGATTCCATTGCTTCAGTAATTCTTTGTCTTAGGTCATACAGATCTGAGGGGAGATACAATAAGTGGTGATAAGGTCACACAGATCTGACAGGAGATACAATAAGTGGTGATAAGCAAACCCGAACTGTAAAGTTTGGTGTCCGTGCTGAACAGCAGGTGTGCAGGACCTGGACACAGACTTCTCAGGAAAGTCCGTGTTATAGTTCGGGTTCAGCCACCCAGTTAACAAAAAAAAAAAAACAGAAAAAAATAAAAGGGTTAAAGCAGGAGAAAATACTTTCCGAGCCTCCCGCGTGGCAGTTGCACTACTTCCAGGTCCGTTCATTATTCCTAATACGTATTTACTGCTTTCCCTGCCCACCTCTGGCCGCTGGTAGATCACACCCACCCTCTCTAACAGCACCTGTGATTGGTTGAAATCACAGGCGCTGTCTGTGTGCTTTATAGTGGAGTGTAAAATAACTAAAAAAAAAAAATGTCCTAGGATTCCCCTATGGTGATACCAGCACAGATAAGGCCACAGCTACCAGCTGCTACCCCCAGCATGGGCATATCTTGGCTGTGTATCAAAATAAGAAAAACCGCATGCGACTTTTTTTTTTTTTTTTAAATTATTTTTTTAAATAAATAAATAATTTAAAAAAACACAACGTGCGGTCCCCCAAATTTTTCTACCAGCCAAAATAATGCTGACCGATCGGGGCTGAAATTCTCAGGCTGGGGAAGGCTCATGGTTATTGGGCCCGGGCTAAGAATGGCAGCCTACAGCCGGCCCGGAATTGTCGAATCCATTAGATGCGTCAATCCCGGCGCTTTACCTGGCTCTTCCCGATTGCCCTGGTGTGGTGGCAATCTGCGTAATAAGGGGTTCATAACAGCTCTGAGCTGCCACTAAGCCCAGAATTAGTGATGGATAGACGTCTAAAACACAAAAAAAAACACAAACACCGAGAAATATCCTTTATTTGAAATAAAATACAGCACACTCTTTCCTCTGTTTATTAACCCCAAAAAGACCCATGAAATTCCGCTGTAATCCACACTACTGTCTTGGCTCTGCTACATCCGACCTTGTAGAGACCGAAAACATGTCTGATCTCTCTCCAGGTTCCAGGAAACACTGACAAGGGGGACCTGCCTGGCAGCAGTAACATCACTCAGTTCCCACGGCTTGACCTCTGGTGCCCTGAGCACCGCACTCTGGCTTAAAGTGCGGGGCTGTGCCCATCACCCCACCAGCCCCTTAACAGTGACCCTGCTGGCTGGGGGCCCGGGAGTGCCAGCAGCCAAAACCACTTCCACCCGGCCAGCACGGTTACTGTTAAAACGCGGGGCCGTACCCAGCACCCCGCCAACCCTTTAACATTGACTTCCCGGCCGGGGGGAGAGGGGTGCGTGGCTGCCCCACACTCTGACCCCCGACGTTAAAGGGCTGGCGGGGTGCGGGGCATGCCCCTGTACTTTAAGCCAGAGTGAGAACTTGGGTATATCCTCTGGTGAACTGAGTGGTGTCACTGCTGCTAGCTGGGCCCCCCTTGTCAGTGTTTCCTGGACCCTGGAGAGATCGGACATGTTTTTGGTCTCTCCAGGCTCAATGTCCTGGGACATTGTGTGGATAACGGCGGAACATCAAGCGTCTATTTGAGGTTAATAAAGAGGGTGCTGTATTTTCTTTCAAATAAAGGATTTTTCTTGGTGTTTGTTTATTTCTTTGTACTTGTAGGATTAGTGATGGAGGGGTCTCATAGCTATTGGATATCAAAATTTGGGGGACTGCACATCGTTTTTTGGTTTTGTTTTGTTTTTTTGTTTGTTTTGTTTATTTGAAAAAAAACAAAAAACAAAACATATGCGGTTCCTCTTATTTTGATACACAACCAAGATAAGACCCCGGCTGCAGGTGGCAGCCTGTAGCCATGGCTTTATCTGTGCTGGTATCAATATAGGGAGACCCTACACTATTTTCTAAATTTAATTATTTTACACTCTAGTATAAGGACGCAGAGAGCGCCTATGATTCCAACCAATCACAGGCGCTGTTAGAGAGGGTGGGGGCGTGGTCTACCGGCAGCCAATTAGAGCAGCTAGTGGGTGGGGAAAGCAGTGAATATGCATGAGGACATATGAGCGGACGCAGAAGTAGAATTACAGCCGCTCGGTAAGTATATTCTCCTGCTTTAACCCTTTTATTTTACAGGTAGTGTTCGGGACCCCATAGGCTTATATGGGGTTCAGCGTCCAGGCAGATGTTTGGGTTCAAGTCCAGCCCCGAACAGGTTTTGTTTTTTTTCCGGCCGGACCTACTAGACCCAAACATCTGCGGACTCTCTTATCTACAAGGCCAGTTTCAGACGTCTGTGTTTCAGGTACGTGTGACATCCGTTTTTAACACGGATGCCATGCGTACCTATGTTATTCTGTATTGTTACTCACACGGCCATGTTTTTGCGCGGACCGTGTCACCCCTATTGACCCTGCACGCACACACGGAGATATGTCCGTTTTTTCTCCGGCAGCACTGGTGTCACACGGATCGCACACTGATGTGATCCATGTACATCAGTGTGACACATACTGGAGAAAACACGGTTCTGTGAAATAAAAAGATTTTCTATATGTACCCTTATCCAGTGGTGCTGCCTCCCGCTTCTGACCCCCACTCATTTTATTCATTGATTATTCACTCCACTGAGGAGCTGAAAGGCGGAGCAGCGCTGGGGACTTCAGTGCCGGGTACCACATCACTGGGGACAGGTGAGAATTCAGCAAGCAAGCAGTAAGTGTGCAGTGATGTCCAGGAGGTCATCAGAGTTCCCAATGAACTCTGATGAACCTGTGAGATCACCGTCCTGACACCCGCTTTAGCGGGGGTGTCATCAGGATGTCATCAGAGTTCATTGGGAACTCCGTTGACCTGTACGCCGCGGTCCCCGCGATGCTCTGCTTTCCAGGTCCCCTGTGCAGTGAATAATCAATGTATATAATGAGCGGTGATCAGAAGCGGAAGGTAGTAGAGCCGAAGAAAACAGCGCTGGATACAGGCGAATATAGAAAATCTTTTTATTTAACACTAGAAGTCCCAGAGAGGGGTCATTTGACATTTCTACCATTGGAATCCTATGGAGCTCGAAATTCCTGGGACTTCTAGTGTTAAAAGACACGTGTTTTCTCCAGTACGTGTCACACATATGCAAACACAGATGTCACATGTGTGATATACGCGTGACACACGTATGACCATAACCATGCATGTGGTTTGTACCTGATTAAACACGAACGTCTGAAACAGGCCTTATATGTAGCAGACCAGAATTGTCATGGGGCCTCGTGGATTATGTTGGACCTGCAGGGGTATTTTGGGTTAATAAAGTGGTGAAAGAGGGTGTTGTTTTGTACTTTATTCCAAATAAAGGATTTTTTCGGTGTTTGTTTACTTTCACTTACAGATTGTGATGGGAAGTCTTATAGACGCTTGCCATCATTAATCTAGGGCTTAGTATCATCTGTGGGTTGTCATTAACTCCTGCTATTACCCCCATTGCAACCCTACCAAGGCAATCGGAAGATCCAGGTAAAGCGCCAAGCTTTACCGCAACGTTTAACGTTTAATCCCCTAATGAGTTTTTAAAAATTATCTACAGTTGATGTTGGACGAAGCACACATGGAAAATGTGATTACGAAGGATCAAAAAGACTTTCTCTTTTGAACATCCAAGAATTGCTTCCTTGTACTTACTACCGAAAATACATAAAGACGAGAAGATTCCACCTGGTCATCCTATTGTTTCAGGTAAGGGGAAGATTCCACCTGGTCATCCTATTCTTTCAGGTAAGGGGAATCTATGTGAGCCCCTATGTAAATTTTTGGATTGGCACATGATACCATTGGTGAGGACCTTACCATCATTTTAGTGCAGACAGAGGAGCTGTCTGCACTATATCAATGGCTGCTGCCCGCCAAGCAGATGCAAGGAAGTGGCGTCTCTGTATGACGTCACCTCCTTGCATCTGATTGACCGGCGGTAGCCATTGGCATAACGCAAACAGCTCCTCTGCGCGGCACTGCCAATGATTCAATTGTAGTAAAGTCCTGCCGGCGCCAGCCCTGGCCATAGAGCTGTGATAGTCACGGTCCGCAACAAGCGGGTATGTGCTCACAATCTGGACCCGCTGCATCCTGGACGCCACAGCTGCCCGTGCCCACGATCAGGGTTCGGAGCGCTGCGGTCTCCTCGCTGTGTTTTCGCTAGGGAGTGCATGCGCCTCCGCAGCATAAATCCACATGCTGCGGCCTCTGCAAGCCACACTGCAGGTCAGTTTTCACTCTGGGCTGCACAAGCAACAGTGGACATGGGATTTTTAGAAATCCCATCCACTCTGCTTGTTCTGTACAATGAAGTGTTTTGGACGCAGCTGAAACACGCTGCCTCCAAAACTCTGCAAACACTGATCGTGGGCACACAGGAAGCAGAGGAAAGGTGAGGAGAATTTTTTTTTTGCGTATTACTAAAGGATGGCCACAATATTACAAGGATGGGCGCAATATTACAAGGATGAGCATAGTACTGATGGGCACAATACCACAGGGCACAATAACACGGATGGGCACAGTACTAAAAGGATGGGCACACTACCACAAGGATGGGGGACACTACTACAATATGTTGGCTAAGATTACTATATGATGTTTCTAATTTTAAAGCAATATTACAAGAAGGTGATAAAATTCAAATTAAACCATGACATTTTTTTTATACAGTACAGACCAAAAGTTTGGACACACCTTCTCATTCAAAGAGTTTTCTTTATTTTCATGACTCTAAAAATTGTAGATTCACATTGAAAACATCAAAACTATGAATGAAAATGTGGAATTTAATACTTAAAAAAGTGTGAAACAACTGAAAATATGTCTTATATTCTAGGATCTTCAAAGTACCCACCTTTTGCTTTGATTACTGCTTTGCACACTCTTGGCATTCTCTTGATGAGCTTCAAGAGGTAGTCACTGGAAATGGTTTTCCAACAGTCTTGAAGGAGTTCCCAGAGATGCTTAGCACTTGTTGGCCCTTTTGCCTTGACTCTGCGGTCGAGCTCACCCCAAACCATCTCGATTGGGTTCAGGTCTGGTGACTGTGGAGGCCAGGTCATCTGGCGTAGCACCCCATCACTCTCCTTAGTCAAATAGCCCTTACACAGCCTGGAGGTGTGTTTGGGGTCATTGTCCTGTTGAAAAATAAATGATGGTCCAACTAAACGCAAACCGGATGAAATAGCATGCCGGTGCAAGATGCTGTGGTAGCCATGCTGGTTTAGTATGCCTTCAATTTTGAATAAATCCCCAACAGTGTCACCAGCAAACCACCCCCACACCATCACACCTCCTCCTCCATGCTTCAAGGTGGGAACCAGGCATGTAGAGTCCATCCGTTCACCTTTTCTACAAAGGCACGGGGGTTGGATCCAAAGATCTCAAATTTGGACTCATCAGAACAAAGCACAGATTTCCACTGGTCTAATGTCCATCTCTTGTGTTCTTTAGCCCGAACAAGTCTCTTCTGCTTGTTGCCTGTCCTTAGCAGTGGTTTCCTAGCATTTTACCATGAAGGCCTGCTGCACAAAGTCTCCTCTTAATTGTTGTTCTAGAGATGAGAATGTGTGTCCAAACTTTTGGTCTATACTGTGTGTGTGTTATATATATATATATATATATATATTATATTATATTATATATATATATATTATATTATATTATATATATATATATTATATTATATTATATATATATATATTATATTATATTATATATATATACACACACACTGTATTTTTCGGACTATAAGACGCACTTGAATGAGGGTGCTGCGGTGGAGCGGGTCATTGGGGGCATGAGGAGGCTGCAGCAGCCTGCTGTGACCATGTGGGCCAGCTCATTTCATATGCATGCCCATCCTCCCACCCATCTCTCAGCGCTGAAGCCGGCGCTGACAGGTGGGCAGGGTTATTGGCGGGGGATGCGCGCATAGTAAACAGCCGGCCCGCATGATCACCCTGGCAACTACAGCCTGGAGTGATCATGTGCGGCTGTATTCACTGCCCCCCACGCATCATCATCAGCGCGGGGTGCAGTGAATCAGTATACTCACCGGCCACGATCCCTGCAGCATCGCTCGTCCTCCTGTCTGCCAGCCACGGCTGTTTGTGGAGACTAGCGGTGCTCACAGGGATGACGTCATCACTGTGCGCGCTCTCCACACATAGCCGCGGCCGGCACAGACAGGAGGACATCACGATGCTGCAGGGATCGTGGCCGACTCCACACTGGTAAGCGGCGCTGCTGCTGGCACAGACGGGAGGAGGAGCGATGCTGCATGGAGCGAGGAAAGGTGAGTATAAACGGTTATTTATTTTTTTTTTTTAGTTCCACAGGATGCGACCATCTAGCAGGATAGGGTATATAGCAGGATGACGGCATATACCAGGATGTGGGTATATTATGAGCAGGGTGGGGGCACATACCAGGATAAGGGTATATAGCAGGATGGGGGTATATAGCATGATGGGGTATATAGCAGGATGCGGCCATGCGCCAGGATGGGGTATAGAGCAGGATGCGGCCATACGCCAAGATATGGTATAGAGCAGGATGCAGCCATACGCCAGGATGGGGTATATAGCAGGATGCAGCCATACGCCAGGATGGGGTATATAACAGGATGGGAGCACATACCAGGATAGCAGTATATAGCAGGATGTGGGCTATACCAGGATGAGGGACATATAAATACAAGGCAGGAGGATCATTACCAGGATGGAGTACCTGAGTTAGAGAATTTGGGGAGATTACCCCCATAACAGTGTCAGCATCAGATCCTCGCCCCATAACAATGTCTCATGACCACATTTTTTGCTTAAAAATTTATTTTCCTCCTCTAAACCAGGGTGCGCCTTATGGTCCGGTGCGTCTTATAGTCCGAAAAATACTGTACATACATACACTTAACAAAAAAAGTGCAATTTTGTTCTAATAAACAAGCAAAAAATGTTCAAAAAAGTGATCCAAAGGTGTAAAGAAAAAAACAAACCATGGATTCATTCAACATGTCATTTTGTCCTGCAAAGAATGCGGCCCCCCTCAATTTTGTTTTTCTATATGCGGCCCATAGACCCAGCTGAGTTTGAGACCCCTGCTCTACACTGTGACAGGGAATCTAGCACCAGGATTTTGCCCCCTAATGTGGAGTACAGAGCTCCGCTGTCATGGGCTCCAACCGATCCCGGATAGTTCGGAGGCCAAGGCCGGTGCTTCTCCCCATATGTTCTTCCTTTTGGGTGTCCCTCCACCCCAGTGCCTGGCCAGTGGAACGGGGCATGGGTGCCTGTCGCACTCCGCGTGAGCCCTGGGATCCCCCTTTCTATCTAGGAACAAGGGTCAAGCGGTCCAGCTCCAGACCACGGGTCCCTGGCTTTTCTAAGTGTTCTTCCAGTCCATGTCCATTCGGTTCCCTCCTCTGTCTCAACTCTTCTGTGTATCTGTCGCCAGACTCTCCCCCTGATGATGTCCCGCCCTCCCCTGGATAAGCTGTACTAGTTTGCAGGAGGTCCCATACCTAGTGAGGAACACCCTCAGCACCCTACCCTAACCCAGTCCCAGTGGGAGGGCAACTGACTGTGTGTTGTATGGATTGTGGTGTTTACCGGCAATGACCTTTTCCGTACTTAGCATTAATACCGCAGCTCAGCCGAGGTGCAGTACCTTGTGGCGAATAAAGACTCGGGGCGCCACATATTCATGAGCTCTGTATAACCCCCGCCTACACCACTGATTGGCAGCTTTCTGTGTACACTGTATGTGAGCAAAAAGCTGCCAATCAGTGTGGGTGGGTTATACAACATTAAAAAAAATAATAAACTGCTAGATCTGCAGAAAAGAAAACAGTGATCTTATCAAAATCACAGCAAGCAGACCAATAAGTGATAGAACACTGGAATCAGGGTCTCTTTCTCTATGTTATGCTGCTCTCAGATGGGGATATAGCAGAAACCTAGTGACAGTTTACCTTTAAGTATAGAGAGCAGGCGGCTCTCCGCAAGAATTAGCATTGTCAGTTCTTTTATCTGCTTCAGCATTTTCGAATCCTGAAGCAGGAAAAAATGACATAAGGTGGATCATGTGCACAGCATTGTCGATTTGACATTGCTGTGCATTATGTTTACTTGGAGGGGTATTTAAGCGACGCTTTTATAAAAAAAAAAAAAAAAAAATGTCTGAAAAATACACCATGCACACATAGTCACAAGGGGTTTTCCAAGTTTCAGCATTGATGGTCTATTCTTGGGATACCATAGAAGAATCCATTTTCCATATAAATACAAGTACCATTCCTAGGAACTCGTAAAATAAAGCAAATGTATACACAAAAGTACTTGGTCCAATGCATACTAATAGGATACCTAGTGAAAGGGAAACAAAAGCATAGCTAACATACTGCTGCATAATTAATGTTCCAGTACTTGATGTTAACTCTTTAAAGGAAACACTGGAAGACACTAATGATTCATATACTGTAGGTATTTAGAAGAAAAATATGTTTCATTTTATTTGATACTAGCTGTACTACCCGGCTTCGCCCGGGTTAATAACTGTTGTTAACAAAATAGAATGTATTAACAAAAATGTATTCTGCACACAAAAACCACAAAACAAATAAATAGAAATGAAATTATTAAAAGGCAAAAATTAAGCTAATAGAAGCATTTCACAACATATATTTCAACACCACAGATATTCCACACAGATTTAACTAAATTGGCCAAGTAATGTGCTCCATCTGTCTCTTTCCAGGTCTGTCTCTTTCCAGGTCTGTCTCTTTCCAGGTCTGTCTCTTTCCCTGTCTGTCTCTTTCCCGGTCTGCCTGTCTCTTTCCCGGTCTGCCTGTCTCTGTCTGTCTCTTTGTCTGCCTCTATCTCTCTGTTTCTTTCCCCATCTGTCTCTTTCTAGGTCTGTCTCTTTCCCCGTCTGTCTCCCCGTCTTTGTCTGTGTCTTTTCCTGTCTGTCTCTTTCCCTGTCTGTCTGCCTGTCTCTGTCTGTCTTTTTCCTTGTCAGTCTCTATTTCTCTGTCTCTTTCCCCGTCTGTCTCTATCAAGGTCTGTGTCTTTCCCCATCTATCTTTGTCTGTCTCTCTGGCTGCCTCCTCCTTCCCTGTCTGCATGTCTGTCTGTCTCTTTCCAGGTCTGTCTCTTTCCAGGTCTGTCTCTTTCCAGGTCTGTCTCTTTCCAGGTCTGTCTCTTTCCAGGTCTGTCTCTTTCCAGGTCTGTCTCTTTCCAGGTCTGTCTCTTCCCAGGTCTGTCTCTTCCCAGGTCTGTCTCTGTCTCTTTCCCCATCTCTCTGTCTCTTTAACCGTCTGTCTCTGTCTGTCTCTTTCACCGTTTGTCTCTCTTTCCCTGTCTGTCTCTCTGTCTGTCTCTGTCTCTCTGTCCATCTCCCCACCGACATCTTATTACCTCACATATAAGCTTCTTATACTATGAATGTCTTTTGTTCCTATAGCAACCAATCACAGCTCCAACTAATAACCTGTAGTTCCAGGCTCCATTTACTTTAATGGAGGCATGTTTTTGGAGAGTAACTGTAAAGCGCGGGGTTAAATTTTCCTGTCAACACAGTCTACGACGTTACCTGGGTCACATGAGGTGTCTGTGCAAAATTTCGTGATTGTAAATGCGACGGTGCGGATACACTTTTCGTTTCACTTTTTTCCCATTATACAGATAGGGGCAAAATTGATTGGCAAATTGGAACGCGCGGGATTAAAATTTCGCCTCACAACATAGCCTATGATGCTCTCAGGGTCCAGACGTGTGAGTGTGCAAAATTTTGTTGCTGTAGCTGCGACGGTGCAGATTTCAATCCCAGACACACACACACACACACACACCTCCCTTTTATATATTAGACTAGCTGTACTACCTGGCTTCGCCCGGGTTAGTTGGATATATAAAAGACGTTCACTCTCAATCTTTGCATACATGTCAACAATAAATTGGTGGAAGAGGTGTCTGCATTTCAAGATGTGATTTGCCTCTGCAAATCTTGTCATGATCTTATATGCATAGAAGTCCATGGCAGACACTTTTTTTCCTGAAGGGATGCCTGTTGTAGGATCTGTCTGAGGTATTTCAGAGTGATAGTCATCCTGTCCCTGCCAAAAGATGATTGGATATTGCAGAGCATCATAGGACCTGTGAGTTTCTGCTACTCGGTGCAAACTATTGTTCCTTTTCTGAAGCACAATGTCACGGCTTTGAAAATCATTACCTACAATCAAGATGGCTACCTCATCAAATGTGGGAGCATTGAACCGTCGCTGATGTTCACCTTGTGGTGTTTTGTCAGCTCGAATGACAACCTTGTAATCGTCATTTGGCATGCATTCAAGTGCAGTCTTGAAAAGTTGAACATATGGATTGTTGGAGTGAGGGACCTGCTGCAAAATAGTGACAATATCAAGGCAAGTGTTAGGAATTAATGAGCATCTCCGCTGAGCCTCTGCTTCGGCTTTTCCCATGAAGAAGAGTTAAAGAAATTGAGGTTCTTCTTGTAATGGAAGCAGTGACCCAATTGAGTGGTAAACCTATCCTTGAACTTTAAATGTCAGCATAAATCTTGATGTAAACATTTCTTTTGTTGCACCAAATGATGTCATTTGGAAGCAGGAGTTGTACTTCCTAATGTTATCCAAGAAATGCTTTGATATTGTACTGGTACCTGTCATCAGAGACTTTAGGGGATCTGGTGGTGACAGGAGAGGTGCAGGTTTTATCTTGCCATTTGCACAGCATAAACTTGGCGGTTCATCTTTCTATTTCAGGGCACTGCAGTACATATAGACCACATCCATTTTTCCTATCTGAAGGTAGGATGATCCTGATAGTTTGTCTGACAAAAGGCAGCATGTTTCAAATCTCCAACCATTTCCTGTGCCCTGGTGGAAGAAATAGCAATTCTCTTAGTGGCAAGTCTGCCTTCTCTCTGCTGAGATGACTCATTGGCCCTTGAGGAAGCAGCTCTTCTCTTATCTGCAAGCCTCGCTTCCCTCTCCTCAGAAAGTTCATTGGCCCTTGAGGAAGCAACTCTTGTTCTCTTGTCTGCAAGCCTCGCTTCCCTGTCCTCAGAAAGTTCATTGGCTCTTGTGGAAGCAGTTGCTGTTCTCATGTGTGTCAGCCTTGTTTCTCTGTCTTCACATTTTTCATTGGCCCGTAATGCAGCTTTTCTTTTCGCATTAGCTGACTTTCGTGCCAAGGAATTCCTTTTCTTATGAGGCATTATTGTGGTAAAAATAGTCTGTAACTGACAGTTTCTATCTCCTCTCACATAGAGGTAATGTGACTGACATCAGCCTTTCCATCAACACACCCTAACTGACAGCCTATTACCTCACACAAGCTTTGTTATACTGAGAATGTCCTTTGTTGCCTATATTAACCAATCAGAGCTCAGATTAATTAACTGTAGCAAAATAGAAACTGAGTTGTGATTGGTTGCTATTGGCAGCCTGATAAATACCCAGACAACAGAAAGCCCTCCCCCTGACAGTATATATTAGCTCACACATACACATAATAGACAGGTCATGTGACTGACAGCTGCTGTATTTATTATGTGGTACATTTGTTGTTCTTGTAGTTTGGCTGCTTATTAATCAGATTTTTATTTTTGAAGGATAATACCAGACTTGTGTGTTTTAGGGCGATTATGTGGCGAGGTTGGTGTATGTGTGGTGAAATGTGTGCTGAGGGTGGTATGTGTGTTCATGGACGTGGTAGTGTGTGGCGCATTTTGTGTGTGTGTTCATATCCCCGAGTGTGGTAAGTATCCCATGTCGCGGCCCCCCCTTAGCAACTGTACAGTATATACTCTTTGGCACCATCGCTCTCATTCTTTAAGTCCCCCTTGTTCACATCTGGCAGCTGTCAATTTGCCTCCAACACTTTTCGTTTCACTTTTTCCCCATTATGTAGATAGGGGCAAAATTGATTGGTAAATTGGAATGCGTGGGGTTAACACTTTGCCTCACAACATAGCCTATGACGCTCTCGGGGTCCAGACGTGTGAGTGTGCAAAATTTTGTGGCTGTAGCTGCGACAGTGCAGATGCCAATCCCAGACACACACACACACACACACCCACACACCTTTATATATTAGATTTCAACTATTGCCTTTAACAAGCACAATGGGAATGGTGTATCTTTTGGTGCTAAAATATTTCAATATACTGTGTTTTTCCAAAAATAAGACACTTTTATATTTTATTTGCCCCCCCAAAAAAGCACTAGGGCTAATTTTTGGAGGAGTTCTTATTCTTGGAGAAACACGATTGAGGGGTAAGTTTACCCCCCAAAAAAGCAGACCCCCCACTTCCCAGGAGATGCATACTTACCAGACTTGGACATCTGCGTGGGTGCTGCACGCATAGCCGGCTTTAGGCATGTGCGAGTTGTGCGGCCGCACAGGACGCCGGCAGGCTGACATCAGAGGGGGCGCCTAGGGAGCAGCTGTTTACTTTCACTTTGCTGCTTGCGCCCCTCCCCCCTCCTCTGTGCCCTGCGTCTGGTCTCCTCCCGCTCAGCACAGCCTCAGGCAGGGGGCGCCCTCCTCTCCTCTCCCTACACAGCCTCCTGCAGAGAGCGCCCCTCCCCCTTCCTCTGTGCCCTGCGTCTGGTCTCCTCCCGCTCGGCACAGCCTCAGGCAGGGGGTGCCCTCACCTGCTCTCCGCTCTGTGTCCTCCTGTCTTTACCATAGAAAGGGGGGAGAGGCAGCAGCAGCACTACTGCCGGAGATGCAGTTACAAAAGCCACACTGAACTCCTACAGCCCAGGAAGTGACTGAGTATAACATGCTGTGTGTCATCTGTAATGTACTATGTGCTGTGTGTGATGTATAACATGTGTGTCCTGTATACTGTGCAATGTCTGTCTGTGTATCTGTCTGTCTGCCTGCCTATCTCTCTATTATATACCTGTCTATAGATCTCAATTATCTATCCTATATCTATATATTATCTATTATCTGTCTGCCTATCTGTCAGGGCAGGGAGGACTGGTAAGCCCAGGAGGTGGATCCACTGGACCATGCACCCCACCGGAGGGCAGGGTACACGGCAGCCGGAGCACTGCGTGGCAAGGACAGGTATAACCAGGTCACCAGGGTCACGGAGTTCTTTAAGACGGTACAGAATGCTGGTACAGGTAACAGGACACAGTACGCCAATATCCATCCACCATTGAAGTGGGGCCAGCCTCAAAATCCAGATAATGAGATACCTGACTGATATCTCACTGAGGACATGAATATCTGTGGCATAAATAGGAACGGGCAGTCCCAGACAGTATCTGATTATGATGGGAACGACATTGCCTTATTGAAGGATTGAATCATTACTTGTTTTGGCATTGATGCAATACTGACATCCATGCAACTGAGCCCTGAATAGCCCCTGATGAACCTCCGCTCGATTGTTGATTGAGGAGGAGAAACGCGTCGGGCAAGGAGCTATACCTTATGGCGAAATAGTAGGCGAATTTGCTACAACAATGTGTGATGGGCAGTGAGCTATGCCAATTGGCGAAGCGGGTGGCGATTGGGCTACACTATTGACTGGTGACATAATAAGTTTGATACAAGATGGACAGTACCTTCTACTATACTAACCACTGCTGAGATGTCTATTTTATCTGGGAATTTATAGACACATATTGGAAATTCCCATCAATTGAATGCTTGGGTGAATGCATGAGAACTTCACCAAATACCATATGGAAGCTCTCATTGAGATCAGCAGCACAAATAATAGTGTTAGGATAGGGTGAGAAGGGTCAGTCCACGCTGGAGCAGGGGCGCCATAACGGCTATATAATTAGGGTGCCGACCCCTGCTGTTAGGAAGGGTCACAATAGGGAAATTGGCCCACTATGCCCCTCCCTTTAACTGGTGACTTTAAGGTATCAAACTAACTCTGTTTTTAAGTTTGTACTTGTTGATTTGTGAAATAAAGTATTGAAATTTATGGTGGGGTTTTTTCTTGTGGTATACAGGTAACAGGACACAGTACAAGGGGACCTGAGGACCTAGCTCAAAAGACAAGGCTTCAAGAGACGTTGATCAGGCCCCGCCCACATGGCAAGGCCAGTCTTATATACCCAGCACAGCCCTATGTCATTTCCTGCTTCAGGTGTGCTGGGCCTATAAGACCAGGAGAGTGGGCGCGGCCTGGTCTTATACAGAGGCATTAGTCAGAGTCAGACTCCTGAGACCAGGAACAGAACACAGGAGAGCACGAGCGGGGGCGGGTAGCCGTGACCAGTGGACACGTGGACAGGATTAGTGGTCACGGAGCGGTGCTGGGATGGTGCGACCGGGTCAGTGGGTAAGGAGCGGTGCTGAGGTATCGGGAGCGTGACAGTACCCCCCCCTCTATGCCCCCCCCTCCGTGCACAGTACCCCAGGGGCACTCCGGATTGAGTCACCGGACCAGGACCCAACACAAAGGCGGGGAAGGACCGCTGACCCCGTACCGCCTTCTTGGCCGCACGACGCTTAGCCAAAGATCTACCAGCAGTGGCAACGGGAAGCGGGGGACAGACAGAAGCAGGACTGGGGTCGTAGACGATCGGATCGGGCATCTCGGACCGGGTACAGGACGGTGTCTCATCCTCAGTAGCCGGTGACATCAAATTCTCAATAGCCAGGGACAGTGGGGCGACGCTAGACTGCGTCGTTTCTTCCTCAGGGCCCGGTGGTACCAAGGACTCAGGCGACAGGAGTTGCGGTACGACGCTGGACTGCGTCGTCTCCTCTTCTTGTTCTGGTGGCACCACAGGTACAAGAGACAGGAGTTGTGGTACGACGCTGGACTGTGTCGTCACTTCTTCCTCCTGTTGTGACATGACAGGCCCAGGTGACAGGGACCGAGGAACAGGCTGTAGACAGGTATACTGGCACAACGGACTCCGAGTGATTGCACCAGAGCGCCAACTGATGTCAGGGTCATGGAGGTGTAGCCAGGGCAGACCCAGCAGGAGCGCGGGAGTCATTCTCGGGATGACGTACAAAGCAATAGTCTCAGTGTGCAGGGCACCAACACAGAGTCTCACGGGTTCGGTGGTGTACCGGAAGGGTTCGTATAGTGGTTTTCCGTCCACGGAGGCGAACCAAAGGGGTTTAGCAAGCGGGATGACCGGTATTCGATAACGGTCCACTGTAGCTTGTAGAATGAAATTACCCGCTGCTCCCGAATCATTGTGAGCCTCTGCCGTGAACTGGGTCTTCTCGGTCGTGACCTGGACAGTCTGTGTAACCGGGACTGAAGGGATTCCGGTACCAAGGGTGGCGGTTCCCACCATCCCTTGCACTTGGGGTCTACCTGGTCTCTCCGGGCAAGATCGAAGCAGATGTGTACCGCTTCCACAATAGAAACACAGGCCCCGGGCAAGTCACTCTGCTCGGCGTTGTTCAGCTTGGCTCAGTCGGTCGATTTGCATGGGTTCGGAAGCGGAATCGTAGGACGGCAATGGTGGGGGAACGGTACACCTCTGCGGAACGGAGATGTGACGGATTGGTCGTTTCTCCCGAGATACTTCCTTGGTTCACTCTTGAAAACGGAGATCAATCCGGGTAGCTAGTGATACTAAAGCATCCAAGGTACGGGGAACATCACGACCGGCTAATTCGTCCTTGATGCGACCGGAGAGCCCCTCCCAGAAGGCGGCAGTCAATGCCTCATTGTTCCAGCCTAGCTCGGAGGCAAGCGTGCGGAACTGGATGGCGTACTGGCCAACCGTTAGGGTCCCTTGGCGTAGCCGGAGGAGCGAAGAGGTAACCACGGTAGTACGTCCTGGTTCATCGAAGTTACTTCTAAAAGCCTGAAGGAATTCCCGGATGTCGGTGGTCACCGGATCCTCGTTCTCCCACAACGGATTTATCCAGGCCAGAGCTTCGCCTTCTAGGTGTGACATTAGAAATGCCACTTTTGCTTGGTCCGAAACAAACAGGTGCGGGAGCAGCTGGAAATGCAGAGAGCACTGGTTCAAGAAGCCTCTGCAGGTCTTGGGATCTCCCGCATAGAGAGGCGGTGCAGCGAGGCGGAGTTGCGAGGCCGAGGAGACAACGGGTTCGGACGTAGTAGCTGTACGCTGTGTAGATGAGGTCGAGGCGGCGGTCTGTAACGTATACAAGCGGCTGTCCACAGACGTCAGGAAATTCAATATACGGGTTAAGGTTTCTCTCTGTCGCACCAGTTCCTGGCGCAGTTCAGCCAGTTCAGACGTCTGTGCTCTGGCGGAATCCATGGCCTGATCAATCTGTTAGGGCAGGGAGGACTGGTAGGCCCAGGAGGTGGATCCACTGGACCATGCACCCCACCGGAGGGCAGGGTACACGGCAGCCGGAGCACTGGCGTGGCAAGGACAGGTATAACCAGGTCACCAGGGTCACGGAGTTCTTTAAGATGGTACAGAATGCTGGTACAGGTAACAGGACACAGTACAAGGGGACCTGAGGTCCTAGCTCAAAAGACAAGGCTTCAAGACACGGTGATCAGGCCCCGCCCACATGGAAAGGCCAGTCTTATATACCCAGCACAGCCCTATGTCATTTCCTGCTTCAGGTGTGCTGGGCCTATAAGACCAGGAGAGTGGTCGCGGCCTGGTCCTATACAGAGGCATTAGTCAGAGTCAGACTCCTGAGACCAGGAACAGAACACAGGAGAGCACGAGCGGGGGCGGTAGCCGTGACCAGTGGACATGTGGACAGGATCAGTGGTCACGGAGCGGTGCTGGGATGGTACGACCGGGTCAGTGGGTAAGAAGCAGTGCTGAGGTATCGGGAGCGTGACACTATCTCTCCATTATATATCTGTCTATATCTATCTATTATCTATCTTTCTATTATCTATCTTTCTATCTTTCTATTATCTATCTTTCTATTATCTATCTATCTTTCTATTATCTATCTATCTGTCTGATATCTATTTGCCTATCATCTATCCAGGGTCGGTTTGGTACATAGACACCAGTCAATGCCCCAGAAAGCTCTCTGCTTTCACACATCCGTTTTTTTGCAGTGCGGCTCAATCCGGCTCAAAAACCTATGCAACAGATGCGGCGAAAAAAACGGATCCGTTGCATAAGTTTTTCCATGCGGCCCATCCGTTTTTTGACGGATGCGGCTTGATACTGAGCATGCGCAGTGTAAAAAAACGCATCCGGCGGCCGGATGCAGTTTTTGCTGCAGGACGCCGTATCCGGCGTCCATAGGCTTGCATTGTAAGTCGCGCCGCATCGCACCGGATCTGGCGCAATGCAGTTTTTGCGCCGCACAAAAAAAGTGCCAGGCAACGTTCCATCCGGCCGCTGCATGGGCTAAATATGCCGCATCCGGCAAAAAACGGACACAACGCAAGGCCATGCAGCATAATACGGTGCTAATGCAAGTCTATGCAGAAAAAACGCAACCGGCGGCAAAAAAAAAAAAACGGTTCCGTTTTTTCTGCAAAGCGCTGTATTGTGCCGCTCAGCTAAAACCGGATGTGTGAAAGCAGCCTAACTGAACAAGGGACCCGCCGGCAGGGGCACTACTGGCATCAAAGATCCAGAGCTCCGACCCAGAACTTCTTGGCCGGAGCCCCGAGTCTTCTGCAACCACCGCACTGAACTATGTCGGCATCACCCCGATACAGTTCAATCCTGTAGTACAGATCAAAAAAATTGGTCTGCACTCTGACTAGTGGATAGTGGTGCAAGTGAAAAATGGATCCAATCCAAGATAATAAATAAATTCACTGGACTCATAGATTGTGATGCAAAAATGTTTTCAAATTTATTGAGGCGACTGTGAAGTCATTCCGACGTTTCGACCCCTCCTGGTGATATACACCATATCACCAGCCACAGCGCTGCTGCGCTGGCTAAACCCAGGACCTTTATCCTCAAGGTATTCTCTACCAAACGCTATTAACCCACTCAAATTTCCATATCCCAGGCACGCATCTTGAAGCGACTCTTGACTAAAACCCAGGCGGGGTCGAAACGTCGGAATGACTTCACAGTCGCCTCAATAAATTTGAAAAATGTTTTGCATCACAATCTATGAGTGCAGTGAATTTATTTATTATCACAGTTCAATCCTGTGACAGAGCACAGAGCTCCCTGCTCTATCACTGCCCGTCTCCTAAGCCACAGACCGCTGCAGGCCTGTGTCTTAGGAGACCGTATATCCGCAAGGGCACTGCAGTGACATCATTGCATCGCGCTGCCTCCATATGCCACCATAGAAAAGAAGATGGAGGCTGCGGTGCTGGGAATCAGGATTAGGTGAGTATAATTTTTTTTTATGTCTATATGGGATCTGTGAGGGCTCCTGTTGTATATAAGAGGGTATGTGGAGGCCACTGCTGTGCATAGGAGGCGGTGTGGGGGCTCCTGCTGTGTGCAAGAGGCTGTGTGGGGGCTCCTGCTGTGTGCAGGAGGCTGTGTGGGGGCTCCTGCTGTGTGCAGGAGGCTGTGTGGGGGCTCCTGCTGTGCATAGGAGGCTGTGTGGGGGCTCCTGCTGTGTGCAGGAGGCTGTGTGGGGGCTCCTGCTTTGTATAGGAGGCTGTGTGGGGGCTCCTGCTTTGTATAGGAGGCTGTGTGGGAGCTCCTGCTGTGCATAGGAGGCTGTGTGAGGGCTCCTGCTGTGCATAGGAGGCTGTGTGGGGGTTCCTGCTGTGCATAGGAGGCTGTGTGGGGGGCTCCTGCTGTGCATAGGAGGCTGTGTGGGGGGCTCCTGCTGTGCATAGGAGGCTGTGTGGGGGTTCCTGCTGTGCATAGGAGGCTGTGTGGGGAGCTCCTGCTGTGCATAGGAGGCTCCTGCAGCTATTTGCATATAATTGTTGTGTGGCCTCTAGAGTTAACTCCTCTTATGGACGCCACACACCCGAGTCCAACCCATCTATCTTTTCTATAGTATCTATGTGTGTGTCATGTATATGGTGTAATTTATGCAGTGGCAAAATGACTGGGCCTGTGGGTGATGGGGGTCATTGCTATTTTCTCGGATGCATGGTTGAACACCATTGAGGACTGGATGGCTACTGGCTCTCTGTTTCGCCCTTGCTCTGCAGCTGTGGGCCCCGGATAGGTGTAATGACATCAGGGGGAGCCTGGGACGTGATGCCAGTGGGCCCAGCAGCTGCGGCCAGAGTGGGTGCAGAGCATGTGTAGGGGTAATAGATACATATATATATATTTACTAGCTATAGTACCTGGCGGTGCCCGGCATAGTAACTGTCTCTCTCCCTCTCCCTCTCTCCACTCTCTGTGTCCTTCTCTGTCTGTCTGTCTCCCTCTCCCTCTCTCTGTGTTTCTGTCTCTGCCTGTCTGTGCTTGTGTTTGTATGTCTCTGTCTCTGTGTATCTCTGTCTCTGTGACTATATCTGTGTCTCTGTGTCTGTCTCTGTGTGTGTGTGTTTCTGTCTTTGTGGGTCTCTGTGTGTGTCTGTCTGTGTATCTCTGTCTATGTGTCTGTCTCTGCCTCTGTGTCTCTGTCGGTATGTCTCTGTGTGTGAATGTGTCTCTGTATGTGTCTGTGTTTCTGTGTGTGTCCGTGTCTTTGTCTCTGTATGTGTGCCTCTGTGTGTCCCTGTGTGTCTCCGTCTATGTGTGTGTCTCCGTCTCTTTCTCTGTGCCTCTGTATCAGTCTTTGTGTGTCTATGTCTCTGTGTGTCTCTTTATCAGTCTGTATCAGTCTGTCTGTGTGTGTGTCTTTGTGTGTCTTTGTATCAGTCTCTGTGTGTCTCTGTCTCTATGTGTCTCTGTGTCTCTTTCTCTTTGTCTCTGTGTGTCTCTTCTCTGTCTCTATATCAGTCTCTGTGATTCTATGTCTGTGTCTATGTCTCTGTGTCTGTTTCTGTGTCTCTCTTTCAGTCTGTGTCCCTGTCCCTGTGTGTGTCTCTGCATCAGTCTGTGTGTGTGTCTGTGTGTGTGTGTCTCTCTCTGTGTCTCTGTTTCTGTGTCTGTCTCTGTGTTTGTGTGTCTCTGTCTCTGTATCAGACTCTGTGTCCCTGTGTGTCTCTGTCTCTGTGTTTGTCTCTATTGACATCATATTATCTGACACATTACCTGTCTTAAAAAAAGAATGTCCTTTGTTGCCTATAGCAACCAATTACAGCTCTTATTAATGACCTGTAGTTCCCAGCGCCATTGATTTTAGTGTAAGCAGGTTTTTGCGGCGAATAACTGTAAAGTGCGGGGTTAAAATTTCTCATCAAAACATAGTCTGTGACGTTCCCTGGGTCACATGAGGCGTCTGTGCAAAATTTCGTGATTGTAAATGTGATGGTGCGAATTCCTTTATTGGACGGACACACACACACACACACACACACACACACACACACACACACACACTTTTATATATTAGATTATACACCCTACATATGCCCTGTACATGTCACGTATAGTGTGTAATGTAATGTAATTCTGAATATTGACCTGCCATATCCTATAGGTGTGTAATATGCGCTCTGTTAGGATTTTACTTGCTGATTCGAGTAGTTGTCACCTGATCACTCACATGCGATTTGCAATGTGTGGTCATCTGCAGAATGACGTCTCCTCCTGTTCCTCTCAAATTGAAAATGATAACAATGAGAGACGCAGGAGGAGACGTCATTCAGCAGATGACCCAGAGTCTGCAAATCACTTGTGAGTGATTTCATTGGCAACTGAAATCCTAACAGTGTATTTTACACATTTTGGGGGTTCGACCAGTCAATGTGCAGCAGAGCAGGGAGAAGCCATTGGGCACCGGCCTCCCGGGCGCCTCATCCTAACTGCATTGTCCTCGGCAGAGATAAAATGTGTTTTATCTGAAATGTGGAAGCATCAGAGTAAAATATACACGACTGCAATAATGGAGCCGGTGTCTGATTCCTTCCACTCGGGGGTCGTGCAGGCAAATCAGCTGTCAGATTCCTTACCTGGTAGAAAATAACAGTGGAGTCTCATATGTTACATGGCGTCACTGCCGTCTGCACATCACATGTAATGGTTTAGGGGATGTTCACACGGGGCATCTTTTATACCACAAATATGCAGTGTTTTTGTCCCAAGAATGCACCAAAAATGCACCGCGGCAAAAACGCATAAAACAACGCAATGTGTTTTTGACACATTTTTACCGCGTTTTGCCCAATGCGGTTTTTAAATCTAATCTATTGACTGTAAGGGTTCAAAAACGAAAACGCAAAAAGAACTGACAACTGCATCTTCAAAAACGCAGCCAACAAAAGATGCCCAGTGTGGACAGCAAAAGAGAAATCCCATAGACTTTGCTGGGAGGAGGAAATGCATGCAGGGGCATCTGTGTGACCTCAAAAATGCTACAAAAGATGTCCTGTGTGAACTTAGCCTTAGTGTCGTTATGAACTCCATTCTATCAATGTAATGCATCGTCAGCAGCTGAGGTGTATTATGAGGTTCTGCAGCAGCTGAGTTGTGTATGATGAAGTCATGCAGCAGCTGAGGTGTGTATTATGGGGTTCTGCAGCAGCTGAGGTGTGTATTATGGGGTTCTGCAGCAGCTGAGGTGTGTATTATGGGGTTCTGCAGCCGCTGAGTTGTATATTATGGGGTTCCGCAGCAGCTGAGATGTATATTATGGGGTTCCGCAGCCGCTGAGATGTGTATTATGGGGTTCTGCAGCCGCTGAGTTGTGTATTATGGGGTTCTGCAGCAGCTGAGGTGTGTATTATGGGGTTCTGCAGCAGCTGAGGTGTGTATTATGGGGTTCTGCAGCAGCTGAGGTGTGTATTATGGGGTTCTGCAGCAGCTGAGATGTGTATTATGGGGTTCTGCAGCAGCTGAGATGTGTATTATGGGGTTCTGCAGCAGCTGAGATGTGTATTATGGGGTTCTGCAGCAGCTGAGGTCTGTATTATGGGGTTCTGCAGCAGCTGAGGTGTGTATTATGGGGTTCTGCAGCAGCTGAGATGTGTATTATGGGGTTCTGCAGCAGCTGAGGTGTGTATTATGGGGTTCTGCAGCAGCTGAGGTGTGTATTATGGGGTTCTGCAGCAGCTGAGATGTGTATTATGGGGTTCTGCAGCAGCTGAGATGTGTATTATGGGGTTCTGCAGTAGCTGAGATGTGTATTATGGGGTTCTGCAGTAGCTGAGGTGTGTCTTATGGGGTTCTGAAGCAACTGAGGTGAACTATGAGATTTTGCAGCAGCTGAGATGTGTATAATGAGGTTCTATAGCATCTGAGATGTGTATTTTGAGGTTCTGCAGCAGCTGAGGTGTGCATTATGAAGTTCTAGCGAATATTACATTATTCGGTGTGGATTTATCTTACAAATTTTCCAACAAAATTATTTGCAGCATTGCCAAATGGGGTGTGCCCAGTCTGGTTAATAAAGGGATTACAATATATATGCCGTAGTTCTTCCATACACCGTGCCCCTCCCTCATGGTGTGTATGTGGTGCTGCACCTCAGTCTGTTCAGGTCATTTTAGCTGAGAGGCAGCGACACATACACAGCGCCCCTCCGTCCTTATGGTGTGTATGTGGTACTGCAGCTCAGTCTGTTCAGGTCAGTGGAGCTGAGAGGCAGCGACACATATAACCTGAGGATTCTTTATTATGTAGAAAGCAGAGATTTTTTTCTAATTTCGTACATTCCCCTTTAACATCTGTATTTTGGACTTTTTGGTCCGGCGTACACACAGCATCGGCCGCCGGCTCCATGGTGCCTTGTCTGCTATCATCTGGCACATCTATCCTCAGGATTTGCATAGTAGATGTTGATCCCACCAATGGGACCACAACCTGCGCTGCTCTAAGTGTATAGGAATTTATATCATCTCTCCACAAAGAGTGGCAGTGCCTCAATCTGCAGATACATGTGCGCCCCATTGGGGGGATCCATATGTACCATCCATAATGTAATATCCAGGCATACAGCATGTACGAGATGAGAAGACCCCAATAACAATAATTTCAGATGTGGTGGAATTATTGTGAATTGAGAATCAGATTCTCCAGCACAAATCTGGAGGACTTTATTGTACATTTGCAGAAATCAATTTTCTTAGGATATAAAAAAAATGGCCTCTGGTCCTCAATTGTTTCCTGGAAACT
The DNA here is from genome assembly GCF_048569485.1 of Anomaloglossus baeobatrachus. Lineage (NCBI taxonomy): Eukaryota > Metazoa > Chordata > Amphibia > Anura > Aromobatidae > Anomaloglossus > Anomaloglossus baeobatrachus. The sequence continues at coordinate 417,349,892 of NC_134354.1, read as the reverse complement.
GGGTACAAAATCAGTAGGGTGGGGGGCACCAAAGGGCAGTTTTGCACAGGGCGCCATTCAGGCTAAGGCCGGCCCTGGCTGCACGCCTTTCTCCCCTGCTGCTGGCTGACACACACACACACACACACACAGACACACACACACACACACAGACACACACACACACACAGATCGGATTCGCTGGATGTGGTGAGTATGTGTGCGATCCAATGTGTGTGTGTGATGCGATGTTTGTGTGTATGATTTGATGTTTATGTGTGATCCAATGTTTGTGTGTGTGATCTGATTGTGTGTGTGATTGTTCTTTATATGTCGATGGGATAATAATTTAATTTGGTTTGGGTTTATGCTGCCCTATGGGACACAATGTGAATAAATATCTTTTGACGTTTATCTTCTGCTTTTTGATGTGGATTCGTGATAGTAGTAGTAGTTCAGGAGGAGTAGTGAGGAGGTTACGCTCAAGTTCTGAAAGGAAAGGCGTCGGGGTTGGAGCCCCGGCGTACTGACTAGGTGGCAGACGGTGGTCCGCATCTAACAAGAGACGGGAAGGTCTGGCTGCCGGAGATCCGAGGTGGACCGGGACATGGTTGGAGCCCGCTGGTACCGACACCGGAGAACCAACCGGTAAACCGTGCACAGAGGGGGTACTTGGACCCTGAAGCCAGGACCGGAACCAACGGCTTAGCTAATTAACCAATTGAGGACAGGATTATAGGTCCTGTCCCAACCAAAGTCCCAAAAGCAGACAACCACCCACCGAGAGGGATAGGGCATCCGCCAGGGCCCGGTAGATCCCAAGGATCAGCGTCAGCGGGCAAGGCTCCCAACAAAAAAAGGACCGGGAGCGGACTCCCGTGTTTCACACCGGGAAGTCCAACACACCACACACTGAGTGCAGAGGAAAGTGATACGAATCATCAGCCCGGGTGTGGGACCAGATACACCCGACTGCAGCGGCCGGCCACCAGCACCTTGGTTTACCACTGGACTTGTGTGATTTATTTAACCGTGAGTAAACTAACATCCCCCGGTCCCACCGGGCGCGCCGGCCCCTGCAATCACCATCCCCGGCATAAAGACACTGGGCCCCGGGGCATCCATCCCTACCCACGAGGGTTAACATCCAGCTGCCATCCCATCGCCCCCGGGAGTCCCACAACACTTCACCACACACCGTGGGTGGTGTCACAAACAGTTTACGGCAAATCCCGTACAAATATGTCCCCTTTTATTTGAAGTGTCCGTGCGACCCCCGGGGCCGGTAGAATCCCCCGAGCCACACTGCGGATCCGGATCCGAGCAGCCCGGCTGCTGGCACGGGGGTGGCACAGCTGTACACACTTTAAGGCCTTCCTATACAAGTACCCAATTTTTCTTCCCTTCATCCTTCTGTGCACTTTGTTTTTAAGGATGTGTGTTTAGTTTTTAATGAATAAAAATGTCTTTTTAATACAACTTGTCTTATGGAATATTTTTGTGTGATTATCAGCGTCATAATAAGATTTTGTCTTTTCAAAATAGACATATGAGTGCTGCCAGCATTGTTGCAGAGCTAAAGGGGTGGAGGGTCAGCCTGTCAGTGCTCAGACCATATGCCGCACACTACATCATATTGGTCTGTATGGCTGTTGTCTCAGAAGTAAGCCTCTTCTAAGGATGATGCACAAGAAATCCCTCAAACAGTTTGCTGAACACAAGCAGACTAGGGACATGGATATCTGGATGTCCTGGGGTCTGATGAAACCAAGATAAATTTATGTGGTTCAGATGGTGTCAAGTGTGTCTGCTGGCAGTCAGGTGAGGAGTACAATGACAAATGTGTCTTGCCTACAGTTAGGCATCGAGTGGGAGTATCATGGTTTTGTGCTGCATGATTGTTGCTGTGGGGAACTACAGTTCATTGAGGGAACCATGAATGCTAACAAGTACTGTGCCATACTGAAGCAGAGCATGATCCTTTCCCTTCATATTCCAATATGTTAACAACCCCAAACACACCTCCAAGATGACCACTGCCTTGCTAAAGAAACTGAGGGTAAAGGTGCTGGACTGGCCAAGCATGTCTCCAGACCTAAATCTTATTGAGTATTTGTAGGCCGTAGTGAACTCCATGTCTAAAAGAGTGTAGGCAGTGCTTGAAAATAATGGTGCCCACACAAAATATTGACACTTTGAGCACAATTTGGCCATTTTCTCTAAGGGGTGTAATTGTGGCACCCCAGTGGTCCGGTTGCCACAGTAGCGTTGCCCTCCTCACAGGGGGTGATGTTATCCCTACAAGCAAGAAGGGGGTCCCCCACGCTAGGTAGCACCAGCAGTCAACACTTTCCTGACTCCAGACCAGAAGGGGGACCTCAAGAACCCGGTTTAAGTGGAGCTTCCCTATACATTCTGGCCTGTGGGAGGGGTCAGAAACAGGGAAAAGGAGAGCAGAGCAGAATCAAGCAGACAGTCTCTGGAGAAAGAGCCTGGGGAGCGTAGCAGGAACAGAGCTCGCCCCAGAGCAGAGCACTAAGAACAGGGCGCTGGAGTCCTTGGTTGTCCGGGTACTGAAGGCCGGGCAGCTGAATCCGGAGGGCAGGAAACTGCATGTTTTCTGGCCACACAAAACGCCTGAGGCACAGCAGCATACTAGAGCCCGGAGTCACTACCAGAAGGGCGGTACCTGTAGAAGGCTTGCGTCACCTGCCATACGGGTGAGAAACAGTACCAACACTAGGAAGAGGGACGCAGCATAACTTTAAGCAGCCAAGACCTACACAGGACAGCGCAAAAGGAAGGCCTCCGAACCCACCTGGCAAGGTGGATACCCAATTGCTTCCAGGCTGCCCAGAGATCCGTTACCATCTGAACCAGTTTCCCTGGCCTGCGCCATTCACTACCAAGTTAAAAGGTAAAGGAAACTACAGTCCCTATGTTGTCCAGTTATTGGCTGCGTCTTCAGTTCCTGCACCCCAACGTTAATTCCTCCATCGTAGACTATAACGGTTGCCCTGGGGCCTTGCTTCACCTGTGGGGAGCTGTTCCATCATTGCTGCATCACCATCTGCCCCAGCGGTCCCATCCAGCAGCGTCGGCCATACATTGCCGAATACCACTGTAAATATCCCTCATTTAAATGACACCACCACGGTAACAGAGTCAGGCCCTGTCGCCGTGACCTCCCAACAGAACCGGACCGGTTCCAAGTGCACCATGGCCCTGGTGGGCGTGTCAAATTGATGTCATGAACAGGATTTCGCAGCCCGGTATCACCGGGTTCTGTCTGCGGTGAACTGTTATGCTGTGTACTGGTGAACTGAGTGGTCGCTGCAATTAACCACGCGACACGCGGGAAGCAAGGGGGATGTGCCATCGTGGGCGGAACCTAGAAAAGCGCGCAAAAAGAAACCACGCCGACGGAGCAGCTGTTAGTTAAGTCCATATTCCCCAGGAGAGAGACGCGGAGTCTTGCTAAGGTTCACAAGGGGGAGTAACATGTCCAACCTGGATGGAGATCAGGTTGCCGCTGCAGCCGCAGCTGCGTTGCCTGTAGTGCCGCTCTCGATGCCATACATACCAGGAGCGGCATGGTTACCGCAGTACTTATGGGAGTTGCACACCCTGAGTGACTTCAAGGAGACACTGTGTAGTTTGTTTGAAGTATACCCCCTGGCTAAGGCCGAGAAAGTGAGCATTCTAACCGGCCAGTTAACCAACGCAGTTCAGCGGGAGGTAAAGTTCTGGCTGGATACTGGTAAAAGAACTGTGAGGCAAATCCTAGCCAGGCTGAAGGACACTTTTGATACCCGCACGACAGCGGAGCTAAAGATGAAGTTTTTCCGGTGCATACAAAGGGTGCAGGACAGTGTACGGGACTATGTTCTGAACCTTCAAGAGGAGATGAGGGCTATTAAGCAGGTGGATCCCGAAAGTGTGTGCGATGAAGAGAGGATAGAGGATACTAACCGAGCAGTTAAGTGAGGGGCTCCTGTCTAACGCCCACTGGACACAGCTGCCCCACTGGACACAGCTGCGCATTATGGCCCTACAAATTCCTGACCTTGACTTTGCACAATTCAAGGATTGGACCATTCGGGTGCTGCGAGAAATGACCCCAAGTACACCCATCCGGCTCGCTGCTATCACGTACACGGAGGTGGTGCCCTCAACCCGGACAACCATGGGGGCAGATGCACAGACCCTGAGTAATGACCCCTCCGCAGATCTTTGCCTCCAGGTCCAAGAGCTGACTAAAAGCGTGTCCGTCCTAGCAAAAACTGTGCAGTCATTATAGGTGGCCCGGCAGCCTGCAAAGATCGAACTGGCCTCCAGTCCAGATGACTTTTCGTGGCGATGGCAGAAGAAGATCCCACCAACCCGGGGAAGAGACACAGATCGCTATGATTCAACTGGGCAACTGATTTGCTGCTGCTGCGACCTGGTAGGGCACTACGCACGTGGCTGTCCTGTAGACTGAATCTTAGACCAAGGGCCAACTATCAGGTGTAAGAAGATCCGGCCCATCTACTTGGCAGGACAAGTATGTGGGAGGACGATCGGTCATTCCTATCGTGCTTGATAGCATCCCGATGACCACCCTCCTGGACACTAGGTCCCAGGTGGCAACGATGCAATATATCCTTTAAAGAGATACTGGACTGATTCTGATATTACCCGTGGCCCAGACGAAGACCTCACCATAGTCGCCAGTAATGGTCAGCCCTTGCCTCAAGTGGGGTATAAAGAGGTGACCATTAAGGTGGGACGAATAGAATAAAAGTCACAAGGAATGATAATTGTGGATATTGATCATCGAGAATGTAATCCAATGATGACTATCGGTACCAATGTAATAGAAAATTGTCTTGCATAAGTAATTGTTTTGTTTCAACAGATAGCCGAGACTGCCAGCTCCGGGCAGCAGTGTGTTCTGCAAAGGGAAATTAAAGCCCTGATACAGAGGCAACAAATAGAACTGTCCGGAGGGGAAATTGGCAGTGTGAGGGTAAGTGACCCCTTCCCCATTGTAATACCCCCAGGGAAGTGAAATGTTAATCTGGTGTTGGGCAGCAATAGGCCCCAGGGGTCAAGATTACCAGGCCCTGGTAGAATCTGTATACTCAGACAGTAGGCTGACTGTCCTGACAGCCAGAGGGGTAGTCGATGTCCGCAAGGGGAGGGTACCTTTCCGCGTTCTGAATTGTGTGGAGAAAGAGGTCAGGGGTGAAACACGAAGTGAGTTGAGGCAGTTCCCACCAACTAAACGCCAGGTACTCGGAAAGAGACAATTCCTGGATGGCGGCGTAAAGACAAAGTGCCGCAATGGCTACTTTCCTGTTTTTAATGTTTGGGTTTTTCAAATTTGTAATTCTCAAATTGTTATTGTGTTGTAATATGTTTCCTCAGTCCAGGAGTACTGACTTTAACTAGGGGGGGAATGTGGCACCCCAGTGGTCTGGTTGCCACAGTAGTGTTGCCCTCCTCACAGGGGGTGATGTTATGCCTGGAAGCAAGAAGGGAGTCCTTCACGCTAGGTAGCACCAGCACTCAACACTTTCCTGACTCCAGACCAGAAGGGGGACCTCAAGAACCTGGTTTAAGAGGAGCTTCCCTATACATTCTGGCCTGGGGGAATGGTCAGAAACAGGGAAGAGGAGAGCAGAGCAGAATCAAGCAGACAGTCTCTGGAGAAAGAGCCTGGGGAGCGGAGCAGGAACAGAACTCTGGCGCTAAGAACAGGACGCCAGAGTCCTTGGTTATCCAGTACTGAAGGCCCGGCAGCTGAATCCGGAGGGCAGGAGACTGCATGTTTTCTGGCCACACAAAACACCTGGGGCACAGCAGCATACTAGAGCCCGGAGTCACTACCAGAAGGGCGGCACCTGTAGAAGGCTCGCGCCGCCTGCCATATGGGTGAGAAACAGTACCAACACTAGGAAGAGGGACGCAGCATAGCTTTAAGCAGCAGGGACCTACACAGGACAGCACAAAAGGAGGGCCTCCGAACCCACCTGGCAAGGTGGATACCCAATTACTTCCAGGCTGCCTGGACCTCCGTTACCATCCGAACCAGTTTCCATGGCCTTCACCATTCACTACCAAATAAAAAGGTAAAGGAAACTACAGTCCCTGTGTCGTCCAGTTATTGGCTGCGTCTTCAGTCCTGCACCCCAACGTTAATTCCTCTATCATAGACTATAACGGTTGCCCTAGGGCCAGAGCCGTATTTGCCATGAGGCACTGGACTGGAGGGCCGGTGCCTGGGGTGGCGCCTTCCAGGAGGCAGCGCCAAGACCAAAACTTAAAAAAAACCTTTTTTTTTAAACTGTCCTCCCTACTCCAAACTCTTTATTAAAACCGGTGTCTTTTGGGAGGAGGGAGGGGGGCGCCGCAGTCATTTATATGCGCATCTATAAGACACATGACTATAAATGACGCTGTGAGCGTGCCGACAATTCTGCGGTCAGCGGAGCTCCAATCAGCTCCCTGGCCCGACGTGTGGCCATGCGCTGCACTCACTCTGCAGAAGTAACAGCAGTGGAAAGCAGCACCGCGCAGAGGAGGATGGGAAATGCAGCCGTAGCAGAGGACGGGAGATGCCGCCGCCACCACGGAGACGGGCTGCAGCAGGATGATGGGAAATACAGGCGCCGGAGCATGCAGCCTGAAGCAGGTAAGTCTTTTCAGCCGAAGATGGCGCCGAGCAAGCATGGGGGGGGCGGAACATGAAGGATGGGGGGATAGAACATGATGGGGAGTGCACAGCATAGGGGATGGAGCATGATGGGGAGTGCACAGCATAAGGGATGGAGCGTGATGGGGGTGCACAGCATGGAGGATAGAACCTGATGGGGAATACACAGCATAAGGGATGGAGCATGATGGGGATGCACAGCATCGAGGATGGGGGGATAGAACATGATGGGGATGCGCAGCATAAGGGATTGAGGATGATGGGGGTGCACAGCATGGAGGATGGGGGATCGAACATGATGGAGGTGCGCAGCATAAGGGATGGAGCATGATGGGGAGTGCACAGCATAAAGGATGGAGCACGATGGGGAGTTCACAACATAAGGGATGGAGCACGATGGGGGTGCACAGCATCAAGTCTGGGGAATAGAACATGATGGGGGTACGCAGCATGGGGGATGTAGCATGATGGAGAGTGCACAGCATAAGGGATGGAGAGTGATGGGGGTGCACAGCATGGAGGATGGGGGGATAGAACATGATGGGGGTGCGTAGCATAAGGGATGGAGCATGATGGGGGTGCACAGCATGGAGGATGGGGGATAGAACATGATGGGGGTGCGCAGCATAAGGAATGGAGCATGATGGGGAGTGCACAGCATAAGGGATGGAGCGTGATGGGGGTGCACAGCATGGAGAATGGAACCTGATGGGGAATACACAGCATAAGGGATGGAGCGTGATGGGGATGCACAGCATGGAGGATGGGGGATCGAACATGATGGAGGTGCGCAGCATAAGGGATGGAGCATGATGGGGAGTGCACAGCATAAGCGATGGAGCACGATGGGGAGTGCACAACATAAGGGATGGAGCGTGATGGGGGTGCACAGCATCGAGGCTGGGGGATAGAACATGATGGGGGTGCGCAGCATGGGGGATGTAGCATGATGGAGAGTGCACAACATAAGGGATGGAGAGTGATGGGGGTGCACAGCATGGAGGATGGGGGGATAGAACATGATGGGGGTGTGCAACATAAGGAATGGAGCATGATGGGGAGTGCACAGCATAAGGGATGGAGCGTGATGGGGATGCACAGCATGGAGGATGGGGGATAGAACATAATGGGGGTGCGCAGCATGGGGGATGTAGCATGATGGAGAGTGCACAGCATAAGGGATGGAGAGTGATGGGGGTGCACAGCATGGAGGATGGGGGATAGAAGATAATGGGGGTGCGCAGCATGGGGGATGTAGCATGATAGAGAGTGCACAGCATAAGGGATGGAGAGTGATGGGGTGCACAGCAAGGAGGATGGGGGATAGAACATGATGGGGGTGCGCAGCATAAGGGATGGAGCATGATGGGGTGCACAGCATGGAGGATGGGGGATAGAACATGATGGGGGTGCGCAACATAAGGAATGGAGCATGATGGGGAGTGCACAGCATAAGGGATGGAGCGTGATGGGGATGCACAGCATGGAGGATGGGGGATAGAACATGATGGGGGTGCGCAGCATGGGGGATGCAGCGTGATGGTGGTGTGCAGCCCGGAGGATGGGGCAATGGAGCATTGGGAGGTGCCCATCATGGAGAAAGGAGGGATGGAAATTGAGGGTGGTGCACAGAATGGAAAATGAGGGGGTGCACAGTATAGCGAATGTGGCTTGCAGTATGGAGAATGGGAGGGCTCGGTATGGAGAATAGGGTGGCACGCAGGGGGCTCAGTATGGAGAAGGGGTGGAGTGGGGGGCTTGGTATGGAGAAGGGGTGGCATAGGGGGCTCAGGATGGAAAAGGGGTGGGATGGAGGGGGCTCGGTATGGAGAAGGGGTGGCATGGAGGGGGCTTGGTATGGAGAAGGGGTGGCATGGAGGCGGCTCGGTATGGAGAATGGGGTCGCATGGAAGGCACGGTATGGAGAATGGGGTCGCATGGGGGGGCTCAGTATACAAAAGGGGTCGCATTGGGGGGCTCGGTATACAAAAGGGGTAGCATGGAGGGTTCGGTATGGAGAAGGGGTAGCATGGGGGGCTCGGTATGGAAAAGGGGTGGCATGGGGGGCTCGGTATGGAAAAGGCGTGGCATGGGGGGGCTCGGTATGGAGAAGGGGTGGCTTGGGGGGCCTCGGTATGGAGAAGGGGTGGCTTGGGGGGCCTCGGTATGGAGAAGGGGTGGCATGGAGGGGCTCGGTATGGAAAAGGGGTGGGATGGAGGGGGCTCGGTATGGAGAAGGGGTGGCATGGAGGGGGCTTGGTATGGAGAAGGGGTGGCATGGAGGGGGCTCGGTATGGAGAATACGGTTGCTTGGGGGGTTCGGTATGGAGAATGGGGTCGCATGGGAGGCACGGTACGGAGAATGGGGTCGCATTGGTGGGTTCGGTATACAAAAGGGGTCGCATGGTGGCTCGGTATGCAAAAGGGTTGGGGGCTCAGTTTGGAAAAGGGGTGGAATGGGGGCTCGGTATGGAAAAGGGGTGGCATGGGGGGCTCGGTATGGAAAATGGGTGGCATGGGAGACTCGGTATGAAAAAGTGGTGGCATGGGGGGCTCGGTATGGAAAAGTGGTCGCATGGGGGCTTGGTATGGAAAAAGGGTCACATGGGGGTCTCGGTATGGAGAAGGGGTGGCATGGAGGGGGCTCAGTATGGAGAATGGGGTCGCATGGGAGGGCTCAGTATGGAGAATGGGGTTGCATGGGGGGCTCAGTATGGAGAAGGGGTGGCATGGAGGGGGCTTGGTATGGAGAAGGGGTGGCATGGAGGGGGCTCAGTTAGGTGGGAGTGCTCGGTATGCAGAATGTGAAGTATAAGGCTCATTATAGAGTGGGGACAACATGAGAGGGACAGTGAAGAGGGGCTGCATGGAGCGATGGGGACAGTGGAGATCATAGTTCATAAGTGAGGAAGGTCTGGAGGGTACAATTCATAGGGTGGAGGATAGTGTGGGGGTTTTCATTTGAGGGGGCAGTATGGCTGTCATATTTAACTAGGAACAGTGTAGTGGGAATATGTTATAGGAGAGAATAATGTGGAGGCTGGATACTATAAGTGAGACAGTGTGGGGTCATTTTTTGTGCAGGGAGGACAGTGATGGGCGCTAGGGTCACGAAATTCGTGACGCACATCCAGCCTCGTTAGCAACGTCGTTGCGTGTGACACTTACGAGCGATTGCTAACGATCCCAAATACCCACAAAATTGTTGATTGTTGACACGTTGTTCATTTTCCAAATATCGTGGCTCGTTCTGGACACAGGTTGTTCGTCGTTCCTGAGGTAGCACACATCACTACGTGTGACACCCCGGGAACGACGAACGACAGCATTCCTGCATCCTCCGGCAACGAGGTGGGAGTGACGTTCATGCGGCTGCTCTCCGCCCCTCCGCTTCTATTGGTGGCCTGCTATGTGATGTCTCTGTGACACCGCACGAACCGCCTCCTTAAAAAAAGAGGTTGTTCGCCGGCCACAGCGACATTGTTAAGAAGGTAAGTTCGTGTGACACGTACCTGCGATATTGTTCACCACGGGCAGCGATTTGCCCGTGACGCACGAACGATGGGGCGGGTGCTATTGTTAGCGACATCGCTAGTGATGTAGCTGCGTGTAAAGCAGCCTTTAGGGTGGTTGCTCTTTAGTGAGGAGCATTACATTGACACTGTTTGTCTTAAAAGGAATCTGTCACAAGGTTTTTGCCACCTAATCTGAGAGAAACATAATGTAGGGGCAGAGACCCTGATTCCACTGATGTGTCACTTACTGGGCTGCTTATTGTAGTTTTGATAAACTCACTGTGTACTCAGCAGTAAATTATCATTACAGGACTACTTGGCGTACTGCAGGTAGTCCAACATATTTATAAGCTCTGTATAACTGCTAGATCTGCAGCAGAGAAAACATTGATTTTATCAAAATTACAGCAAGCAGCTCAGTAAGTGACACAACGCTGGAATCAGGATCTCTGCCCCTACATTATGCTGCTCTCAGATTAGGTGGCAAAAACCTTGTGACAGATACCTTTTAAGACAAACAGTGTCAATGTAATGCTCCATCACACAATGTTTTGTAGTTGTCTGTGAACCCCCTGAATTATTCAGACAGAAGACGCTTCAGGTCACAGTCGTCATTTTTTTTCTTTTGTAAATTCTTTATTTAGAATGTTTCTCAGTATTACAAAAATGGAATAATAACAGTAATCATGAATAAAACATATATTTTTAACAAGTACAAGGAAAGGAAGAAGAAGAAAAGAGAAGACGGAGAGGGGGGCGGAGAGGTGGAATTAGAAAGAGTAAAGGTATGATGAAAGATAGGGTAGAGGGGAGATATGAGAGGGGATAAAGGATTCCCACCCATTGTTGAATGAAAAAAAAACAAAAAATATATTATATACTAAGAGTTAGCACATCAAAGGTGTAAAAGGGTTTTATTTTTTTAGGTGAGCATTAACAATATGCTTGTCTTATTTATTTATCTAATCGGTTTTGGAGCAAAGGTAATTTCTTAATGTGTATAGGGTTATCTTGAGATTTTGGCTAGCACTTGGTATCTGGCCCATTTGTCCCTGTATTCCCACAGTTTTGCGTTTTTCTTGGGATAATGTAATCGGGTTTTTTCTTGTATGTTTATAAGGTTCAATTCATTGAACCATTCAGTTATACTCGGAGGTTGACTCTCTTTCCAATGTCTGGCTATTAAAAGGTTTGCTGCACAGTTGTCATTTTATCCTGAAGCAAATTTATTTTTTGATGTTGCTTCTTGGTTGTTTTTTTTCCAACATCCTTAGCTATTGTTTTTTATTTAATTTTTTAATAAACAAGTATGCGGCATCCAAGCAGCAGCCGCCCATATAATGGACCGGTCACGTTTAGCCGCTTCATGTCTGAGGAAACATGACAGGTTAAAAAACCCCTCAAAAGACTGAACACATGAACAGCAAGTTGCTTTTACATGGCAGTATATGAGTTCATTCCTTTTAGAATTTATTGACTTTTTTGGGCGGGTTACAGAGTGGATCTATCTGCTGCGTGCACATAACCTTAAGGCCACTTTATACGCTGCGACATCGCTAGCATCGGCTAGCGATATCGCGTGCGATTGCACCCGCCCCCGTCGGTGGCACGATATGTGGTGATCGCTGCCGTAGCGAACATTATCACTACGGCAGCGTCACATGCACATACCTGTGCAGCGACGTCGCTGTGACCGGCGAACCGCCTCCTTTCTAAGGGGGCGGTTCGTTTAGCGTCACAGCGACGTCACAGCAGCGTCACTGAACCGCCGCCCAATAGAAAAGGAGGGGAGGAGATGAGCGGCCAAAACATGCCACCCACCTCCTTCCTTCTTCCTTTTCTGGTGGACGCAGGTAAGGAGATGTTTGTCGTTCCAGCGGCGTCACACAGGAACGACGAACAACATTGTTACTGCAGCAGCAACAATAATTGGGAAGAGGAGGGAATGTCACCGATGAGCGATTTTGAACGTTTTTGCGACGATTCAAAATCGCGCAAAGGTGTCACACGCAAAGACATCGCTAAAGCGGCCTGATGTGCGTCACAAATTCCATGACTTCAACGAGATCGCTTTAGCGATATCATAGCGTGTAAAGCCACCTTTAGTCTGACTGATCAGAAGGGGGCACCACCACTGAAAATGCCTAGGGTAGCCTGAACTACAAATGCGGCCCTGCTCCACCTGTGGGGAGCTGTACCATCATTGCTGTATCACCATCTGCCCCAGTGGTCCCATCCAGCAGCGTCGGCCATACGTTGCCGAATACCACAGGTCGCGTCACGACTAATCCCCTGTAAATATCCCTCATTTAAACGACACCACCAGGGTCACAGAGTCGGGCCCTGCCGCTGTGACCTCCCAACAGAACCGGCCCGGTTACGAGTGCCCCACGGCCCTGGTGGGCGTGTCATAATCTCTTTTGTTTCCAGTGGTTTGCACATTAATGGCTGTGTGTTCAGTTATTTAGAGGACACACCAAATTTACACCGTTATACAAGCTGTACACTGACTACTTTATATTGTGTCAAAGTGTCACATCTTCAGTGTTGTCCCATGAAAAAATATATTAAAAAATTTACAAAAATGTGAGAGGTGTACTGATTTTTGTGATAAACTGTATTTTATTAGTAAGTGCCACAAAATCTTGTGTCACATTTGTTAAGGTAAAGATTAGGGGTGGGCGAACCTGAACTGTAAAGTTTGGGGTCCGTACCGAACACATGGTGTTCGTGCACATGATCCCGAGCACAAGCTTTCTGGGACGTTCGTGTTACAGTTCGGGTCCAGGGGCTGTTAAAAATATAAGCACGTTATGGAAAAAACATTATTATCATACTTACAGGTCCCGCTACGCGTCCTGTAGACTCTATCTCCCAGCGCTTCTGCTTCCGCGTCCGTCCGATCATTGATGTTCCCCCCGGTAAGCACCTCTGGCTAGAAGGACCTGCCGTGACCTTGACGTCATACCCATGTGACCCAATCATACCCATGTGACCAGTCACGTGTCCACAGTGGTGTAGCAGACCTGACATGGCTTTCTGTGCTTCTCACTATGTTTAGACACTGTTTGTACACAGTGATGTAGCACAGTTGACATTGCGCTTTGCTTCTCACTGTGTATAGACTGTTTGTACACAGTGATGATGCAGAGTTGACATTGCACTTTGTGTATAGACTGTCTGTGCACAGTGATGTAGCATAGCTGACATTGCGCTTTGCTTCTCACTGTGTATAGACTGTGTCTGTGCACAGTGATGAAGCTGATATGTCTGTCCCTGTGGATTACGTAGGACTAAGGATTTTTTTTATAATAAAGATGGAGTTTCTAAATATTTTTTGTTTTATTTCTAATAAAAAAAATTTCGTTGTGTTTTTTTTCACTGTTTCCTAGAAATTCATGGTGGCCATGTCTATTTTGGCGTGACACCATGAATTTCGGGCTTAGTACCATCTGAGAATACAAAGCTGGTATTAACCCCTTTATTACCCTGCAAGCCACCACCATCAGGGCCGCTGCACGAGCCGGGTAAAGCACCTGGAAATGGCGATAAAAAACAATGCGCCATTTCCAGGGACGGCAGCGGGCTGCCAAGAATCCCAGCCCACAGCTGCCTGGCTTTACATGACTGGCGATCAAAATACGGCGGGAACCCACACATGTTTTTAATTATTTTTTTAAATAAAAAAAATGAATGGGCTTCCCTATATTTTGATTGCCAACCAAGGTAAATCAGGCAGCTGGGGGTGTCAGCCCTGGGAGCCCTGGGTGTCTTCACTGAGATTCAAAAACACAGCGGAGTGCTAAGTCATTTTTTTTAATGATTTATTTATTTATTTAAAAAAAATAAAAATGCATTTTTGTATTGCCAGCTAAGGGTAACTTGGTGCTTGGTGTTACCTTCACTGGCAATGGAAAATCCAGGGAAGCTTTTTTTAAGTTTTTTGCCAAAAAACTAAAAAACAATTACATGGGCTTTGCCATATTTTTGTATGCTAGCCAGGTACAGCAGGCAGGTACGGGCTGCCACCAGCTGCCTATTTGTACCTAACTGGGAACCAAAAATATAGGGAAGCCCTTTTTTTAATTATTTCATGAATTTCAAGAAATAATTAAAAAAAAAACTACATGGGCTTCACCCAATTTTTATGTCCAGCCAGGTACAACTAGGCAGCTGGGGATTGGAATCTTCAGCGCAGGTTGGCCCAAGCTTTCTGGCCCCCCCCCGCTGCAAATTGCAGTCCGCAGCTGCCCCAAAAAATAGCATGTTCATAGAAGTGCCATCTTCTGGCGCTGTATCCAACTCTTCCAGCGGCCCTGATGCCGGGTGGCAAGCTGGGTAATAAGGGGTTAATACCAGCTTTGTTTTACCAGCTAGTATTAAGCCACAGATTTTTAATGTCAGGCACGTTTTATCCGGCCATTAAGAATCTCCAATAAAGGGTTAAAAAAAAGACACCACACAGAGAAAAAATACTTTATTATAAATAAATAAACAGACACTTTATTATAAATAAATTCACAGACTCCATGTTTATTACTCCCTCTCACCCCTCCACAAGCCTGTTTTTCTGTCTTCTTTCTTCTTCAACCCATGCAGCTCTGCTATATCAGACAGCACAGGGGAGGAAGAATGCTTCTGCTCTCCCGTGCTGTGTAATCACTCAATGAGTGAGTGTGGCACCCCTGACCTGGTCAGGCGCCACTAAGTACTGCACCCATGCTGGGGCAGTACCTCCAGGTAATCCTGAAAACTGGAATAGGGTGTGTCCGCACAGACACATAGCAACCAGGTCTCCCACACCTTAGAGAGGACCCTTGGGCAGACCCAAGAGGGGGCTTTCCTCCACATCTCATCTAGGGTTGTAGGGAAGGTGCTGGAAGCTAAGGTGGCAGTGGCTGTAAGGAAAGTAGGAGGAGCTAGCTAGTCTAAAGCAGAAGGCGCAGAAAGAGAGAGAAACGGAGACGTGTGCTGACATGCTAGTCAGACCCTGCACTTGTAGTAGCCGTTAGCGGGGGAGAACGGTTACCAGCAAGTCGGTCAGAAAGACGCTGAGGAAGTCAGCTGGTCGAGTATGGAGACTCCTGGTGACTAGGCATGCACGGGGAACAGGTCCCTAGAGTAGACGTCCATTTACTGATATGCTAAACCTGCCGGTGGGGGGAATCACAAGTCCCACATCAACCAACTAGAGTTCGAGCCTCAGCAGCAACGAGGGGGCCCATAGGAAGGATCGAGCCTGGAGCCATCTTCCTTGGTCCACGCTGCCGGCAAATGGGCCAAAAGGGAAGAAAAGGCAGTAGCGACTTCCCTGGATGAATCCCACGGTACTTCAAGTCAAGTTATCCGGAATAAGAAGTGCTAGGAAGGCGAGTTAACGGTTACCCTTAGACCGGCCTAAAGGATGCCTGGTTTCTCCTGGTTTAATCTCAGCATTGCCTGGGTACCTCACAGAATAACTGAAAGTGAGTAAAACAAGTTAAAAGACTTTACGGACTGAGTTATTCTGGAACCTGTTGTTCTACACACCTGAGCCCCTGGGGCCAGCCTCACTCACGGGAGGCCACACCACCAGACTGCAGACTCCATCAGCCCCAGATGCTCGTAAACCCTGCAGTGGCGGTCACCCATAACCCTGACCGCAAACCGTGAGTGGCGTCACGACTCCCATGTAAATAAACCTGACACACCTGTGGCCAGAAATACCAACAAGTGGAGAACCTGTGGCGTCCCTGAAGGTGGAGTGGTGTCCCTGGGGCGACCGCTGCAGGTGGGCGACATATGAGCAGATTCTGCGGGTTGCTAAGTGGTGATGTCATCGCTGCCACCGTTGCCATAGTAACCTGACGGGCGGGTTACTATAGCAATGGTGATCTCCAATCACCTGATTCCCAGCGCCGCGATTCACTGGCTGTGGCAGCCAATCTCTGCATGTGGGCTGACTCTGTAAAGAGCGCCGACATACAGGGATGGGGAGCCGACCATGTGCCTGAGCATCTCACCGGTACACGGCTCTCGCTGAGTATGCCGAGTACTGAGATGTTTGGCCCAGCACCGCGTACCAGCGAGATGCACTGACAGGACCTAGCATGACGTCATAGCCATGTGACCAGTCTAGAAAAAAAACAAAGAGAAAAATTGTATGAAAAATACCCTGACTATAAATAAATAAATTGCAAGTGCTTAATAACAGGGTACTTAGTATATACTTTTTTGCAAAAAGGTAAGAAGCTGTCCCACCTCGTCACGGTGTACCCATCTGGGACAGTCTCTAACCAACTAAAGTTAAAAACATTTTCTATACCTGACTTGTGTCATATCAAAACTCCAATGTGAATGGTAACAAGTGGTCAGCTAGGTCCCAGATTAAATACACAGCAAAGCAGTCTCAGTATAAGGAGGGCTGCACCCCCATCTTGCACTAAAGCAAGAAAACAGACAAAAAAATACCGAAAAAAACTGAGCTGTAACAAATGTTCGGTAAACATACAACATTACAAGCATGTGAATGGCAGCCTGAAGACTAGAAAATTTCTAGTCTTGAGGCTGCCATTCACATGCTTGTAATGTCACACGGACAGCACATGGACCATCCTAGTGACATCCGTTTTTCTAAATACAATTCTATCATGTAGCACAGAACACTGTAAATGCTCCTGTACATGACTGTAAATGACTAACAGCTGCTGAGGAAAAAAACGGATTGCACACTGACAGCACACTGATAGCACACTGACAGCACACTGATGAAAAGTGAAAAAAAATTCGTCCTACTCTCGCAAACAAGAATGGGACCGTTTTTCCATACGTTCGTGTGAGTCCAGCCTTTCTCGTGCGAGTCTCTCCAATGCAAGTCTATGGGTGCGAGAAAAAAAAACAAATGTCACACGGACAGCACACGGACCATCCTAGTGACATCCGTTTTTCTAAATACAATTCTATCATGTAGCAGAGAACACTGTAAATGTTTCTGTACTTGACTGTAATGACTAATAGCTGCTGAGAAAAAAACAGATCACATACGGATTGCTCACGGACTACTATCATGAGAAAAATCACAGACTCGCATTGCAATTGCATTGCACACGGATCAACACTCGGATAGAGCTCATCCTACTCTCAGGCATGAGAATCGGAACGATTTTGCAATCGCAAGTGTGACGCCGGCCTTAGAAAAAGATCCAGCATTTATCTCACACAATGCTTAGAGCTTGGAATGTGTAAACCACCCTGCTGATGGATGTCTCTAGTGTCTCCGAAAGAGAAAACACGCTGTGCCCAGAACACGAGGAAACTAATCGAGAGCACGTACACTTGGTTTTTAGAATAAATGTTGGATTCTCTGTTTCTTTAAAGGGGGCTATACACGCAACGACTTTGCCAACGAGATGTCGTTGGGGTCACGGAATTTGTAACGCATATCCGGCCTCGTTAGCAACATCGTTGCATGTGAAACATACGAGCGACCGCTAACGATCAAAACTACTCACCTAATCGTTGATCGTTGACACGTCGTTCAAATCCCCAATATCGTTGCTGTTGAAGGACGCAGGTTGTTCGTCGTTCCTGAGGCAGCATACATCGCTACGTGTGACACCCCAGGAAAGACGAACAACACTGTACCTGCGTCCTCCGGCAACGAGGTGGGCGTGACTTTCATTCGGCTGCTCTCCGCCCCTCCGCTTCTATTGGAAGCCTGCAATGTGACGTTGCTGTGACGCCACACAAACCGCCCTCTTAGAAAAGAGAATCATGAATGGATAGGAAGGTCGGGTTTAACACTGCGCTAAAACCATGGAGCCAGACGATGTGATGGATTCTTTGCTATATTTTCTTTATTTAGGACAAGTCAACGCGTTTCAAAGGCATGTCCGCCTTCTTCATCAGGACAAAGGAAAAAACAGCATGATACCAATTGCCACTTGGGGATACATATATATTGCTGAAAAAGAGGCTCCACGTATACACAAATGACGTCAGCCAGGGAGTGACTCAACGTCACGTGTAAAGAAAATAGAAGGAAGTGGAGAAAAAAATGGAAAAGTGAAAAAAAGAGAAACGGAAAAAGAGAAAAAGAGAATAAAAAGGGGTTAGAAGGGGTTAAAACAGAGAGGGTGTGAAACATATGTTTGTAAAAAAATTTTCTTTAATAAAACAAATATAAGAAAAATGTGCTTTATTTATATACTTGCGCCTAAAAACACATAAAAATGTAGTGTCAGGGCGCTGACAACATAATCTGCAAAAAGGTGCAGGAAAACTAAATCTGGAGATGATCCAACAGTGGGAAAAAAGGGGGTTTTGTGAGGTCCAAAACATGTAAAAGAAAAATGGAACACACGGGCATAGGGAAAAAATTCCACTGTGCTGTGAGAAGTGCTGAAAGGGGTGAAGTGAGTTCAAAGCGTGGGAAAAAGTTATCTGCGCATGCGTGCGCCTGAAGGAGCCGTCAGAGCGGGGTGAAAGGAGTTCATGTCGGCATAGAAAACGAGCCGGAACAAAATGCAGTGAGTAAAAAGGAATAGATCAAATATGAAAGGAATAGAAGAGGTAGTTTCTAGAAAGAGAATCAAATGAAAGGATCAAGTTTTATATTCATCAAACCAAGAGCAAAAACCAGTGTCTGATGGTATTACATTTGAATAAAAAGATACATACAGTAAACATGATAAAAATATAAAGAATTAAAAGCCATCAAGAGAAACACGCTGAAGCCAAATTAATTAATTAACACAACCAACAAATGAAAGAATATATATAAAAAGATATGTATAAAAACACCACATACAAACCCACCTTATAATAAAAGGCTGGGGAAGGGGGAAGGAATTTTTGGGGTATCTTAATAAAATGGAGAGAAATATAAAAATATAAAAATGTCATTATTACATTAGGATAAAACCGGGTGAATAAATACTTCATATTGTGCAGACCACATTGGATAATATGGAAAAAATTATATATAATATATATCTAAAAATTATTTGTTGGGGATTTATTCCATATAAAAACACTGAAAAAATCAAATAATTTAGGATGGTAAGTAGGGATCAATAAAAAAGGTCAGTCAATTCATTGAGCCCATGCGGTTTTAGAGTGTTGAGCTTATGGATCCAAAAAGTCTCTTTCTTGCTTAATAATTCTAATCTGTTTGGTATGTCTAAAGGAATATGTTCAATAGGGGTAATCATACAGGACATCATCTTATTGTGAAACATGGCACAATGTCTAGATAAACTGTGCAACATATACCCAATCTTGACGTTATGCCGATGAGAATTTAACCTATTGTGCAATGCCTGGCAAGTCCTCCCCACATACTGCTTGCCGCAGATACAATCCAATAAGTAAACGACATGGTCTGTCTGGCAAGTCATATATTCCTTAATAGGAAAAATCTCAGCACCCACATGCGAACAAAAAGATGTCTTATTATGGCCAATGATCTTGCAGCAGAGACAGTTTTTTGCATTGCATCTAAACGACCCTGTTATAGGGGTTGTAGTATTAAAACCCCTAGTATCTTTGAGTCTACTGGGGGCTAAAATATTCTTAATGGTGGGAGCTCTCCTGAAAGTAAAATCCGGTTGAGAGGGTAAAATACCCATTAAAATGGGGTCATTTAAAAGTATATCCCAGTGTTTTAAAAAAAATTTTTTAATCCTAAAGTTGTCACTGCTGTAAGTCGTAATAAAATTGAGGGCGAAATTATTGGCAATCGAGCTCTCGCCGTCTGCTTTATTTCTAGGTTGGCAAATTCTTTTAGAAACAAGCAGATCCTTTTGTTCTAAAAATCTTGTGGTAGCGAAGGCTTTTTTAATTAAATTACGGGGATATTCTTTCTCTAAGAAACGCTCTTTTAAAATGGCAACCTGATCAGAGAAATCCTCATCTGTTGTGCAATTTCTCCTTATCCTTTTGTATTGATTTACCGGTATGTTGAGCAACCATTTATCATAGTGTTCGCTATTAAAATTTATGTAGCTATTGGTGTCCACCTGTTTAAAATAAGTCTTAGTGAAAATACGGCTGTTTTGGTGATAAAGTGTCAGATCTAGAAAATGAATTGTCTTATCCTGAACAATTGATGTAAAATTCAAACCCCAAGTATTTTCATTTAACAAAGCAAGAAAGGAATCAATATTATTTTGTTCATTATCCCATATGAAAAACAGATCGTCTATAAATCTTTTGTAAACAACAATACTGTTTACATGACTACCATCAAGTATATGGAGGTTTTCGAATAGTCCCATAAATAAATTTGCATATGAACAAGCTGCTTTTGATCCCATCGCTGTACCCAGACATTGATGGTAAAGTTTATCTAGGAAAGTGAAGAAATTGTTATGTAAAATGAAGCTCATAGCCTCCAGAAGGAATTTCTTTTGGATTGCAGGAAACCTGCTATCTTTAGTGAGAAAATACCATAGACTGAAAAGACCCAAATCATGGGCAATATTTGAATATAACGCGGAAACATCAACAGTTACAAAGAGATACGATTGTTTCCAAGGAATATCCTTGATTATGTTTATGAGATGGGAGGAATCTCTCAGGTAACTCCCTAGATCCATCACATACGGTTGCAGCAATTGGTCCACATATGCCGCTAAATTTGCTGTGAGTGAATTGATGCCTGAGATGATAGGGCGTCCTGGAGGGTTTAGCGGATTTTTATGCAATTTAGGCAGATGATAAAAAAATGCTACATTAAAATTATCAATCTGTAAAAATTTCTTTTCAGAAAGATTCAAAATATTATTATCAACGGCTTTTTGTATTAAACCTTTATAGGCAATGACAGCAGAATCATATTTCCCCCATTCTACTGTCTGATAGTATAAGGGATCGGAAAGTATCCTTAAAGCCTCATTAATATAGTCGCCCCTGTTCTGGACAACAATGCCACCCCCTTTATCGGCCGATCTGATGACGATTTCTCGATTAATTTTGAGGTTTTTGAGTGCCAATCTCTCTCTATAGGAGAGATTATGCTGCAGATTTCTTTTAGTATTCATGAATACCTTGAGGTCTGTCAAAACTAAGTCGCTAAAAGTCTTGATATGATGACCTTTGCTCCCTGTGGGGTAGAATTTGGATTTAGGTTTAACCATAGTGTGGACAAAAGGGAGATCTGTTGGAAGAGTCAGGGCATTTGTATCACTGATGGGGGGAGTATTACTGTTTAATAAAAAATGCCTCTTTAAAGTCAATTTTCTTATGTAATTTTGAACATCTAAAAACACATCAAAGTCCTTAGATTGATATGAAGGACAATAGGAGAGGCCTTTTTGAAGCACTGAAATTTCCCATTTATTCAACTCATAACTGGAAAGGTTAAATATGTTCTTGGTATTATTAGCTGGTTTCAAATCTAAATTAGTCTGATTTCTTTTTTGCTGGAGCTGGCGACCTGCTCGGACTCCTCTAAAGTGTTTTTTCTTTTTTTCGTGGATCCCCTCGGGATGAGGAAATCCGTTATCAGATTTTCTTTGTTGGCACGAACTGGGGGCAAAAAAGGAACCAGTGGGGTGGCTTTAAGAGTATTATCAATTGTTATGACCTTATGGGTCATAAGATTATCATTAGAAGATGTACCAGCAGGCTGTGAAACAGATATCACCTGCGTCCCTGACGATGGAGGGGAATCCTCATGAGTAGATAGATTGAGCAAATCAATGAAATCAAAGTCCTGTGTATACTCAGTATTGAATGCTGAAATTTTTGACCTTTGGGACTCAGAGAGGTCCCTCTCCTTTCTGATTTTCTCAATCTGGAGCCTAATATTTGCTAAATGTTCCCGTATCTCATTTTGATCCCTGGGGTTGGGTTCCAAAAGGGGAGCATTGGTGTCTTTAGTGACCAGAGGTTTGGCAGGTGTATTGGAATTTTGTGCAGTGCCCACTCGTGAAAAAACCTCACTCGCTAAATGATCTATAGTATCAGGAATTTTCTTATAAGTTATTTTGGGGAGGGATGAAATTGTGGAAACTGATGGATTTACTGCAGTTTTCGCCAGATCACGGTCCTTGGAAGGATCTGATCTCAACGGTTTATGGAATTTACTATTGACAAAGTTTCTACTATTAGTAGAACTGTGCCTCCTAGATTTGGGTATTCTAATTGGGCTGGAATTCATTGTAGTGCTGGTGTGAGCCTTAGAGATGTGGTCTTGCCTGTCCCTCTGGATCTTTTTGGATTTGCGAATGATAGTATCATGCTCCAACTGGGCTAGGCGAGTATTTATGCCAGAATTAAGGTACTTATATTCTGGATGTGAATTGTAACGGATTAAATCTTTATATAAGGCAGAAATTTTATCAATGCATGCCGTGGCTATGCTATCCCTTTTTTTATATAAACAAAGGAGCATACCTTGCATGCAGTCCATTAGGAGTTTATCCCATTCAGTAGTGAATGATAAGTCCTGGGGGAAAGGTGAGGTATCTTAGGCTTAAGGATCCAACATACCTCACCTTTCCCCCAGGACTTATCATTCACTACTGAATGGGATAAACTCCTTTTTTTCTACAATTTTCTCCTTGTTTTTTTTTCTAGTCTTGAGGCTGCAATTCACATGCTTGTAATGTTGCATGTTTATTGAACAATTGTCACAGCTCAGTTTTTTGGTGTTTTTTTGTCTGTTATCTTGCTTTAATGCAAGTTGGGGGTGCAGCCCTCCTGATACTGAGGCTGAACAATTACCTGCTTCTCACTTTTTGCTGTGTATTTAATCTGGGACCCAGCTAACCACTTTACCATCCATATTGAAGTTTTGACATGACACTAGTCAGGTACAGAATATGTTTTTAACTTTAGTAGGTTATGGACTGTCTCAGATGGGTACACCGTGACGAGGTGAGACAGCTTCTTACCTTTTTGCAAAAATGTATATACTAAGTACCCTGTTTATTAAGCACTTGCAATTTATTTATTTATAGTCAGGGTATTTTTTCTACAATTTTGTCCTTGTTTTTTTTTCTAGTCTTGAGGCTGCAATTCACATGCATGTAATGTTGCATGTTTATTGAACAATTGTCACAGCTCAGTTTTTTGTTTTTTTTGTCTGTTATCTTGCTTTAATGCAAGTTGGGGGTGCAGCCCTCCTGATACTGAGGCTGAACAATTACCTGCTTCTCACTTTTTGCTGTGTATTTAATCTGGGACCCAGCTAACCACTTTACCATCCATATTGAAGTTTTGACATGACACTAGTCAGGTACAGAATATTAGGCTCCAGATTGAGAAAATCAGAAAGGAGAGGGACCTCTCTGAGTCCCAAAGGTCAAAAATTTCAGCATTCAATACTGAGTATACACAGGACTTTGATTTCATTGATTTGCTCAATCTATCTACTCATGAGGATTCCCCTCCATCGTCAGGGACGCAGGTGGTATCTGTTTCACAGCCTGCTGGTACATCTTCTAATGATAATCTTATGACCCATAAGGTCATAACAATTGATAATACTCTTAAAGCCACCCCACTGGTTCCTTTTTTGCCCCCAGTTCGTGCCAACAAAGAGAATCTGATAACGGATTTCCTCATCCCGAGGGGATCCACGAAAAAAAGAAAAAACACTTTAGAGGAGTCCGAGCAGGTCGCCAGCTCCAGCAAAAAAGAAATCAGACTAATTTAGATTTGAAACCAGCTAATAATACCAAGAACATATTTAACCTTTCCAGTTATGAGTTGAATAAATGGGAAATTTCAGTGCTTCAAAAAGGCCTCTCCTATTGTCCTTCATATCAATCTAAGGACTTTGATGTGTTTTTATGTTCAATCTATTTTTATTGGAAGTTATCAGGATTACAAAAAAAACCCAACATAGAGTCATATAACAAGTTATGCAAAGAAAGCAATCTGCAGAGAGCAGCCTGCCGGTGTCCCGTACAAGCAGCATATCGATTCTTAGGCATTTTCAAAACCTTTGAAGCGTATGTAATGATGAACACAACAAGTTCGTGGATTTGCAGTACCAAAATTGAAATTCAGAGAATATAGGCAAAGAACGTATTCTTATTCAAAACTTCAAAAATTTAAAGATTATGCCGATGTTCAGACTGCTAGTATTAAGAAAAGCAAGCTCAGGAGTAGAAATGTCAAGTTTCAAATTTAGAAGCGGGGATCAAGCAAGCCTAGTAAGTTAATACTTTAGTATTCCCTCGCTCAATGGAAAAAACTTGCTGACCGGAGCCATTAAAGTTATGAATGAAGCAACAAAAATATTTATAAAATAATATATACATATCTCTCATTATTCCAATATAAGATCAGGAGAAAATACCATAGGCATAAAGAGTTTGAAAGAATAAGAAAGGAAAAGGATATGGAGGAGAAAGCAGAAGGAGAGAAGAGGAAAGTGGGGAAGAGATGGGGAGAAAGAGAGGAGATGGAGAGGGGGAGGAAGGGGGGAAGGGGGTTCCTCTGAGGTCTACATCTTCAAAACAGTTTATGGAAGTCAGGTGAATCCCTAAACATTATCCAATCGTTCCAGGTCCTGTAAAATTTATCTCTGGTGTCCGCGCCCTTGGCAGCAAGCTCCTCCATCCTACAAATATTTGCCATCTCCATGTACCACTCGGAAATAGGAGGGATTGTGGAAGTTTTCCAGTATCTAGGAATGGTGGAGCGTGCCGCCGCAAGGCAGAACCGCAGAATATCTCGCTTATGATATGTGATAGCGTGAGGTAAGACGGAGAGGAGTGTTATCTTGGGACAGTTCTCAACTGTTTTCCCAGTTATGAGATGGTAGTTCGAGAGTACTTTTTGCTGATGTGTTTTTAGATGTTCAAAATTACATAAGAAAATTGACTTTAAAGAGGCATTTTTTATTAAACAGTAATACTCCCCCCATCAGTGATACAAATGCCCTGACTCTTCCAACAGATCTCCCTTTTGTCCACACTATGGTTAAACCTAAATCCAAATTCTACCCCACAGGGAGCAAAGGTCATCATATCAAGACTTTTAGCGACTTAGTTTTGACAGACCTCAAGGTATTCATGAATACTAAAAGAAATCTGCAGCATAATCTCTCCTATAGAGAGAGATTGGCACTCAAAAACCTCAAAATTAATCGAGAAATCGTCATCAGATCGGCCGATAAAGGGGGTGGCATTGTTGTCCAGAACAGGGGCGACTATATTAATGAGGCTTTAAGGATACTTTCCGATCCCTTATACTATCAGACAGTAGAATGGGGGAAATATGATTCTGCTGTCATTGCCTATAAAGGTTTAATACAAAAAGCCGTTGATAATAATATTTTGAATCTTTCTGAAAAGAAATTTTTACAGATTGATAATTTTAATGTAGCATTTTTTTATCATCTGCCTAAATTGCATAAAAATCCGCTAAACCCTCCAGGACGCCCTATCATCTCAGGCATCAATTCACTCACAGCAAATTTAGCGGCATATGTGGACCAATTGCTGCAACCGTATGTGATGGATCTAGGGAGTTACCTGAGAGATTCCTCCCATCTCATAAACATAATCAAGGATATTCCTTGGAAACAATCGTATCTCTTTGTAACTGTTGATGTTTCCGCGTTATATTCAAATATTGCCCATGATTTGGGTCTTTTCAGTCTATGGTATTTTCTCACTAAAGATAGCAGGTTTCCTGCAATCCAAAAGAAATTCCTTCTGGAGGCTATGAGCTTCATTTTACATAACAATTTCTTCACTTTCCTAGATAAACTTTACCATCAATGTCTGGGTACAGCGATGGGATCAAAAGCAGCTTGTTCATATGCAAATTTATTTATGGGACTATTCGAAAACCTCCATATACTTGATGGTAGTCATGTAAACAGTATTGTTGTTTACAAAAGATTTATAGACGATCTGTTTTTCATATGGGATAATGAACAAAATAATATTGATTCCTTTCTTGCTTTGTTAAATGAAAATACTTGGGGTTTGAATTTTACATCAATTGTTCAGGATAAGACAATTCATTTTCTAGATCTGACACTTTATCACCAAAACAGCCGTATTTTCACTAAGACTTATTTTAAACAGGTGGACACCAATAGCTACATAAATTTTAATAGCGAACACTATGATAAATGGTTGCTCAACATACCGGTAAATCAATACAAAAGGATAAGGAGAAATTGCACAACAGATGAGGATTTCTCTGATCAGGTTGCCATTTTAAAAGAGCGTTTCTTAGAGAAAGAATATCCCCGTAATTTAATTAAAAAAGCCTTCGCTACCACAAGATTTTTAGAACAAAAGGATCTGCTTGTTTCTAAAAGAATTTGCCAACCTAGAAATAAAGCAGACGGCGAGAGCTCGATTGCCAATAATTTCGCCCTCAATTTTATTACGACTTACAGCAGTGACAACTTTAGGATTAAAAATTTTTTTTTAAAACACTGGGATATACTTTTAAATGACCCCATTTTAATGGGTATTTTACCCTCTCAACCGGATTTTACTTTCAGGAGAGCTCCCACCATTAAGAATATTTTAGCCCCCAGTAGACTCAAAGATACTAGGGGTTTTAATACTACAACCCCTATAACAGGGTCGTTTAGATGCAATGCAAAAAACTGTCTCTGCTGCAAGATCATTGGCCATAATAAGACATCTTTTTGTTCGCATGTGGGTGCTGAGATTTTTCCTATTAAGGAATATATGACTTGCCAGACAGACCATGTCGTTTACTTATTGGATTGTATCTGCGGCAAGCAGTATGTGGGGAGGACTTGCCAGGCATTGCACAATAGGTTAAATTCTCATCGGCATAACGTCAAGATTGGGTATATGTTGCACAGTTTATCTAGACATTGTGCCATGTTTCACAATAAGATGATGTCCTGTATGATTACCCCTATTGAACATATTCCTTTAGACATACCAAACAGATTAGAATTATTAAGCAAGAAAGAGACTTTTTGGATCCATAAGCTCAACACTCTAAAACCGCATGGGCTCAATGAATTGACTGACCTTTTTTATTGATCCCTACTTACCATCCTAAATTATTTGATTTTTTCAGTGTTTTTATATGGAATAAATCCCCAACAAATAATTTTTAGATATATATTATATATAATTTTTTCCATATTATCCAATGTGGTCTGCACAATATGAAGTATTTATTCACCCGGTTTTATCCTAATGTAATAATGACATTTTTATATTTTTATATTTCTCTCCATTTTATTAAGATACCCCAAAAATTCCTTCCCCCTTCCCCAGCCTTTTATTATAAGGTGGGTTTGTATGTGGTGTTTTTATACATATCTTTTTATATATATTCTTTCATTTGTTGGTTGTGTTAATTAATTAATTTGGCTTCAGCGTGTTTCTCTTGATGGCTTTTAATTCTTTATATTTTTATCATGTTTACTGTATGTATCTTTTTATTCAAATGTAATACCATCAGACACTGGTTTTTGCTCTTGGTTTGATGAATATAAAACTTGATCCTTTCATTTGATTCTCTTTCTAGAAACTACCTCTTCTATTCCTTTCATATTTGATCTATTCCTTTTTACTCACTGCATTTTGTTCCGGCTCGTTTTCTATGCCGACATGAACTCCTTTCACCCCGCTCTGACGGCTCCTTCAGGCGCACGCATGCGCAGATAACTTTTTCCCACGCTTTGAACTCACTTCACCCCTTTCAGCACTTCTCACAGCACAGTGGAATTTTTTCCCTATGCCCGTGTGTTCCATTTTTCTTTTACATGTTTTGGACCTCACAAAACCCCCTTTTTTCCCACTGTTGGATCATCTCCAGATTTAGTTTTCCTGCACCTTTTTGCAGATTATGTTGTCAGCGCCCTGACACTACATTTTTATGTGTTTTTAGGCGCAAGTATATAAATAAAGCACATTTTTCTTATATTTGTTTTATTAAAGAAAATTTTTTTACAAACATATGTTTCACACCCTCTCTGTTTTAACCCCTTCTAACCCCTTTTTATTCTCTTTTTCTCTTTTTCCGTTTCTCTTTTTTTCACTTTTCCATTTTTTTCTCCACTTCCTTCTATTTTCTTTACACGTGACGTTGAGTCACTCCCTGGCCGACGTCATTTGTGTATACGTGGAGCCTCTTTTTCAGCAATATATATGTATCCCCAAGTGGCAATTGGTATCATGCTGTTTTTTCCTTTGTCCTGATGAAGAAGGCGGACATGCCTTTGAAACGCGTTGACTTGTCCTAAATAAAGAAAATATAGCAAAGAATCCATCACATCGTCTGACTCCATGGTTTTAGCGCAGTGTTAAACCCGACCTTCCTATCCATTCATGATTCCCTATTGTATCATCGGGGCTGCTGCTTGACCAAATCTCTGCCTTCATAGGAGTTGTGCCTGTCACAACTTCCACAGGTGAGCACCTGTTTTATCTTCTAAGCCTGCATTGTTTGCCAGATAAGACCCTATGTGCGCTTTTCTCTCCACAGTTTTTTGATCTCTTAGAAAAGAGGCAGTTCGCCGGCCACAGCGACGTTGTTAGGCAGGTAAGTTTGTGTGATGGGTACTAGCGATATTGTGCGCCACGGGCAGCAATTTGCCCGTGACACACAAACGACGGGGGCGGGTGCTTTCACTAGCGACATCGCTAGCGATGTCGCTGCATGTAAAGCAGCCTTAAGGCTAGGGCCACACGGGGATTACTGCGATCCCATCGCATGACACTCAGCCCATGGTGGCAGTACAGCAGAGCCGAGTTTCATGCGAGCGTCCCTGCGACTGAGGTCCGATCATGCGATTGGACCTCAGCTGAGGGGGGCAGGCCGGTGCTGAGGAGGGGAGGGAAGGATTTATCTCCCTCCCTCCTCCGTAGCACGCTATTGCCATTCTTGCTCTGCACTCGCATTACACCGGTGTACTGCGAGTGCAGTGCAATTTTTCTCTCGCCCCATAGACTAGAATGGGTGCGAAAAAAATAATGATCGCATTACAATCACAGCATGCTGCGATTGTTTTCTTGGTCCGATTAGAGCTGAGAAAATAATAGCTCATGTGTGCTGACACATAGGCTAATATTGGTCCGAGTGGAATGCGATTTTTTTTATTGCACTCCACTCGCACTGTTTTTCTCGCCGTGTGTCTTAGGCCTAAGGCTGGGGCCACACGGGGACTACTGCGATCCACTTGCATGACACGGCTCGTGCTGGCAGTACAGCAGAGCCGAGTGTCATGCGTGTGTGTGACGCCCTGGGCAAGCCAGGGGTCACAGGTCATCACACCACCACACCCTACATCCCAGTTAGGAACACCAAAGCTACCAAAATCCTTGTTGCCTTCCTCCAGGGGCTGATGTTCACACCAGGGGGTGGGCCAGGCGGTTGGCTCCGCCCACCGAGGAGTACACAGCTATGGAGGCGGGAAGAACCAGGCAGTCCAGCTAGGGACAGAAAGGAGTAAACAAGCAGTTTAGTGAGGGAAGTGAAAGGAGAAGGAAGTGGTAGAGGAGCTAAGTGAAAGCGAAGTGGTAGTGGAGCAAGGAAGAAAAGGAACAAAAGTGCACGTAGAAAGACCTGAAGTTAGTCCAGCTAAGTGCAGGACAGGTCAGCAAGGTCAGCAACAGCGGTGATCGTCTGGAGGGGGACTGCTCGGAGGTTGCTGGAAGGACCGCGGTCGAGTAGTGGTCCGGCGGTCTGGAGCAGTATACGAAGGACAGTCAACACCAGGGCAGGGGCCTCTCGGACCCCGGCAAGGCTAGGAGTCGCCATAATTTGCCGAATCCGTCAGTGAAGGGGACGTCGATCCCCCAACAACCAAGTCCCGATTGAAGACAACCGTCCAACCATTAGTGAGGAACACCGCCACCGCCAGGGCACCAGCTCCTCAGGGCCAGCGTCTGCGGGCAAAGTAGGGCTCCTCCGGCCCATATCCAAGCCGGGGAGCGGGTTACCGGTGGGAACCCATCGCTACCAACTTAGAAACATCAGGTGCAGGTCAGAGGGACATCACCGTTACCTGCTGGGAGAGCAAGTGCAGCCGTCCATGGGAACCGTCTTTCCAGCCGTGTGGTTTACCGTAAAACTGTGTCAACGTCTCAGGCTGAGTGAGTACCACAGTGCCGCAAGGCACAGCGCTGCCCCCGCGTCCCTGCGCCCACCAGGCCCTGCACCCTTCCACACCATCACCGGGCCCCGGGATCACCAACCCCTACCCACGGAGGGGCAACACAACACCTGGCTGCTCCGCATCACCACTCCCGGGATCCCCATATTGAGCAGCAGTGGTGCTACAAATCACCACAACCGTGGGTGGCGTCACGGACAATCTCCCCAACAAAAACCCCCTTTCACTCACGGGCGAGGAGTGCCGCTCGAGAACCCCCGGGATCCAGCCCACCGCTCGAGCCACCACTGAGCAGCAGCAGCCGGACCCGAGCAGAGGGGTGAGCGCGGTGCCGGCACCCTCCTCCCCGCCCGCGACAACTTGGCATCACGAACAGGATCTTACCGCTCTGCCGTTGGGTAGAGGTGCGCCTTGTAACCGCCGGAGGTATCCTGCTGAAAATTTCCAGAAGTCTCCATCTTTGGCGCGAAAAGTTTCCGCTCGAGCGTCTTCTCGAGTAGCAGAGGCGCGAAGGCCAAAACTCCGCCCCAATAGAGGAGTGGCCGGAAAGAAGCTAAGGGGGACGCGATGGCGGCTGGATGTATGTAGCGCGCGGCTGTACGAGCCAAGCCGCTGGGACCCTGTGATTTGCCGAGCCTTACAAAGAGATGTCTGTCCCGCCCAGCTACGCGGAGGCTACTGAGCCGGTGCCCGGAACAGCGGCATGGCTGAGGGCCCGAACGGCAGCGATCTGCCGACACTACTGGAGCCAGATCTGCAGGCTGATGGAGCAGTGGACCGCGGAGGTGGAAGATATAGCTGCGGTTGCACGGGTATATGGAATGGAGGCCATGATGGAGGAGCTGGTGAGTGACCCACGCCCCTGTGTCCCCGAGGGACCGGCCGCTGCGGCTGAGGGACCCGGTCTGCCCCTGGCTCCCATGCCACCTCCGTCCTCCTTGCCCGTGCACCGTACTGTGCCTGGCCCGTCGGGCGTACACCCCTCCGTGACTGTGGCCAAGAGAGTAGCCAGCCTAGAGGCTACGGTAGCTGGTAGCCACCCGTCTGGTGCAGAGGCCGTCGATAGTGATTCCGGGCCTGACACCGAGCCCATGTCGGAAGAGGATGGGTCTGCCGCAGCCGAAGAACCGGAGTAGGGCAGCGGAGCACCGTTGTCCAGTCCCTGTTGGGACCACCTTTGTGTTTGTTGAAAAAGTTTGAAAAGTTTTGAGAATGATAAGAAAAATGATGATTACCGAGTACTTCACCTGATTCTTTGTGATTGAACCGGCCGGAGCCGGCACCGTTGTCCCCGTGGGGACCGTTTAAAAAGTAGCATGGGAACTATCCATGGACAAGCCCGTGAACTTGCAGGGCAACCACAAACGTTAAGTGGCTTGTAAATATGTTGTTTTACCGTACCGTTTCCGCATTGCCGCCTCCGGAGAGGCAGGTTGGAGGGAGGGCCCTCAGCAGAGCAGGCTGGGGCCCAGCCACCAAAGGAACCGGTGGCTACCCTCTGGAGGGGAAGGACAGATCCCGCTCGGGTAACTGGTGCTGGACTGTGGGTCAAGGGGTGCTGCCTGGGCTTTAGGGGCAGCATCAGGGCCAGGTTGCTTGGGTGGGAGAGAGCGGAAACCGTACCCGTAAAACCGTTTAGTAACGTTTAAGAAATGTGCCTCCCGTTGTGGGAAGATGTTATGCTTTATATGTTATCTTTTTACATTTACAGAAAATAAAACCGGTGTTGGACGGGCAGCCCGCGGACGGTCTGCATTTTGCTAAGGGGGAATGTGACGCCCTGGGCAAGCCAGGGGTCACAGGTCATCACACCACCACACCCTACATCCCAGTTAGGAACACCAAAGCTACCAAAATCCTTGTTGCCTTCCTCCAGGGGCTGATGTTCACACCAGGGGGTGGGCCAGGCGGTTGGCTCCGCCCACCGAGGAGTACACAGCTCTGGAGGCGGGAAGAACCAGGCAGTCCAGCTAGGGACAGAAAGGAGTAAACAAGCAGTTTAGTGAGGGAAGTGAAAGGAGAAGGAAGTGGTAGAGGAGCTAAGTGAAAGCGAAGTGGTAGTGGAGGAAGGAAGAAAAGGAACAAAAGTGCACGTAGAAAGACCTGAAGTTAGTCCAGCTAAGTGCAGGACAGGTCAGCAAGGTCAGCAACAGCGGTGATCATCTGGAGGGGGACTGCTCGGAGGTTGCTGGAAGGACCGCGGTCGAGTAGTGGCCCGGCGGTCTGGAGCAGTATACGAAGGACAGTCAGTACCAGGGCAGGGGCCTCTCGGACCCCGGCAAGGCTAGGAGTCGCCATAATTTGCCGAATCCGTCAGTGAAGGGGACGTCGATCCCCCAACAACCAAGTCCCGATTGAAGACAACCGTCCAACCATTAGTGAGGAACACCGCCACCGCCAGGGCACCAGCTCCTCAGGGCCAGCGTCTGCGGGCAAAGTAGGGCTCCTCCGGCCCATATCCAAGCCGGGGAGCGGGTTACCGGTGGGAACCCATCGCTACCAACTTAGAAACATCAGGTGCAGGTCAGAGGGACATCACCGTTACCTGCTGGGAGAGCAAGTGCAGCCGTCCGTGGGAACCGTCTTTCCAGCCGTGTGGTTTACCGTAAAACTGTGTCAACGTCTCAGGCTGAGTGAGTACCACAGTGCCGCAAGGCACAGCGCTGCCCCCGCGTCCCTGCGCCCACCAGGCCCTGCACCCTTCCACACCATCACCGGGCCCCGGGATCACCAACCCCTACCCACGGAGGGGCAACACAACACCTGGCTGCTCCGCATCACCACTCCCGGGATCCCCATATTGAGCAGCGGTGGTGCTACAAATCACCACAACCGAGGGTGGCGTCACGGACAATCTCCCCAACAAAAAACCCCTTTCACTCACGGGCGAGGAGTGCCGCTCGAGAACCCCCGGGATCCGGCCCACCGCTCGAGCCACCACTGAGCAGCAGCAGCCGGACCCGAGCAGAGGGGTGAGCGCGGTGCCGGCACCCTCCTCCCCACCCGCGACATGTGTCCTTGCAACTGAGGACCGTTCGTGCGAGCAGACCTCAGCTGCGGGGGGGCGGGCTGCCACTCAGAAGGGGAGGGAGGGATTTCTCTCCCTCTCTCCTGCGTAGCTGGCTATTGCCATTCTCGCACTGCACTAGCGGTACACCGGTGTACTGCGAGTGCAGTGCGATTTTTCTCTCGCCCCATTCACTTGAATGGGTGCGAGAGAAAGAGTCTCGCATTACAATTGCAGCATGCTGCGATTGTTTTCTCAGTCCGATTATGGCTGAGAAAATAATCGCTCATGTGTGCTGACACACAGGCTAGAATTGGTCCGAGGGGAATGCGATGTTTTATCGCACTCCACTCGCACTGTTTTTCTCGCCATGTGGCTTAGGCCTAATTGTTGTACTGGGAACTGTCCTGAGTTAAACCTTCTGATTGTTTTTCACTTTTGTTTCCAGTTGTAAAGGACTCCAGGAGAGGTTTTGTGGTGCGAGACGAGTAAAGATTCCTATTGTACGCTGGTCTCTTTCCATAGCATGTAGTGTGATGCTGTAGGTCACCGCACACTATGTGGTGGTTGGTAAGAAACCTATTTGTAGTGGATTAGATGTAAGATCTGTGAAGAGGAGGAATAATATATCTGTGAACAAGGCGTTAACACACAGGGATGCCCACCAGTGTAGGGGATGTGGAGGATAGATGAAGAGGAGGGAGCTTTGTGAGGGTTTCACATATTGGAGGAGGAGGAGACACAGAGGAGGGACGAGGTGACAGCAGTGTAGTGGTACTGGGATAATGGAGGCGTGATTAGTACACAAAGTACATAGAGATCAGTGTGAGGAGAAGGGATCATCCGTCTTCAGCTAACTTCCTCCAGCTCAGCTTTGGTCACTGCCAGGTAACGTCCACTCTCACTTATCTGGGTCGGTTTGGGATTTGAACACTGGGCTTCCTTTTATCGTAATGGGATTATTAATGCCTCCTGTGTTCTCCCGTCATGTCTTCTTTCTGCTTGTTGTGTTCTGTCATGGAGCCCTAAACCATCTGCTCCTTGTTGTGTTATGTACAACCACTCCCTGTATCCTGCCTGCCCTATGTATGTGGGAACAGGTTTCTCTCCTCACCGTATAGTATTACTGTAATATTCGTCACTAATATCTTCGGATGTGTGTGTATGTTATAGAGTTATTATGTTTGCTGATACTCCACATCTTTCCGTTACACATTCATCTTGGCAAACTTACAGTCAGGAACTCTGGGTTTCACGAATCAATAATGTTGCTGAGGACGATTCAGAATAAGAACTGTAATTAACGTAAGTGATTCCTGAGATCTAATCCAGAGTCATAGCTAAGCGCTCCCTCAACTTGGCAATTATTTCGTTTTTTAATCTGGTCCTTTACGTAATCCAGCAGGTAAAAGGATCCAGTCATGTTGTACATACAGTCCGATCTACGGAGAGCATGGTGATGGGAAGGAGAAACTGAGCAGAAAGCTATACTGAATATTTTCCAATAAACCTACATAACTGGTATTTTATTTGTTGAAATCCCTAGTGTTTGTATACATATCAGTCCAGTGGGTGGCCCTACTCCGTGATTGACAGTTATTTCAGCATCCACAGTCCTACAAGGAAAATTTTTAATTTTGCAATAGGCCCATCCACTGGACTCGAACATATAAACAGCCACAAGTTATTGCATGGTTTCATCGTTTTTAAGGTTGAAAGTAGACTTAAGTCCATCGAGTTCAACCCATAGCATGTTGATCAAGAGGAAAGCAAAAACACCAAAAGGCAGACAGTAAGCTCCATAGTAAGTGAAAAATTATATTCCGACTCCACATACAGCAATCAGACTAGTTCCCTGGATCAACACCCGATCACAGAATCTAGTGCACATAACCAGTCATATACATATTTTTAAAAAAGTTGTCCAATCCTCTCTTAAATTTCAATAATGAATCAACCATTACAACATTATGTGGCAGAGAGTTCCATAGTCTCACTACTCTTACAGTAACAATTCTGTGTCCGTGATCATGATTAAACCTTCTTTCCTTTAGGCCTCTTTCACATGTTCGTGAAAAACCACACGCGTTTTTCACAGATGTGTCAGAGGTGCGTTTTGCCCTCCGTGTGCCGTGTTTATGGCCTACGTGTGTTCTCCGTGTGTTATCCGTGATAACACACGGAGAACGGGAACTTTCTACTCACCTGTCCCTGGCGTCGCTGTCCGTGGTGCTGATCTTCGGTCTCCGGTCCTGCCGACTCCCCGCTGCTGCTGCTTCCGGCCGCAGTGAAGTGAATATTCAATGAGCATAATGAGCGGCGGTCGGAAGCAAGTGACAGCAGCGGCAGAAACAGGAGGGCTGGAGAAGGTGAGTAAAGTTTTTTTTTATTTTCTCAAACACGTGTGTTTTCTCTGGCGCGTGTCACACGGAACACCTCCGTGTGGTCTGTTTGCGTTCCGTGTGACACCCGTGATGCTGGAGAAAAACAGACATGTTGACGTGTGGAGCACACGGGCATATGTATGCTCCACACGTACACAAAGTCCATGGCAGAACAGGCACATGAGTACAGCCCCATTTATTTTAATGGGTCTACGTGTGCCCGTGTCTCCGGTACGTGAGAAAAATGACCAAACACGTACCGGAGACATGGACGTGTGAAAGTGGCCTTAGCCATAGTGGATACCCCCTTATCCCTGTTGCAGGCCTAGGTGTAAAAAGATGGTTAGAAAGGTGTCTGTACTGTTCCCTCATATATTTGTACATTGTAATAAGATTACTCCAAAGCCTTCATTTTTCCAAGCTGAATAACTTCAAGTTTAATAACCTGTCTTGGTATTGCAGTCCACCCATTCCTTTAATACCCTTGGTTGCTCTTCTCTGCACCCACTCTAGTTCAGCTGTGTCCTTCTTATACACCGGAGACCAAATTGTATATAGCATTCTAAAGGCGACTTTACACGCAGAGACATCGCTAACGAGATGTCGTTGGGGTCACGGAATTCGTGACGCACATCCGGCCTCGTTAGCGACGTCGTTGCGTGTGCAACGCAGGAACGACCGTTAACGATCAAAAATACTCACCATATCGTTGATCGTTGACACGTCGTTCTAATCCCAATTATCGTTGCTGTTGCAGGACGGAGGTTGTTTGTCGTTCCTGCAGATGCACACATCGCTATGTGTGACACCGTAGGAACGAGGAACATCACCTTACCTGCGTCCTCCAGCAATGAGGAAGGAAGGAAGTGGGCGGGATGTTACGGCCGCTCATCTCCGCCCCTCCGCTTCAATTGGGCGGCTGCTTAGTGACGCCGCTATGACGCCGCACGGACTGTCCCCTTAGAAAGGAGGCGGTTCGCCGGCAACAGCGACGTCGCTAGGAAGGTAAGTCCGTGAGACCGTTCTTAGCGATGTTGTGCGCCACGGGCAGCGATTTGCCCGTGACGCACAACCGACGGGGGCGGGTGCTTTCACCAGCGACATCGCTAGCGATGTCGCTGTGTGTAAAGTGCCCTTATGTGTGGTCACACTAGTGACTTGTATAGGGGTAAAACTATGTTTTTCTCATGAGAATCTATGCCTCTTTTAATGCATCCCATTATTTTAGTAGCCTTGGCAGCAGCTGCCTGACACTGGTCAGTAGAGTTGAGTTTGCCATCCACCCATACACCAGTGTTTTTCAGTGACAGTTTTACCCAGTGTTTTCTAATTGAGTACTTAAGCGGGCTTTACACGCTACGAGATCGCTAGAGCGATCTCGTTGGGGTCACGGATTTTGTGACGCACATCCGGCCGCTGTAGCGATCTCGTGACTCCTAGGAGCGATTTTGGATCGTTGCAAAAACGTCCAAAATCGCTCCTTGTTGACATGGGGGTCCATTCTCAAATATCGCTGCTGTCGCGTGGGCGAAGTTGTTCCTCGTTCCTGCGGCAGCACACATCACTACGTGTGATGCCGCAGGAACGAGGAACCTCTCCTTACCTGCCACACGCCAGCAATGAGGAAGGAAGGAGGTGGTCGGGAGGGATTGTTCGGCAGTCACAACAACGCCGCCGACCAGGTAAGTTCGTGTGACGCTGCCGTAGCGATAATGTTCGCTGCGGCAGCGATCACAAAATATCGGCATAACAATAGGGGCGGGTGCTATCACGCTCGCCATGGCTAGCATCGGCTAGTGATGTCGCAGCGTGTAAAGCACCCTTTAGTTATACATGTTATTTCCTCTGCCCAAGTGCATGAACTTACATTTATCCAGATTATACTTCAGTTGCCATTTCTCAGTTCAGCTTACATAAATCCTTCTGCAATATTAAATTATTACAAATTAAATTTCAAAGAATAAAATGCAGGTTTTACTGAAACTGTTCGCACATAAAGGTCTATCAATCTGACCACCCTGTTCTAAAACATATTGCGTATACTGTATATCAGATGTCATTTTCACCATGACAGGTTCTCTTTAAGGCCGGGATCAAACTAGCGTGTAACATCCCATGCGAGAAAATCGGATGCTATATGCTAATGACACTCGGCTTAAACTCTATTACAAGCGTGAGTGTCAATTTACTGTGATCCGATTCTCTCGCATGGAAGAATTGGATCACAGGTGTGGAGAAGATGGAGATCTTAATTTCTCCATCTTCTCCACTGCCTGTCTCTACGTATATCGGACTGCACTTGTATGACATCCGCGTACAAGTTTCGTGTCAGCATAATCGTACTGACCGGAAAATCCCTGGAAATTTATGACCATGACCCGTGGTAAAGACCATAAAAATTAGCACAAAATAAAAGAAGCTCAAACCCTGGAACTGAGTAGCATACTTGAATAAAACAAAAATGGAATAGTCAGGGAATCGCAGCAAGGAAATTGGAGCAAAAAGTATCTACTTTTGAGCTGGTGACAGGTCCTTTTAATTGAATTTCCAACAATACACTTCCAGACAATAAAATGAGATATTAAAATATGACTACAATCTTAATAGCAGATAATTGTTACAAATTTTTGTCAGGTTTTGAGACAATGAGTAGTCTGGAAAATATTGAGGAGTTGGAGCCAACATCAGAACTTTGACTTACCAACTTTATAGTCCTCTTGGCCCTGTGCTATGCACAGGCCAACCACTTTGTGTGACTCTCACCTTAGGCCTCATTCAGATGTGGCGCCCTTGCTTAGTCAGGTCGTCACAGATAACATACAAACACCCCCACCCCCATTAGACAGGGACACCAGCCAAACAAAAATCCTTGTTGCCTCCCTCCAGTGTCTGATGTCCACACCAGGTGGGGCGAAGCCAAGCGGTTGGCCCCACCCACCGAGGAGTTCACAGGCCTGGAGGCGGGAAAAGTGACAGTTTAGTGGAGGAGTTTGAAGTGAGAGGATTGAGCACTTGGGTGTCTGGGTTTGTGGCCCAGGCACTGACAGCAAGGTTGGCAGACGGTGGTGGCCATCTGCAGGAGTGGTGGAGCTACGCGGAACCGTAGGACCGGGGATGGGCAACGGCCCGCCGGTACCGACCGGGGAGCGAAGTGAAGCCAGCACACACAGGCAGGGCCATCGGACCCCGACCAGGCTTGGAGCCGCCGACAATAGTCAGATCCGAATGTAACTGGAACCCCAGGGGTTTCACAACAGCAAAAGTCCCGATTGAAGGCAACAGCCCACACCGTGAGGGTATACAGCTACTGCCTAAGGCTAGAGACCCAAGGGCCAGCGCCTGCGGGCAAACGGGCTCCTCCAGTATCCATACACCGGGGAGCGGACTACCGTTGGGAATCCATAGTAGTCAGCAGAAGAACATCAAGGCGCAGGGAAAGAAAGCCGCCATCACCTGTCCGGGGAGAAACACTGCAGCCGGCTGCGGGACCCGTCCATCCAGCCGTTTGGTTTACCGAGGACTTTGTACCTTTCTTGCTGAGTGAGTACACCCGTGCCATCCGGCACCGCGCCGCGCTGTCCCTGCAACCCTGCACCTCGCCAGCCCTGCCTCCCCGTCGCAACATCATCGGGCCCCGGGACCACCGACCCCTACCCATGGAGGGGGAAAACAACATCCCAGCTGCTCCTTACCATCGCTCCCGGGATCCCCGTCGTCAGCAGCGGTGGTGCCTATCTTCACCACGACCCGTGGGTGGCGTCACGGACTAAATTCCCCAAACCAACCACCCCTTTCACTCACGGGTGAGGAGCGCCGCTCGAGTCCCCGGATCCGGCCCACCTCTCGAGCCACCGAGCAGCCATCGCAGCAGCGCGGACCCGAGCGTTAGCGAGCGCAGCGCAGTGGCGTCCTCCCCGCCCGCGACACAGACGTCAGTGATTTTCTTGTATGTAAAAAAATATACATATATATTGGCAAAGCTTTACCTACGCATTGCAATGGGCAGTCATCATTATGCTTCCTACGAATTTCATAGACTAATTGACTTGTATGGGTGATGGTGACCCATGTTCAAAGTCAAACATTTCTCCATGTTTTTTTTGTAGATACAGGAAATGGTTATTATGTTCTACAGAAGCGTATTTAGGTGGGGCTGGTGGGGCCTATGCCCCGGTCGCAACTGTCAGGAGGGCGCTGTCGGGTCATTTGATGCGGCGATCTGAGAGTGTCCCTGGCGGTTTTGCCACCCTCCGTGGTGGGAACCCGCTGTTCTCTGAGTCCAGCTGTCATGCTACCAGCGACTCAGGGAAAGTGCAGCACCGGCTACCTGTGATAAATTGTACTCTTGTCTTTCAGAAGTGTGTACAACTTAAGCCATGACTAACGGCATTTCCGGGTCAGGGTGACATCAGTAGCGTGATCAAGTCAGCTGATCACACTGCTGATATCACTCGCTGGTGCTGCAGAGGTGGCAAACAGTGCTGGTGGTAAGTGTTCCAGTGGAGCTGCAGACACCGAAGAGGAATACATATGGGGTGAGGGGGGAAGTATATACGGAAACAATATGGGGAGAGGGTGAGGGGAGGAATGTATATATGGACAAAGCATTTAGACGGGGATCTATATTTGGCCACAGTATGGGGAGAGAGGGTGGGGAGGGGGAATATATATGGCCACACTATGGGGAGAGAGAGTGGGGAGGGGGAATATAGATATGACCACAGTATGAGGAGAGAGGGGTGGGGAGGGGCAATGTATATTTGTAGACATTATGGAGAGAGAGTTTGGGAAGGGGGGAAGTATATATGGCCACAGTATGGCGAGAGGGTGGGGAGGGGGAATGTATTTATTTATAGAGACAGTATGAGAAGAGAGGGTGGGGAGGTGGAATGTATATACAGTCACACTATGAGGAAAGAGGGTGGGAAGGAGGGATGTAAATATAAAGACAGTATGTGGACAGGGTCAAGAGGGGGAATATATATATGACTACATTATGGGGAGAAATTGTGGGGAGGAGGAATGTATATATTACCACAGTAAGGAGAGAGAAAGAGAGTCAGACGGGGGAATGAATATATGGTCACAGTATGGGGAAAGAGGATATGGAGGGGGAATGTATGTATGGCCGCAGTATTGGGAGAGAGAGTGGGGAGGGGGATGTATATATGGAGACACTATGGGGAAAGAGGGTGGGGAGAGGGGATGTATTTAGACACAGTATGGGGAGCGAGGGGGAATGTATACAGACAGCATTGGGAGAGAGGGTGAAGGGGGGAGTATGGGGAGCAAGCGGGGAGAACATACAAACACAGTATGGGGAGCAAAGTGGGAAAGAAACTTTGAGAACACAGTATGGGGAATTTCAGGACTGTATGTGAGCGAGGTGGTAATTTTGAGGACACAGTATGGAGAGCAAGGAGGAATTATATGCCAACACAGTATGAGGAGTGAAGGGTAATGAAAGTGGAGGTAGTGAGGAGACAGTATGGGATGAAAAAAAATGTGAGGGGGCACAGAATTCAGACTGGGTAATGGGGAGAAGGGTATGGAGAGGGCAGTATGGGGGTACTGTGTGAGGCCATAGCTAGGAGGAGTGTCAGATGAGGGAGTACAGTATAAAGACTGGGCAGTATAGCGGGACACAGTGTAGAGAACAGTTTGAAGAGGGGGCTCAGTATGGAAAGGGCTCAGTATGGAGCAATGTGGAGGGCATGTACCATCAGAGGGACAGTGTGTATGTCATATTTTGTGCAGAGAACACAGTGAGGTGCAATTATTTACTTAGGGGCAAAGCTAAGGGCAGATATTTTTTTATAG
The DNA here is from genome assembly GCF_048569485.1 of Anomaloglossus baeobatrachus. Taxonomy (NCBI): domain Eukaryota; kingdom Metazoa; phylum Chordata; class Amphibia; order Anura; family Aromobatidae; genus Anomaloglossus; species Anomaloglossus baeobatrachus. The sequence goes on along the minus strand of NC_134354.1, from coordinate 417,308,425 downwards.
GAGTATTACAATCATCCTGCTTTTTTTAGGGGTATTGTTCCAGGATGTGCTGCAGACGACTGAAGAAGATGCACGTCTACAGAGACAATCTGTGGATGTGAAATGTCATCATGGTATCTGGACAAAATGAAAAGAAAGAGAGAACTCAGTTCAGAGACATTATCATCTATGAATGTAAATGTTTATTTCTGATACTAACCAATTCACATCAATATTGTGGTTCCTGTATGCCTGATGATGACTGATAACTCCCAGTATACCATTGTTAACTATGTACTGAAAGTTGTAGGTTCATGCACTACAAATGTACCGTATTTTTTCGCTTTATAAGACGCACCGGATTATAAGACGCACCCCAAATTTAGACATAAAAAAGTAAAAAAATAAAAATGAGGTCCGTTTTATACTCCAGTGTTCTCTTACCGGAGGGGGGCAGCAGTGGTGCTGAAGCGGGGTCACAGGAGTCAGAGGTTGTGTGTTCCCTCTTGCTACTGGCATGGGAGAATCCTAAAAGTGTGCAGTGCACAATGTGAGAATTCAGACGTTTGTAGTCACGTAGAGTGACTGCAGACTTTCATCACAATCCTGGACAAGTCCTTTAATTATGAAATTAAGCTCTGTAGTATGCACAATCCTAACAGCCTGTAATATACTCACTGTCAGGATTCAACTCTGCATTCTGGTTCCAGCAGTCATCACATGGCTGCTCCACTTGATTTTTATACTTAGTCATGTGACAATTAGCTTCTCTTTCTACTTCTCTGTTTTTCATTGATCATTTAGAGAATTAGGAAGGGCAGCCCATCTGCACGTGACTAAAGGCTGCTTTACACACAACGATATCGCTAGCGATCTGGTTAGCGATGTGACACGCCCAGATCGTTGTTACGATTTGCCGAGATCGCTCATAGGTCATTTTGTAGCGGTCACACGTACACATCTCACAAACAACGCTACATTGTTCAGCGATATATTATTTGACCAAGGCGGTCGTGTGGATGTTGTTCGTCGTAGGCAGGGTGTCAAACGTAGCAATATGTCTGCTGCGTTCCAAATGACGAACAATATTTTGAAACTGAACGACGTGTCAACGATCAACGATTTTCACACTCTTTGCGATCCTTCAGAGTCGCACGTAGGTGTCACACGCAACGACGTCGCTAATGTTGACGGAAGTGCGTCACGAAAACCGTGAACCTGAAGACATATCGTCAGATAAATCGTAGTGTGTAAAGCGGCCTTAAGTGTGCAAATCATATATGAATGAGCGGTTACATAATGACTACCCAAACCTCTTGGAGGAGGCGGGGGAGGGGTGCTAAACATAATTTTTGCCCCAGGGGCCACAAAGCCTAGATACACCTCTGTGTTCTATACGTGAAAATCACAGACATAAAAATGAACGTCTGCGTGAAGCCTAAGTAATTAGCAGTAGCCCTTTTTCTCATTATACTATACCATATGTCACGCTCCCCGGGTCCTCACCCCCGTTCCCCGGCTCACCTGCCACGCTCTCCGCTTCCCAGTCACCGGATTCCGTCCGTCCCAGGGCTCCGGGCCCCCGATCCCGGCGCCCGACAGCTTCCCTGGACCTGGCCGGCTCCCCTGCGTCCTCCTCGCAGCCTCCTTCCCTGGCTTCTGGCACCCGGGCGGCGCGCATGCGCATTAGGGCGCGCGCGCGGTCACTGACCCTTTCTTAAAGGGCCAGCGTCCATTAACAGGAAATGAGGTTGCACAGGTACAGGGTATATAGGGGGTCATTGTCCAAGGGGGCGGGGCCTGATCTTCGTGTTCCCTGAGCTAGGAGTCAGGTCTCTTGGTGTTTATGTGCCTGTACTCACCTATCTGTCTTTGTAGAGCCGTACCTGCCTCGCCATCCAGTCTGCCGTGTCCTGATCCCCGCACGCTGTCCGTCTGCCATCTGACAGTCCGTACCATCCCGGATCCCTGCGGTGACCCGTCATCTTGCTCCAGAGGTTCCGGACCCCGCCTGATATCACCTCGGCCTCCGAACCTGAGCTACGTCACCAAGACCACCTTCTGTGACTCCGTGGTCCCTGGGACTCCTCCGCTGCCTTCACTTGCACGGACTGTTCTACTGCCCATCAGTGCTTCAGCTGCCGGACTCCCTACCACCATCTCAGAGAGTTCGGTCCAGTGGATCCACCTCCTGGGTCTGCCCGACCGCCCGGCCGTGACAGTAAGATCAGGCCATGGATCCCGCTGCAGCACTATCGGTCCTGCAAGAGGAACTCCAGCGTCAGCATGAAGTCCAGACCCGCATGCTGCAATTCATGACCTCCGTGGACACCCGCCTGTACACATTACAAGCATCAATGACGCCTGCGGCACCCAGGTCCCCCGCCAGGCAAGCCATGGCCCCCGCACCAGTGGCAACCTCGTCAGATGCTTCCCGACTCCGTTTGGCGTCACCTCCTCGTTATGCTGGAGATCCCAAGACCTGCAGGGGCTTCATAAATCAATGTTCCCTTCATTTCACGCAGCTGCCACATCTGTTCGCCTCCGACCAAGCCAAGGTCGCCTTTATAATGTCCCACCTAGAGGGCGAGGCGCTGGCGTGGATGAACCCCTTGTGGGAGAAGGAGGACCCCATGACCAAGGATCTTCAACAGTTCCTGCAGGCATTCCGCAGCACCTTTGACGAGCCGGGACGCGCTTCTGCCTCTGCTTCATCACTCCTCCGCCTACGTCAAGGAACACTGACGGTGGGCCAATACGCCATCCGTTTTCGCACTTTGGCTTCAGAACTCGGGTGGAATAATGAGGCCCTAACAGCCGCCTTCTGGGAGGGACTCTCGAGTCGCATCAAGGATGAGTTGGCGGGTCGGGACGTGCCCTCCACCCTAGATGCCCTGATTGCCCTAGCAACTCGTGTGGACATACGTTTTCAGGAGCGCTCCAAAGAGCTATCTCGTGAGAGACGCCCGTTACGGCATTCATCTCCTCCTCAGAAGCCCTCCGTACCTCAGTCATCAACAGCTGGGAGTCCCGTCCACGAGCCCATGCAGATTGACCGAGTGCGTCAGTCTGCACAGCGTAGAGCAGAGCGGCTTGCCAAGGGTCTCTGCTTTTACTGCGGTGAGGGCACACACCTCCTCCGTTCCTGTCCGGAAAGGCCGGGAAACTCCAAAGCCTAGGGTTGGTAGGAGAGGCCACCCTAGGTGCTGGGACTCTCTCTGATCCGGTCACATGGACCGTGCAAGTGACAACGGGAGAGACGCGGTTCACGGCTGAGGCCTATCTTGATTCCGGGGCAGCAGGCAATTTCATCCAGCAAGCCACCGTGGACAAATACCAGGTGCCTGTTATCCCACTCAACAAGCCCCTGGTGATTGCCTCTGTGGATGGGAGACCCCTTTCTGACACCATCTCCTGGACCACCAGGCCGGTTGAACTGCGCATCGGTGCTCTTCACACCGAGAACATCGCCTTCTACGTCCTTCCGCACATGTCCCATCAGATCCTGCTGGGCCTTCCATGGTTACGGACTCACGAACCATCAGTCAGCTGGGGCACTGGCGAAATCACCCGCTGGGGTGCTTCGTGTCATGAGAGATGCCTAAAATCCACACAACCCATCCGACGACCTCCGGTTCCTGAGAACCTACCGGGGCTGCCCTCGGCTTATTGGTCCTTTGCTGATGTCTTTGATAAAAAAGAATCCGAGGTACTGCCGCCACATCGCCCCTACGATTGTGCCATCGACCTGCTCCCTGGAACAACGCCACCACGAGGACGGATATATCCTTTGTCTCCAGCCGAAACAAGGGCTATGTCTACTTACATCTCAGAGAGCCTGGCTAGGGGATTCATTCGGAGATCCTCCTCTCCTGCTGGAGCAGGTTTCTTCTTTGTCAAGAAAAAAGAGGGCGATTTACGTCCCTGCATCGACTACCGGGGTCTGAATCAGATCACTGTTAAGAACAAGTACCCTCTGCCGCTCATCCCCGAATTGTTTGACCGGCTTAGAGGAGCTCGTCTGTTCACCAAGCTGGATCTTCGGGGTGCTTACAATCTGGTGCGCATCCGCTCTGGTGACGAATGGAAGACCGCGTTTAATACGCGCGATGGACATTATGAGTACTGCGTGATGCCCTTCGGCCTGTGTAACGCTCCTGCCGTCTTCCAAGAACTGGTGAACGACGTGTTCCGAGACCTCCTCTACACCTGTGTGGTAGTATATCTAGATGACATCCTTGTCTTCTCTCCGGACCTCCCAACCCACAGAGAGCACGTACAGCTGGTTCTACGACGACTAAGAGAGAACCGTCTGTACGCAAAGTATGAGAAGTGTGTCTTTGAGCAGTCTTCTCTCCCCTTTCTGGGGTACATCATCTCTGAGACTGGACTGCAGATGGATCCCAAGAAGGTCTCCGCCATTCTCAACTGGCCTCCCCCTTCTGGACTGAAGGCAATCCAACGCTTCCTGGGATTCGCCAACTACTACCGCCAATTCGTCCCTCACTTCTCTGCTCTGACTGCTCCACTTTCCGCTTTGACTAAGAAAGAGGCAAATCCAAAGGACTGGTCGCCTGCGGCCGACGCCGCGTTTGGCTCTTTGAAGCGGGCTTTTGCTTCCTCGCCTGTACTTCACCGTCCGGAGCTAAACCGCCAGTTCACCTTGGAGGTGGATGCCTCCTCCTCAGGAGCCGGAGCAGTGCTCATGCAGAAGTCCTCCTCCGGGAAGATGGTGACTTGCGGATTCTTCTCCAAGGGCTTCTCAGCGCCTGAACGCAACTATACCATCGGGGACCGAGAGCTCTTGGCAGTCAAACTGGCACTGGAGGAATGGCGCTACCTCCTGGAAGGTGCAGTGTATCCCGTGATCATCTACACGGACCACAAGAACCTAGAATACCTGCGGTCCGCTCAGCGACTGAACCCACGGCAAGCCAGGTGGTCCTTATTCTTTGCCAGGTTCGACTTTCAGCTTCACTTCCGACCCGCGGACAAGAATGTACGCGCTGATGCCTTGTCCAGGTCTTTCATGCCCATGGAGCAGGAGGAAGAGACTACCCAACCCATCATCTGTCCTAGCAACATCATTCCGGTGGCCCCTGTCACCCTAGCCCAGATACCGCCCGGGAAGACCTATGTCTCCGATACCGACAGGCAAAAAGTGTTACACTGGGGTCATGCCTCAAAAACAGCCGGGCATGCTGGTCAGAAGAGAACATGGGGTGCGATTGTACGCCATTACTGGTGGCCATCCCTTCGCACGGACGTCGCTGCTTTTGTCTCTGCCTGCTCCTCCTGTGCCAGGAACAAGACGCCCAAACACTTGCCCCATGGCCGTCTTCTGCCTTTACCGATACCCTCAGTCCCGTGGCAACACATAGCAATGGACTTTATTACGGACTTGCCATTATCCTCCGGGCACACAGTCATATGGGTCGTGGTTGATCGATTCTCCAAAATGGCCCACTTCGTTCCTATGGCCGGACTGCCCTCTGCTCAGGAACTCGCGGAAGCCTATATACATCACATCTTCCGCTTGCATGGCTTTCCATCCCACATAGTGTCCGACAGAGGAACTCAGTTCACCTCCCGCTTCTGGAGGGCTCTATGCAAACATCTGGGAGTGACTCTGGACTTTTCTTCTTCTTACCATCCTCAGTCTAACGGCCAAGTGGAGAGGGTCAATCAAATCGTGACCTCATACCTACGTCACTATGTCAACGCCCATCACGACGACTGGTCCTCGCTTCTGCCTTGGGCTGAATTCTCCCATAACCACCACGTCAGTGAGTCATCCTCCGAATCTCCCTTCCATGTTGTTTACGGACTCCAGCCCGCCATCCCATTGCCTATATCCCCTTCATCGGATGTCCCGGCTGCTGATACTGCAGTTCGTGACTTTGCTACCATTTGGGACTCTGTCAAGGCGTCCCTTGGGCGCGCTTCCCAGCGGATGAAGAAACACGCTGACAAGAGACGTCTGGATCCTCCGTGTTTCTCTCCTGGAGATCTCGTCTGGCTTGCTTCCCAGTACGTCCGCCTGAAGATACCATCCTACAAGCTGGGTCCTCGCTACATCGGGCCGTTTAAAGTCCTCAACAAGATCAATGAGGTCTCCTACAAGCTACAGCTCCCGGCCACGATGAGGATACCCAACTCATTCCACGTCTCCCTGCTCAAGCCGGTTGTCCTTGGTCCCTTCTCCGCTGCTGCCAGTCCGGCTCCTCCACCTATTGCCGATGACGACATCTATGCGGTAAGGGATATCGTGGCCATGAAGACCGTACGAGGTCGACAGTTCTTCCTGGTGGACTGGGAAGGGTATGGTCCTGAGGATAGGTCCTGGGAGCCCAGGGAGAACGTGGGCACTCCTCTTATCCGTGCCTTCATGTCCCGGTTGCGGGGAGGGGGGCGTGGGGGGGGGGGGTACTGTCACGCTCCCCGGGTCCTCACCCCCGTTCCCCGGCTCACCTGCCACGCTCTCCGCTTCCCAGTCACCGGATTCCGTCCGTCCCAGGGCTCCGGGCCCCCGATCCCGGCGCCCGACAGCTTCCCTGGACCTGGCCGGCTCCCCTGCGTCCTCCTCGCAGCCTCCTTCCCTGGCTTCTGGCACCCGGGCGGCGCGCATGCGCATTAGGGCGCGCGCGCGGTCACTGACCCTTTCTTAAAGGGCCAGCGTCCATTAACAGGAAATGAGGTTGCACAGGTACAGGGTATATAGGGGGTCATTGTCCAAGGGGGCGGGGCCTGATCTTCGTGTTCCCTGAGCTAGGAGTCAGGTCTCTTGGTGTTTATGTGCCTGTACTCACCTATCTGTCTTTGTAGAGCCGTACCTGCCTCGCCATCCAGTCTGCCGTGTCCTGATCCCCGCACGCTGTCCGTCTGCCATCTGACAGTCCGTACCATCCCGGATCCCTGCGGTGACCCGTCATCTTGCTCCAGAGGTTCCGGACCCCGCCTGATATCACCTCGGCCTCCGAACCTGAGCTACGTCACCAAGACCACCTTCTGTGACTCCGTGGTCCCTGGGACTCCTCCGCTGCCTTCACTTGCACGGACTGTTCTACTGCCCATCAGTGCTTCAGCTGCCGGACTCCCTACCACCATCTCAGAGAGTTCGGTCCAGTGGATCCACCTCCTGGGTCTGCCCGACCGCCCGGCCGTGACACCATAATTGTGCCTAAATACTGCAGTCTTCTCTGAAAGTTCAATTATGGACTATTTTATTTGCCTGTGGACCCAAGTGGACACATGCAGAAGAGGTCCCCTGTGCAAGAACAATTTATGGCCCCTTTGCAAATCAGTAGCTCATCATAATTGGATCGCTTACCTTTTGGGCCCTGTGTGGTTGCACATATTGCATCAATGATACAGTATGTCTGCCTGCCTGTGGCTGCCTTCTCATGTTACCCACATCACTGGTCCATCCTCAGTCAATAACTCTACAAATCAGCTGGAGAGAAGAAATCTCTGGATACCGAGGCTGAACCCTGGGTACCTCATCTGCTATTCGGTTGACAAAATATGGAGATCTTCAAAAAGAAAGTGTCCAATGCAGTTTTTCATATGTATCCTTGGGGCCTAGATTGGGTTTTCCTGGAAGACAACCATAGCAAACGCTGTCACACTTACAGCATATATGGTGGAGTTGTAGTGATCGCCCAGGACGGGGAAACGATTCGATTAGAAGGGAGAAGAGCTACTTATTTATGATGAGTGAATTATAGTTTGGAGTGTACAGTGTGGAGGGTCGAAGTCGATGAAGAATTAATGCAGTAGAATAGGACACCTTTTGATGTCTGGCTGATGATATCACATTAAAAAATAGTACCATGTGTCACCGTGAGCCCTGTGCTGAACGATGCCAGGATACTTTCTAGTGCCACCAGCCAGGAAGATCTCATGTCACTAAATCATTCATCCAGTAGATTATATTAGCGAGAATGAAACATTGAACAAAATATTCACCTGTTTGGATAAGAAGTGACTGTAAAACAGAAATGTGGTGACAAGAATAAATTCTAAAAGTAAAACATAAGGAGGTAGATATATTTCTGTCAGTGGGAACGCTGTAATAAGCTTCATACTGAACATCTATGTAGCCCCAATATGACAAGACAAATCATAGCATGCTCCATCTAGTGTTATATGACATTCTTCCCTCGATTCAATGCACTCAGGCACTCTATAGCGGCACACAGACTCTGTAACATGAGAATCTGTGCCGCCACACATGGTCTGTGCTTGTATCTATTCTGTATATATGTAGGCTTTAAAATGGTTTGTTCCGCTCATATGTTTTAATACTAAATACAACGTTAAAACAGTCACAAATTTCAACAATCAATTTAAAGAGTAAGGCCGGGGGCCACACTCAGCACTAGTGCGATCCTCACATGACACTCGGCTTATGCTGGCAGCAAAGTGGGAGCTGAGTGTCATGCGAGTGTCACTGCGACTGAGATGCGATCGGACCTCTGCTGCGGGAGGTGGGCCGGCACTCAAAAGGGGCAGGCCGGCACTGAGGAGGGGCGAGCCAGCTCTGAAGAGGGGCGGGCCAGCGCTGAGAAGGGGTGGGCCGCCACGGAGGAGGAGAGGCAGGGATTTATATCCCTCTCTCCTCTGTAGCCGGCTATTGCCATTCTCACACTGCACTCCGTGGTGGAATGGTCCGAGTGGAACGCGATGTTTTATCGCATTCCACTCACACTGATTTTCATGCCGTGTGTTTTAGGCCTAACCGTTGTTTTAATTTTATTCCATAAATCAGTAGTACACAATAAGAAGTTTTCTAATACAGTCATGGCCAAAAGTGTTCGCACCCTTGAAAAATTTCCAGAAAATTAAGTATTTCTACCCAAAAATTATTGCAATTCTACGTGTTGTTTTATACACATTGATTCCTTTGTGTATTCGTACAACACATATAAAAAAATAGAAAAAAAGGCCAATTTGATGTAATTTCATATTAAACTCCAAAAAATGGGCCAGACAAAATTTTGCTACTTTTCCAAAATTGCGGGCAAACGATGTGGGCAATAGGAAAATCACACCTGAAACCAGATGAAAAGGGGACAAGTTGACTAAATTTTTGCATTGTATGCTTATGTGTGCCACATTAAGAATGGAGATCAGTAAGAGGAGAAAAGAACTGTCTGAGGACTTGAGAACCAAAATTGTTAAAAAATATCAACAGTCTTAAGGTCCATCTCCGGAAATTTTGATGTACCTTTGTCAATTGTGCGCAACATAATCAAGAAGTTTGGACCCCATGGTACAATAGCTAATCTCCCTGGACGTGAACGACAAAGAAAAATTGATGAAAAGGTTGCAATGCGAGATAGTCCGGATAGTGGATAAGCAGCCCCAATCAAGTTCCAAAGAAATTGAAGCCTTCCAGCGAGCCCAGGGACCATCAGTGTCAGTGCGAATTATCTGTCAACATTTGAATGAAATGAAATGCTATAGCAGAAGACCCAGGAGGACCCTACTGCTGACACAGAAATATTAAAAAGGATAGACGGCAGTTTGCCAAAATATAAGTGATAAATCCAAAATCCTTTGGGGAAAGTGTCTTGTTGACAGATGATGAGACCAAGATAGAGCTTTTGGTAAAGCACATCATTCTACTGTTTACCGAAAATGGAATCAGGCCTACAAAGAAAAGAATACAGTACATACAGTCAGATATGTTTTGAGGTTGTTTTGCAGTCTCTGGCATCGGATGCTTTGACTGTGTGCAATGGATTACCAAAACGATTTTGAGTTGCAATGTCAGAAAGCTTGATCTGGGTCCTAAGTCATGGGTTTTCCAGCAGGACTATGACCCCAAACATTATTCAAGAAGTCCCTAGAAATGGATAAAAAAAAAAGCGCTGCAGAGTTCTGAAGTGGCAGCAATGAGTCTGGATCTAAATCCCATTGAACACCTGTGGAGAGATCTAATAATTGCTGTTGGGAGAAGGCGCCTTCAAATATGAGACACCTGGGGCAGTTTGCAAAAGAAGAGTCCAAAATACCAGTTGAGAGGTGTAAGAAGCTTGTTGATGGTTATAGGATGCGATTGATTGCAGTTATTTATTCCAAAGGGTGTGCAACCAAATATTAAAGTGAGGGTACCAATAATTTTGTCTGGCCCATCTTTGGAGTTTTGTGTGAAATTATGTCCAGGTTGAGTTTTTTCTCTATTTTTTTTTGTGTGTTGTTCTAATACACCAAAAAAATAAAACAAAACATGTAATTGTAATACTTTTGTGGGAGAAATACTTAATTTTCCAGAACAATTTCAAGAGTGCCAAAGCACTTTGAGCCACGACTAAACATAGTATTAGAGAAATCTGCTTCTGTTTCCTCCTACACTGATCTTTTACTCTCAATTTATGGATAAAATCTCTAAATCTGTAGCCAGTGACGACAGATTTTCCCATCACCGAGACAAGGAGATGATGGTTGGTGCTTTTAAAATCCTATGAAGATGGGTGGGGGTAGCAGGAGCTAAAGGGAGACATAGACATCCTTTTGCAAGTTCGTTTGAAACAACGGTTACAGTTCTCCATAGTACTATTTGAGCACCAACTGTCATGTCTCAGAAACAGGAAAATCTGTATTCCCTAAAGAAATTAATTGAGAACTTTGAAAGTGAAATATCAATTCAGTAAAAGAAAGAAGTATATGTCTCTAATAAGGTTTCTTATTTTCATGTATAGTATACAATTGACTTATGAAAAAAAAAAATAAAATAACTGTTATTCTTTAAGCCAACACAAATTAATTTTTAATTTAATTATTAATTTTATTCATTTATATAGCGCTATTAATTCCACAGCGCTTTACATACATTGGCAACACTGTCCCCATTGGGGCTCACAATCTAGAGTCCCTATCTGTATGTCTTTGGAGTGTGGGAGGAAACCGGAGTACCCGGAGGAAACCCACGCAAACACGGGGAGAACATAAAAACTCCTTGCAGATAGTGTCTTTGTTGGGATTTTAACCCAGGACCCCAGCGCTGCAAGACTGCAGTGCTAACCACTGAGCCACCGTGCCGCCCATCTTTAAGAACCCATTTATCCTGTTTATAGACTACAAGACGTCTTGAAAGTGGCCACCATCATTTATACTATGTTTTATAGCTACACGACACTGAGAATTGTCATATATTCATATATCAAATAACCATCCATTGTGTAAAGGGGTGTCCTGACTCTCCGCCAATGACAAAAGATAAACCACTGCCAAAAGTGACTGCTTATTTTCCTCTCCCCTTTGACAACACATGCAATCTTGGCTGAGTTTAGACTGCATATATAATTGGCATATGTATGAAGGAGTGGTTTGAAGGAATGAGTTTATCTCTCTGATCACATTAGAACTGCAAGACATTATAGAAAATCTCAGCGGAAAGATGCGTTTTTGCTGCAAAAAATAGGCAGCAACTGCAATGCGTGAACGCAGCCTAATACAGTTTCTTAGGCCCCCTTCACACATCCATGAAAATCATGCACGTTTTTCACGGACGTGTCAAAGGTGCGTATTGCCCTCTGTGTGCCGTAAACACATGGCACAACGTGTGTTCTCCGTGTGCTATCCGTGATAACACATGGAGATCGGGAACTTTCTGCTCACCTGTCCCTGGCGTTGCTGTCCGTGGTGCTGATATGCGGTCTCCGATCCTGCCGACTCCCCACTGCAAATTTACAATTTTAATTGACTTGGAAACTCCATTTTTCTTTGTTGCTCATGCTGCTGCTTCCGGCCCGCAGTGGAGTGAATATTTAATGATCATAATGAGCCTGGATCGAAAGCAAGTGACAGCAGCAGCAGAGACTGCAACACTGGGGACAGGTGAGCATAGAAATTTTTTTTTTTACCAACATGTGTGTTTTCTCTGGTGTGTGTCACATGGATCACATCCGTGTGCAGGCTGTGTGACCCGTGGTACCGGAGAAAAACGGACATGTCTACGTGTGGAGCACACGGGCACACGTATGCTCCACACGTACACACGGTCCATACCAAAGCACGCACGTGTGCGCAGACCCATTGATTTTAATGGGTCTACGTGTGCCCGTGTCTCCGGCACGTGAGGAAACGGACCAAACACGTACCAGACACGGACTTGTGAAGGGGGCCTTAAAGGGACTCTGTCAGCACAGAATGACTGTTGAAAACAAATACAGGCGCCCCATGCATTTTAGCGTGGCCAAACATCTAACTAGACCATCGCACCTGTTTGTTGTCCCTCTATTCCCACCCCCATCTTCTTTGATTCACAGCTCTGTTTCATATTGCCAGACAAGGACGGACATAGATGGAAAATAGGTAGGTTGAAACACAGGATAATTCAAACAGAAATACATTCTCAGAACCATGTTACCCCTTGAAGTAGACTTTGGGGGGCTGTATACCACTCTACATATATACTGTATTTCATAGTTAGTAGACCTGTGAAATCCTTGTGATCCACTGTTCATCACTTCTGCACAATATTTACAAACTATGTATGTGAAATTGTTCTCCTATAGGCTTTATCCTTCAGAACATCATTACATCAGAAGGTTTTTATGACATTCTATAAGACGTGCATTTCACAAGTCTGCACTAGTGGTTTAGCTAAACTTTGAGCTTAGATAATGTTTAAGTAGCTATCAATTTCTATAAAGGTCTTTGGGATTCTTTCTCTCAGACTATAAAAACACAATTGGTGGGCAACATGATTTCAACCACCCAAAAAAGCACTTGAATATCATTAATAACAGAAATGACAGATAACATTGATAATCATTCGTTATATAAGTGTGGACCGTTTCATTTTAATTGGCGATATCTATCAAAGGGGCTGTCTAATTAGCGCATTTTCACTTTGTACTGAGGCAACAATGAAGTCACTGGACAAGATCTCCAAATCGAGGAACATTGCACTGGTGACGAAGCCACGGCTCCTACATAGTCTGGTCTTTTTTGTAGTAAAAGATGGCTGTAAAACCTGGACGAAACAAGACAGAAGGAGAATCACTGCCTTCAGAATATAGTCCTGGAAAAGGATGTTATCAATACCATGATTGGAAAAAAAGTTGATGGTCAAATCAATTTTGGAACAAATCAAGCCAGTCATGTCACTGGAAGCAAGGATCACCAACCTACGACTTGCCTACTTTGGACGCATTATGCAAAGAGAGCAATCACTGGAGAAGGACATCATGGTCGGAAGAATAGAAAGAACAATGCGAAGAGGAAGACCAGCACCTGATGGCTTGATACTATTAAGATAATGGTAGAGAAGACCCTGGTGGATCTATGTAGGCTTGCACAAGATTAATCTTCCTACAGAGCATTCAGCCATCAAGTCTCCATGGCTCAAAATTGAGCTGAATGCCATTAAATAATAATAATAATAATTAATAATAACAATAATGAAGGTATGCCACTAAGGTCCATTTCAGACCGCCAATGTAAATATTAGGAAAGTCACATCACAAATTGTGGAAATTACAAGGTCCGTGTGCAGTTTCCATATGGATGCAGGGTTTCCTGCTAATAACATGCCAAAAAAGTGCATGGTATGATTTTACTTCTGTGCACTTGCAGATAGGTTATTATTAATCATTGTGCTATCCTTTGCACACAAGGACAACACACTGGCCTATAACATAGCGCTACACAGAGTGGCCATGGTTGTCACATGTTTGATGCGTGACAGTACAGTTTTTACAATTACACTGATTATTACGACAGGTGCTGCAGCGACAACAGCTAATCCCCAAGGGTTGCTACTTGCCAGGTAGCCATTAATCTGAAAAGATTGTCATTGTGTTACATAAGCAAGAAGTATTTACTGATGCTTTGAATGTAATCTGTCAGCAGATTTTTGCTATGTAATATGAGAGCAGCATGATGTATTGGTAGAGACTCTGTTTCCAGGGATCTGTCACTTACTGGGCTGCTTAATTTCATTTAAACACAACCCCTGTTTTCTCTGCTGCACATCTAGCGGTGCTCAGAACGCTAAGCTCTTTATAACCTCACCCACACCACTGTGCATATGTAGAAAGATGACAATCAGTGGATGGAGCTGGGTTGAAACAGGAGGTACGCGACCTAGACACATAGCCGAAATTAGTCTCTCATCCCCTACATATAATTTCTACAAAAAAAACATGAGTCCTAAGTTCACCATCTAAAAATAACAAGTTTTTAGAGCTGGTGGTTAGAGGTCTTACACAGGGAGAAATGGGTAGGTGACTAATCTATGCACATACACTACAGACCAAAAGTTTGGACACAACTTCTCATTCAAAGAGTTTTCTTTATTTTCATGACTCTGAAAATTGTAGATTCACATTGAAGGTATCAAAACTATGAATTAACACATGTGGAATGAAATACTTAACAAAAAAGTGTAAAACAACTGAAAATATGTCTTATATTCTAGGTTCTTCATGGTAGCTACCTTTTGCTTTGATTACTGCTTTGCACACTCTCGGCATTCTCTTGATGAGCTTCAAGAGGTAGTCACCGGAAATGGTCTTCCAACAGTCTTAAAGGCGTTCCCAGAGATGCTTAGCACTTGTTGGCCCTTTTGCCTTTACTCGGCGGTCCAGCTCACCCCAATGACCTTCAATGTGACTCTACAATTTTCAGAGCCAAGAAAATAAAGAAAACTCTTTGAATGAGACGTTGTGTCCAAACTTTTGGTCTGTACTGTATATTTACTACATAATGACTTGCTATTATAGATGGGAGGACCTGGACTGTAAAAGTCCGGATCCGCGCAGTTTCAAAGTTTCCCTGGCGGCGGGCCTGGGATTTTGGCTGTTTGATCCGGATTTGGCACTCGAGAAAGGGGAAAAAAAAAAGGAAAAATAAAGAAAGTAAGAATGAAGTGAGCGCTTCATACTTACTGAGGCTCCGTCACAGCTGTACTCTGCCCCCGCACGACTGTACGCTGCTACTGCTGCTTCCCTGTGCCGCACATCATTGCACGTCCATATGCACTCAGCACTACTTCCCCCCCACTGGCCGGCCTGGCGTATGTGATTGGTTGCAGTCAGATGTGCCCCAAGCCTGTGTGACCGCGTCTAACTGCAATCAGTCGTCACTTATTGTGACTCATTCTCTCCATGGAGCACACAGGGAGGAGTCATGCTCTATGGCCGCTCGCTCTGACAAAGATGTAGCAGAGCTGGAATCGTTATGGAATCTTGTGTGGATTACGTTGGACCTGCAGGGGTGTGTTTGGGTTAATAAAGTGGTAAAAGAGGGTGGTTTTTGTATTTTATTCCAAATAAAGGATTTTTAGGTGTCTTTGTTTATTACCTTTAACTTACAGATTATTGATGAGGTGTCATACAAACTGCCATTACTAATCCAGGACTTAGTGGCTGTTGTGGGTTGCCATTAACCCCTCATTACACCAACAGCGAGGTAAAGCTGTGCGATTGTCACATCTAATGGATGCGACAATACCGGGTGACTGGAGGCTGATATTTTTAGGCTGGACCTCCCCAGCCTGAGAATACCAGCCCCAGCTGTCGGGTTTTTATCTTGGCTTGGTATCAAAATTGGGGGGGGCACACGTTGTTTTTTTAAATTATTTATAAAAATAATAATATAATAAAATAAAGCCGCATGCGGTTCCTCTTAGGCCGGAGTCACACTTGCGAGGGACTCTCACAAGTCTCGCATCTCATCACCCGGTACGACCGCACATTCTCCTGACAGGAACGGGTCAGCTGCATGTAGTTCTATGCAGCGGGACACTCGTGTCCGGAGAGCGTCAGGCCGTGCTGGGTGATGCGATGCGAGACTCGTGAGAATCCTTCACAAGTGTGACTCCATCCTTATTTTCATACACAGTCATGATAAAGCCCGACAGCTGGGAACTGTAGCCTGTAACTGTAGGCTTTATCTGTGCTGGGTATCATATGGGGGCCCTACGCTGATTGTTTTATTTATTTATAGACTTATATAGGTACCAGATTCCGGATCGGATGCAGGTTTTTTTTAAAAAAAAAAAAATTTAGCAGGGACCGGTTATCTGCGAGTCCACCTAGCTCTACTTGCTATCTATTACTTGCATTTATACTTGTTACACAGTAAAATCTTTACACTATGCCTGATAGGAGTCTTAAAAGTTGCATATTTCTAACCAATGTATGTGCCTCGTTTTATTGATACTACCCCTGCTGACATTAATATGTGTATATACCTCACTCATTTATCACCTGAATATTTACATCTTTTTTTTTAATATTATCAGTGTATGCTTTATTCCATGGCTTTATATATTTCAATAAAACGTGTCATTTTTTGGTAGTGAACCTAGGACTCCATGTTTTTTGTAGCAATTATATATAGTTGTAGAAGTGGTGCCCTCTCATAGAGATAGGCCATATAGTAGCTTATGTATTTTTCCTCTTGATATTTTATCTGTTCTGATGATATTTATTATATAGTATATGTTAGCCCCTACTTTATGCTGCTCTCAGATGCCATAGCAAAAAACAGGTGACAGATTCCCTTTAAAAGGATTGTGTTCACATTAGTATTTGTTGTAAACTGAGACCGCTCTCACATCAGCGGTATTTTGCCGGAAACCCGGATCCGGCACAAATGCGTTTCAGTTCCATTCAATTCCTATCGCGGCAAGATGCGGTCACGTGATGTGGTCATCTTGCCGCGATACCATTGTACATGAATGGAACCGAAATGCATTTGTGCCGGATCCGGATTTCCGGCAAAATACCGCTGATGTGAGAGCGGCCTGAGTCACCAATTTTTTTAAATTGATATTTCTCTAATCAAGTATTCTCAGTAGCAGATCCAAACACATTCATAGGCTGTAATTAGATGGCAACTTGTATCGTGGATTTCAAAGTCTGCATTTTGGAATGATTACGGGGGTTCTGTCGGCTTCACCCTCAGCACTGTCAGCAGTCAATGCTTATGATGTACCGCATTGATAGATCATGAAACATTACTGCTGGGAATTCCCTGTGGATTTCTGGTGGTTACAGAAAAGCACTTTAGTGTGGTTGATTCTCTGCCACGTCTCGTGTCTTCCAGGAATATATGCTGAGCATAGATCCTTGGTTGAAGACAAAATAAAAAAGTGATCATCCTCATTAGATACTAAGTTTTGTTTAAGCTATCCAAAGCAAACTAGCACTGATTTAAATAATCTTTAATGGTCAGTATATCGTATCACAATCGGCAAAGACTTTATGTTGTGTTAACAATGTAACTATGATTTCATACATTTTCCAGAATACAGTAAATGGAGGATAAAAGGAAAAAGAAAAGTCCAAAACTGAGTGTAACCCAAACCCTTCCACCAGCTCCTGTGAGAAGAGTGTCTGCTCCTCCAAGTAAGAGTGCCACCTTCAGCTTAGGCCTCCCACATCCACCATCACCAAAGCAAAGGAATAAGATTAAGAGGTAAATTCTGTATCCTTTGATCATAGCAAAGGTGTACATTGATATTAAAAGTGGAGGTCATATATCTGTCTTCATGTTATTTTGTCCATTTCAGACCTTTTACTGAATGACTTTTTTGGCCTATACCTATTGGATAAATTCTAAAGCCTGCGTTACACGGGTCGACCGATCGTGCAATTTCACGATCGATCGTACCCGCCCCCGTCGTTTGTGTGTCACGGGCAATTAGTTGCCCGTGGCGCACAAAGTCGTTAACCCCCGTCACACGTACTTACCTGCTGAGCGACCTCGCTGTGGGCGGCGAACGTCCACTTCCTGAATGGGGAGGGACGTTCAGCGTCACAGCGACGTCACACAGCCGCCGCCCAATAGAAGCGGAGGGGCGGAGATGAGCGGGATGTAAACATCCCGCCCTCCTCCTTCCTTCCACATTGCCGGCGGGTGCCGCGGGACGGAGGTAAGCTGCAGTTCATCGTTCCCGGGGTGTCACACGGAGCGGCGTGTGCTACCCCGGGAACAATGAGCAACCGGCGCTATTGTAATTAAACGAGATTATGAAACTGAGCGACGAGTACACGACTCACGATTTGTGAGCCATAGTGCGTCGCTCGGAGGTGTCACACAGCCCGACGTCGCAAGCGATGCCGGATGTGCGTCACAAAACCCGTGACCCCGATGATCTATCGCACGATAGATCGTCTCGTGTAAAGCACCCTTTAGGCTTCATTTTACCATTGAAAAGGCCAAAAAATATCTCCTCTCCTAACTATCATACACTCCAGAACATTAAAATTACAACACCAAGAAGAAAGAATTGTGGAATTATAATAAAAATCACAGGATTAATATACATGTTAATAATTTGCAAATGATGAATAAATGGAGCAATTAACATCTCTATTTATTCAGAACAGAGTATGAGGGCCACGTGCGGAAATGTACGCACTTACACTTCTTGGCATGATATTAATATAGTTTTAAATAGTTCTACCCCCCTGAATGCACTTGGGCATGCAAGTCATCAAGATCCTTTGCTGGCAGCGACCTTTGCAATTGACGACTAATGATGTCCCAGTTGTGCTCAATGAAAAAAAAAAAAGTCCAGAGATGCTGCAGGTCATGGTTGCACATTTAGTTCATGGTTGCAGGTTGCTCACAGTAGCCTGACTAATGTGGGCCATTATAGTCATGTTGGAAAACAGATATTGTAACACTTATAGAAATGACCGGACCACTAGTCCCACGATTAATCCATTCTGTACTGTAAGTCAAATTAGGCATCGCATACCCTGTATAGGGCATCAAACAATGTCTGCACTAACCATCAGAAGACGTTTACACGACACTAGGCTAAGAACGAGACATCCAGCTAGAAGCACGCTGGGTAATAAACAGGTTAATACCAGTTTTGTATTCTCAGCTGGTACTAAGCCCGAAATTCATGGTGTCACACCAAATTAGACATGGCCACCATGAATTTCTAGTAAACAGTAAAAAAAACACAACACAGAATTTTTTTTTTATTACAAATAAAACAAAAAAAAATGTATAGACTCCATCTTTATTATAAAAAAATCCTTAGTCCGACGTAGTCCACAGGGAGAGCAATGTCAGCTCTGCTTCATCGCTCTGTACAGACAAGCATCTCTACAGAGCAAGAAGCAGGCTGACACTGACAGTGACAGTCAAAGTTCAAATGAGTCCATGGCTAAGTCATGGACTCGGGTGAACCCTGACGTCACCGCGAACACGGCCGAAAAAAGCCGGACTGCCGAGTGACGAGCAGTGCAGTGAATATCACCGGAAGTTAATGATCGAACCCGGAAGCAGAAGCGGCCGGGAGACAGCGGGTCTGCAGGACGCTGCGCGGGACCGTTAACTATAATGACAATGTTTAATTTTAACTATATTCTTTATTTTACAGCCTCCCCCGACCCATCCCATAACTGTAAAGTCCAAGCTTGGGGTTCAAACACAAGTTCGCGTTATCTCCGACCCCGAACTTGGACTTTACAAAAAGCTCAGGCGAGGCTCCCGATCCCAAACATCAGGGGGTTCACCCATCACTGCAGAATCCCCATTCTGTCGTGGAAACATCAAACTTGCCTTGCCGAGAAAAAAACATTTCAGCATGTCTTGAACTCCATGTATTTTTTATGCTACATGTCGATGGGGTTTCAAACATATAATTTACTGTTAGATTGTCTTATCTTAGTTAAAGAACATTCAGACAGTTTTACATACATTCATGGCCGAAAGTGCAGACAACCTTGAAATTATTCCAGAAAGTGAAGTATTTCTCCCAGAAAATTATTGCAATTACACATTTTGTCTTGCACATGTTTATTTTCTTTATATGGTGCGAAACAACACACAAAAACACAGAGTAAAAAGATGCAAATTGGACATAATTTTACACAAAACTCCAAATATGGCCCTGACAAAATTGTTGGCACCCTCAAATTAATATTAGGTTGCGCACCCTTTGGAATAAATAACTGCAATCAATCACTTCCGATAACCATCAACAAACTTCTTACACTTCTCAACTGGAATTTTGGATTCTTCTTTTGCAAACTGCTCCAGGTTTCTCATAATTGAAGGCGCCTTCCGTACTATCCTGCATTGCAATCTTTCATCAATTTTTCCCTGCCGTTCACATCGAGGGAGATTAATTACAGTACCATGAGTACCATGAGTTATAAGCTTTTTGATTATGTTGCGAACTGTGGACAAAAAACCATCAAAATCTCTGAAGATGGACTTGTAACCTTAAAACTGCTAATATTTTTGAACAATTTTGTTTCTCAAGTCCTGACAGTTCTCTTCTCCGTTTTCTGTTCTCCATGCTCACTGTAGCACACACATAAACACAATGTAAGATTAAAGGGAACCTGTCACCACTTTTTGGCCTATAAGCTGAGGCCACCACCACCGGGCTCTTATATACAGCATTCTAACATGCTGTATATAAGAGCCCAGGCCGCTGTGAGAACATAAAAAACTCTTTATAATACTTACCTAACGGTCGCGCTGTGGGCCTAATGGGCATCTCCGTTGTCCGCCCGGTGCCGGCGCCTCCTCTTTCAGCCATCTTCGTCCTGTTTCTGAAGCCTGTGTGCATGACGCGTCCTCTGTCATCCACCCTCGCCGGTCCTGCGCAGGCGCACTACAATACTTTGATCTGCCCTGCTCAGGGGAGATCAAAGTGCGCCTGCTCAGGACCTGAATGCCGGCGAGTGTGGATGACGTCGGACCAGTCATGCACCGTGGCTAGAGAAGAAGGAGAACAAAGATGACCAAAAGAGACGGCACCGGACAACGGAGATGCCCATTAGGCCCACTGCGCGAATGTTAGCTAAGTATTATAAAGTGTTTTTTATGTTATACCCCCGGCCTGGGCTCTTATATACAGCATGTTAGAATGCTGTATATAAGAGCCCGGTGGTGGTGGCCGCAGCTTATAGGCCAAAAAAGTGGTGACAGGTTCCCTTTAAGTCAACATTTCCCCTTTTTATCTGGTTTCAGGTGTGATTTTCATATTGCCCCACCTGTTACTTACTATAGGTAAATTTGAATGAGCATTACATGTATGAAACAAAGATGTTTACCCACAGTTTAGGAAAGGTGCCACAATTGTGTCCAACCCAACTTTGAGTTCTGTGTGAAATTATTATGTTTGCCTTTTTTTACTCTTTTTGTTTGTGTTGTCCCAATGCAAACAAAGGAAATAAACATATATAACAAAACATATCTAATTGCAATGATCTTCTGGGAGAAAAACTTCATTTTCTGGAACAATTTCAAAGGTGCCAACACTTTCGGCTATGACTATATATCACTCAGGCTTCAAAATTATTTTTTTTAAACACTGTTTTTATTTGGTTTTTCAAATAAACATACAGAAAAAAAACGTATAATACATACACAAGTCAGACAGCTGTAAACTTTGCTCAATGCAGACTATCTTGACATGGAAAATTAAATTGTAAAACATATATTCCAAGTAGAGCAACAATTATGCATGGAGGGGAAAGATGGGGGGAGGGTGTGTGTGTGAGGTGGGGGGTTGGAGGGGGTAACATGTTTACAATAGGTATGACTCATATTTCAAACATCCAATATGGGTGTACAGACTCTGCTGTAGGTTGTGTGAGACCCACCGACACCAGAATAGAGCTCCAACATTTTGGTTAGGTCTCATGATACATCAGTTCACTTCAAGGTGTTTCTATATAGGTGCTTCTCCCAAAAACAGTTGCTCCTGATACCACACTATTGGTTGAAAGCAGGTTCTAATATTTTCCCTGATACGTTGTGGTAGCAGAAAGGCAAAAAGGCTTAATTTATATTTAATTATGAGACTTTTATTAGTGAGTGATATTAGTGAAAGATCTCACTTTTTTTGTATTTGTTTGTTTTGTATTTTTCTTAGGAGTTTTAAGGAGCGCGCTCGTCCGGCCGCACCCTGTGAAGTGGCGACTCCTGGGCCTAGTCTTCAGCACTCCTTCCTTACTGATGTGTCTCATGTTTGTGAAATGGAAGGAGGTCTCCTGAGTCTTCTCAATGACTTTCACTCTGGAAAACTTCAAGCATTCGGTAGTTGAGATAGAGGAAGCAATGATCCATGAAAGGAAAAACAATGGGGCTTTATTATAAGGCTGCTTTCACACTTGCGTTGTTTTGCATCAGTCATAATCCGTCGCCTTGAGGAATTACGGTAATCGGCAAAATATTTTGCAGGAATCCGTTTTTTCCCCATAGACTTTTATTAGCGACAGATTGTGACTGATGGCCCTACGTTGCATCTGCTGCATGACGGATAAGTGGTTTACCGACTGACTGTCAGGAGGTAGGAACGCATACTGTAACGTTTTTTGTGTGCGGCGGATCGTTTTTTTACTGTGAGCATGTGCACAGTTAAAAACCATGATGGACTGTAAATTCAGTTCCAGCAGCAGGAATGATCAGCTGATCGCCTGGCGGGCGCCTTTTCTGAACAATCAGCTGATCGCCTGGCGGCTGGCTTTTCTGAACGATTACCTGATCGGCTGGCGGGTGCCTTTTGTGAACGATCAGCTGATCGCCTGGCGGGCGCCGGTCGATCAACTGATCGTTCAGAAAAGCCGGCCGCCAGTAAAATAGTAAGAAAAACAAAAACAATGGTCGTTTTTTTGCATCATCAGTCACATCAGTTGTGCCACTATCTGCAACACATATGTTGCATCAGTCACACAACTGATTGTGATGGATGCAAAACAATGCAAGTGTGAAAGCAGCCTTACTAATGTAACTCAAAGTGGAGATGTACAGTATTTATTACAATATATATTTCACTTTTTTTAAAGGAAGGCACAACTGTGAGAAGGAAAACCCTGGATGTTAGCCAACTGTCCTCAGTCACAAGGCTGAAGAGATTACTCCTTAATATTCTGATTTTATGGGAGCATTTAATTCCAAATGCCCTTTTAGCTGGATGACAGGCATAAAATAGAGCTTTATAAGTCTGTATCCAATGAATGACATGGGTACTTAAAAGCGAACCTGTCAGCAGATTTGGTGACTATAAGCTGCGGCCACCACCAGTGGACTCTTATATACAGCATTCTAACGTGATGTATATAAGAGCCCAGGCTGCTGTGTAAAACATAAAAATCACTTTATAATACTTAGCTAAACGGTTGCTGTGGTGGAGTTGGGTCATATGGGCGTCTCCATTCTACGGTGTCGGCGCCTCTTCTTTTGACCATCTTCGTCCTCCTTCTGAAGTCTGTGTGCATGACACGTCCTACGTCATACACACTCGTCGGTCCCGCGCAGGAGCACTACAATACTTTGCTCTGCCCTGCTTAGAGCAGATCAAAGTGCACCTGCGCAGGACCTCAATGCCGGCGAGTGTGGATGACGTTGGACGCGTTATGCACGTCGGCTTCAGAAGATGGACTACAAAGATGGCCGAAAGAGGAGGCGCCGGCACCGGAGAACAGAGACGCCCATATGACCCAACTCCACCGAAGCGACTTTTTAAGTAAGTATTAAAAAAGTGATTTTTACATTCTACACAGCGGCCTGGGCTCTTATATATAGCATGTTAGACTGCTGTATATAAGAGCCCACTGGTGGTGGCCGCAGCTTATAGGCCCCAAATCTGGTGACAGGTTCCCTTTAAGGTGGACCCGTCACCAAGTCTGAAGTGCCAGGTTTATACCTTTAATACAGTCATATGAAAAAGTTTCGGTACCCCTATTAATGTTAACCTTTTTTCTTTATAACAATTTGGGTTTTTGCAACAGCTATTTCAGTTTCATATATCTAATAACTGATGGACTCAGTAATATTTCTGGATTGAAATTAGGTTTATTGTACTAACAGAAAATGTGCAATCCGCATTTAAACAAAATTTGACCGGTGCAAAAGTATGGGCACCTCAACATAAAGGTGACATGAATAGTTTGTAGATCCTCCTTTTGCAAAAATAACAGCCTCTAGTCGCTTCCTGTAGCTTTTAATGAGTTCCTGGATCCTGGATGAAGGTATATTTGACCATTACTGTTTACAAAACAATTCCAGTTCAGTTAAGTTTGATGGTCGCCAAGCATGGACAGCATGCTTCAAATCATCCCACAGATGTTCAATGATATTCAGGTCTGGGGACTGGGATGGCCATTCCAGAACATTGTAATTGTCCCTCTGCATGAATGCCTGAGTAGATTTGGAGCGGTGTTTTGGATCATTGTCTTGCTGAAATATCCATCCCCTGCGTAACTCCAACTTCGTCACTGATTCTTGCACATTATTGTCAAGAATTTGCTGATACTGAGTTGAATCCATGCGACCCTCAACTTTAACAAGATTCCCGGTGCCGGCATCGGCCACACAGCCCCAAAGCATGATGGAACCTCCACCAAATTTTACTGAGGGTAGCAAGTGCTTTTCTTGGAATGCCATGTTTTTTTGCCTCCATGCATAACGCCTTTTTGTATGACCAAACAACTCAATCTTTGTTTCATCAGTCCACGGGACCTTCTTCCAAAATGTAACTGGGTTGTCCAAATGTGCTTTTGCATACCTCAGGCGACTCTGTTTGTGGCGTGCTTGCAGAAACGGCTTCTTTCGCATCAATCTCCCATACAGCTTCTCCTTGTGCAAAGTGCGCTGTATAGTTGACCGATGCACATTGACACCATCTGCAGCAAGATGATGCTGCAGGTCTTTGGAGGTGGTCTGTGGATTGTCCTTGACTGTTCTCACCATTCTTCTTCTCTGCCTTTCTGATATTTTTCTTGGCCTGCCACTTCTGGGCTTAACAAAAACTGTACCTGTGTTCTTCCATTTCCTTACTATGTTCCTCACAGTGAAAACTAACAGTTTAAATCTTTCAGACAACTTTTTATATCCTTCCCCTAAACAACTATGTTGAATAATCTTTGTTTTCAAATAATTTGAGAGTTATTTTGAGGAGCCCATGATGCCACTCTTCATAGGAGATTCAAATAGGAGAACTACTTGCAAGTGGCCACCTTAAATACCTTTTCTCATGATTGGATACACCTGCCTATGAAGTTCAAAGCTCAATGAGGTTACAAAACCAATTTAGTGCTTTAGTAAGTCAGTAAAAAGTAGTTAGGAGTGTTCAAATCAAGAAATTGATAAGGGTGCCCATACTTTTGCACCGGTCAAATTTTGTTTAAATGCGGATTGCACATTTTCTGTTAGTACAATAAACCTCATTTCAATCCAGAAATATTACTCAGTCCATCAGTTATTAGATATATGAAACTGAAATAGCTGTTGTAAAAACCCAAATTGTTATAAAGAAAAAAGGTTAACATTAATAGGGGTGCCCAAACTTTTTCATATGTCTGTATATAAGATATGAACATTCTTATTTAGTGCTATTTTATGGTCTTAACCAATGGGGTATGGTTCACAGGATACTCTGAGGCATATGGTTAAGCTGCTCTGTAATATTACCCAATGATCCATGTCCTTTTGTAAGGATCATAAAATGAGCACTAAGTAACATGGCCCATAGCTCTGGAACACTATGGCGGATTTAAAAAAAAAAACAACAAAAAAACTCCCTCTACACTAAGGGGAGCGGAGTGAATAAAATGAGAGCTAAAACATCCCACTTTTGACCTGGTGAAAGGTCGTCTTTAAAGTTCTATTGCCCCAGTTCATCAAAACAATTTTGCCAGAATTCTAGTGTAAATTACTTTGAAAAGTTGCAAATTTATGCAAATTATAGGAATTTTTTATTGTCTTTTACTGTTTTCACGCCAGTTTCCAAAATAGGCACAGCCGAGGTGGGAGAGGGACACATCAAGGGTGATGCCACAGCTTGGCTAAATCATGGCATTTCATACACCTAGAAATCTTACTCCAGTTAGTGACCATCCTTGCATAATGTTACTCACTTAATTCAATGTTTTAAAAAAGTATTTATAAGCTCCGCTTTTCCTATGATAATTACGGCCTGTGACTAGTCGAAGGGGTGTTAGTTCCCCAGAATAGACGACCCTCTTTCCATGTTATCACACCCCTGTAGGCTTAATAACATGATTTCCACGAGCAGGTGTCATCACAGCTCCTGGAAATCTCGAGCATGTGTGCGGCTCATCTTGGCAGCGTCACTGCGCTTCTAAAGCCGTGTGTATGCGTCCTGGTTTCAGAGAGGCACAGTGTATATGACTGGAGAAACAGCATCCGCACTTCTGATCATCCGCACTTCTGATTATCCGCAGTGTGCCTCTCTGAAGCCGGGACGCCTACAGTGCTGGCCAAAAGTATTGGCACCCCTGCAATTCTGTCAAAGAATACTCAGTTTCTTCCTGAAAATGATTGCAATCACAAATTCTTTGGTATTATTATCTTCATTTATTTTGTTTGCAATGAAAAAACACAAAAGAGAATGAAACAAAAATCAAATCATTAATCATTTCACACAAAACTCCAAAAATAGGCCAGACAAAAGTATTGGCACCCTTAGCTTAAGGGGTACTTTGCACGCTGCGACATCACAAGCCGATGCTGCGATGTCGAGCGCGATAGTCCCCGCCCCCGTCGGAGCAGCGATATCTTGTGATAGCTGCCGTAGCGAACATTATTGCTACGGCAGCTTCACACGCACTCACCTGTCCTGCGACGTCGCTCTGGCCGGCGATCCACCTCCTTCCTAAGGGGGCGGGTCGTGTGGCGTCACAGCGACTTCACAGGGTAGGCGGCCAATAGCAGCCGAGGGGCGGAGATGAGCAGGATGTAAACATCCCGCCCACCTCCTTCCTTCTCATATCAGCCGGGACGCAGGTAAGGTGATGATCCTCACTCCTGCGGCTTTACACACAGTGATGTGTGCTGCCGCAGGAACGAGGAACAACATCGTATCTGTCGCTGCACCGGCATTATGGAAATGTCGGAGACGACACCGATGATACAATAATGACGCTTTTGCGCTCGTTCATCGTATCAAAAAGGTTTTACACACTACGACATCGCAAGTGCGTCACTTTCGATTTGACCCCACCGACATCGCACCTGCGATGTCGTAGTGTGCAAAGCCGGCCTAATACTTGGTTGCACAACCTTCAGCCAAAATAACTGCGAACAACCGCTTCCGGTAACCATCAATGAGTTTCTTACAATGCTCTGCTGGAATTTTAGACCATTCTTCTTTGGCAAACTGCTCCAGGTCCCTGAGATTTGAAGGGCGCCTTCTCCAAACTGCCATTTTGAGATCTCTCCACAGGTGTTCTATGGGATTCAGGTCTGGACTCATTGCTGGCCACTTTAGTAGTCTCCAGTGCTTTCTATCAAACCATTTTCTAGTGCTTTTTGAAGTGTGTTTTGGGTCATTGTCCTGCTGGAAGACTCATGACCTCTGAGGAAGACCCAGCTTTCTCACACTGGGCCCTACATTATGCTGCAAAATTTGTTGGTAGTCTTTAGGCTTTATAATGCCATGCACACGGTCAAGCAGTCCAGTGCCAGAGGCAGCAAAGCAACCCCAAAAAATCAGGGAACCTCCGCCATGTTTGACTGTAGGGACCGTGTTCTTTTCTTTGAATGCCTTTTTTTTTTCCTGTAAACTCTATGTTGATGGCTTTTCTCAAAAAGCTCTACTTTTGTCTCATCTGACCAGAGAACATTCTTCCAAAACGTTTTAGGCTTTCTCAGGTATGTTTTGGCAAACTCCAGCCTGGCTTTTTTATGTCTCGGGGTAAGAAGTGGGGTCTTCCTGGATATCCTACCATACAGACCCTTTTCATTCAGACGCCGACGGATAGTCCGGGTTGACACTGTTGTACCCTCGGACTGCAGTGCAGCTTGAACTTGTTTGGATGTTAGTCAAGGTTCTTTATCCACCATCCGCACAATCTTGCGCTGAAATCTCTCGTCAATTTTTCTTTTCCGTCCACATGTAGGGAGGTTAGCCACAGTGCAATGGGCTTTAAACCTCTTGATGACACTGCGCACCGTAGACACAGGAACTTTCAGGTCTTTGGAGATGGACTTGTAGCCTTGAGATTGCTCATGCTTCTTCACAATTTGGATTCTCAAGTCCTCAGACAGTTCTTTGGTCTTCTTTCTTTTCTCCATGCTCAATGTGGTACACACAAGGACACAGGACAGAGGTTGAGTCAACTTTAATCCATGTCAACTGGCTTCAAGTGTGATTTAGTTATTGCCAACACCTGTTAGGTGCCACAGGTAAGTTAGGTGCTGTTAATTACACAAATTAGAGAAGCATCACATGATTTTTCAAACAGTGCCAATACTTTTGTCCACCCCCTTTTTTATGTTTGGTGTGGAAATATATCCAATTTGGCTTTATGACAATTTTTTTTTTTCATTGAAGACAAATTAAATGAAGATAATAATACCAAAGAATTTGTGATTGCAATCATTTTCAAGAAGAAACTGAGTATTATTTGACAGAATTGCAGAGGTGCCATTACTTTTGGCCGGCACTGTACAACCGGCTTCAGAGCTGGTTAGGCAGAGAATTTAGTCATACTAATGTGAATGTTGCTGAGTTAGGGGGCACAGGTTCCCTTTAATGAATGAAGAGTATCTGACTCCAACACGCCGCAGCAATACCAGAGAGAAAGTCGCCGGTCTTGCCTATGTGTATATTTCTCATCTATCCAGTCGATACTTTGTTTCAGTGAGCCTCTTCTATGTTATCTATTTTCTGTAGGGAGAGTATGCTCATTTGATCAGTTGGAAAAAGTGAGAGAGATGCAAGAACAATTAGCACGTCTTCACTTCAGCCTCGATGTGTGTGCAGAGGAAATAAGAGATGAGACCCACGCTGAGAGAAACCTGGAGCAATTACTAAATAATGTAAGACTGAAATCAATTTATTAAGGAATATACAGTATATCACAAGAAACACCTGATCTATGTTTAAGACTAGGTTCACATCTGCAGACATATGGCATATGTGTTGGCGCATACTTTAAAAATGTAAGCAAACGTGTTCCAAATTTAGAACTTCGCCTGCCTATATTTTGCCGTATAGCTTTAATAGATGCAATACATCTGTATATGTTTTTTTTTATTTTTTCATAACAGTATGCTTTTTTCCCCAACTAGTTTCTGCTAGTTTAGACAGATGCAACCCTATGGATTTTAGTGCAAACTCTTTGGGGAGGTGCAGAGGGTGTGTATAGGGGAGCATACATTTTTGTATCACCAAATTTATTAAAAGTTTATATGTTGTAGACATAATAAAGAGTAATGGTTTACATTTTAATCGTTTTTCATTAAATTAATGCAGATAAAAAAAGCATATGAAATTATAATTGTAGTGCTGCCGTCTCTGCACCACCCCAGCTGGGTTGCACCTTCCTCCGCTGCTGCGCGGCCATCCACGTGCTCTGCTGCCTCCTTCTCCTCCCGGGCCCTGTACATGCCGCACAGAATTCCCAGGAGTGTTCCTAAGTGGAAGGAAGGAGGTGGGCGGGATGTTCGTCCCGCTCATCTCCGCCCCTCCGCTTCTATTGGACGGCTGCTGTGTGACGTTGCTGTGACGCCACACGAACCGCCCCCTTAGAAAGGAGGCGGTTTGCTGGCCACAGCGACGTCGCAGAGAAGGTAAGTCCGTGTGACGGGTGTAAGCGATGTTGTGCGCCACGGGCAGCAATTTGCCCGTGACACACAACCGATGGGGGCGGGTACGCTCGCTAGAATCTCGCTAGCGAGATCGCAGCGTGTAAAGTACCTTTAAGGCGAGTCCATTGTTTTTTAAATTTTTATTATTATTATTATTATTATTATTATTATTATTATTTACCACAGTTACCTGAGTCCAGTCTGTGTCCAGTTCCTTGTTTTTGGATTTGCTGTACTATTCTGTGAACTGGCATCAATAAATCTCTTTTTAATCAGGAACAATAAAACTTCCTCTCTACTTATCTCTTAACTGCTCCATCTGTTTACTTCCCTACTCTTATTGATTGCATTATTCCTTTCTGTCTAAAAACATAACCCACATATTTCGTTTTATTAATTTAAAGCCTTTTATTATAGGAGAAGTAACAATATGGGTGCTAGGTCCCAGTCTTTACAATTCACATTGCGTTTTTACTTATGTTCACTGGTCCCGTCGGGACATCCGTCCGAACTCTCCCTCTCCCCCCTCCCGCAAAACAGGTTTCAGACACATACGACGATGGTGCCATTAAATATAATGGAGCAGACGGAGTCAGCGTGTACTGCCTTGCACCATTTTCGGGCATATACGTTTCTGCAGGCGGACACCCAGACGTAGTATATGCCTGAAAATGGTGCAAGACAGTACACGCTGACTCCGTCTGCTCCATTATAGTCAATAGCACCATCGGCGTATGCGTCCAAAACACGTTTGAGGGGAAAGGGGGGGTTCGGATGGATGCCCCGACGGGACCAGTGAATGGAAGTAAAAAAACAATGTGAAAGTGGCCTAAACTCCCTCTATAAACTGTAAAATTCCTTTTATTTCAGGGCTGCACTGTTTCCTGACAGTAGAAAATCTCTGTAATCTCTTATGTCTCTGTGGTTTACTGAGATAAACCACATAATGTGTATGTCTATGCCACTTTGTAGATAGGACACTGGTTCCAGTGGAAAGGGTGCCAAATATTGATTCCAATCAACTACTTCTAAACTCCTAGCACTCTCATGCATCATTTATCATTACTACTTATTTTTCATAATGCCCATAATATCATCATAAATCCATCTTTTAAAAGCAGACTGTTTCCGAGTAACCATTCCTAGTAGCGGTATACTTTTACATTCACCCAAGAACCATCAGAATTACAAAGTAATGCTTCTACTAATAACATTATAGTAATATCATTAGTTTATCAATGATATACATCTTTATCTATTTATCTATCTATCTATTATTTATCCATCTATATCTAACTATCTATCCATCTACCTATCTATCTATCTATCTATCATGTATCTATCTATCTATCTATCTACTGTATCTATTTATCTATCCATCTATCTATCTATCTACTGTATCTATCTGAGTCACAATAAATTGTAAAAGGATCACTAGAAAAGAAATGGCATATCAGTTACATATATATTTTGGATATCTTATACACCTATCATTAGTTATCAATTTTATACAACTGGAGTCAGTATACAGTAGTAACAGTCAGTCTTCAGTGAATTAATCTATGGGTATACTCTCTTCAATAGGCACATGGGACCTTCCCCCATATTCATGCTGTGTTTGCAGCGAAGGTGCCAGGGATATGTTGGAAGAATTTCCCAACGTATGCTTTAAAAACGCTTCACTGTATAGCATGGTTGGGGAACCTTATTTCCGTCAAGGGCTATTTGGAAATTTATACTATCATTCGGGGGCCGTACAAAATTATCAACTTGAAAATGACCCTGCTATATTTAGTCAAATAATTAATTAACTCACCCCTAATGTGATGGCTGGAGCTGGTTTTCTTTGGTACCTATATGATGTTCGGTGATATTGATCATGTTGCTTCTCACAACTGCCTTTCCAGGTTTATCTTGGTCTGGAACGCAGTGAACTCTTTGTCATAAGTTTTGTAAATCATATACATGACATAGGAGATGCTGGGACTGCTGTATATACACATCACAGGAGACATTGGGGCTGCAGTATATACATCACAGAAGGGGCTAAGCATATATGGCACTGGGGGGTAAATACATCACTGAGGAGCACAGACAATACTAGACAGTATACACATCAGTGGGGGGCACATGCAGCACTGGGAATATCTACATCACTAGGGGCACATACAGCACTAGGGGGTATAAACTTCAGTGGGGGAGCACATACAGCACTGGAAGGCATGTACAGTACTGGGGTTATATAAATCAGTGAAGGGCACATACAGCACTGGGAGGCATGTACAGTGCTGGAGGGTATATTTATCAGGGGGGCCACATACAGCACTGGGAGGCATGTACAGTGCTGGAGGGTATATTCATCAGGGGGGCCACATACAGCACTGGGAGGCATGTACAGTGCTGGAGGGTATATTCATCAGGGGGGCCACATACAGCACTGGGAGGCATGTATAGTACTGGGGGTATATACATCAGTGATGGGCACATACAGTACTGGGAGGCATGTACAGTGCTGGAGGGAATATTCATGGGGGGAACAGAGTACTGGGAGGCATATACATTACTAAGAGGTATATACTTCAGTGGGAGGCATTTATAGCACTGGGGACGCTGGGGCTGCTGCTCCTCTTCTAAGTTCTGTGGGATGGGAGCACATCACACACAATCCCTGTCCACCAAGCACATCCTCAGCATGCAGGATAATATCTTTTTGTGTATGCGCACGCAGCGTTCAGTAGTAAACACTGTGTGCAAGTGCTGGCAGCGCACATGGGACTTTAAAGGGACGGCAGCCAGCAAGATGTGGCTGCTACCCAAGCACTGCAGTCCCAAGGAATGTGCCCAGGGGCTGCAGAAAAGGTCATCATACAGTAGGTCAGAGGTTCCCCACCCCTGCTGTAAAGTGTTGCCTCTAAGATCCTATGTTTATTAAAGGAAAACTGTCATGTGGAAAAATACTATTAACCTGCATATATGGGGCTAGCATTCTGAACTTGCCCGGTGCCTGCACATTGAACCCAGCTGCTGGGAGGAAATTAACTTTAATCCTCCCAGCAGCTTCCAGATTCAGTCATGGAGGCAGTGCCAGCGTGGGTTCAGTCACCGCTGTGTGTATGGAGAGCAGAGGCTGTAGCCAATCCCCCCACACTGACTAACAGCTCGCTCAGCATTAGAGAAGGCTGTCAGGGGGCTGAGGGGCAGACTATAGATTCAGTTATTGTATACACCAGGACATTTATCGCATACAGTATGTATACCCTGCAAGCGCAGTGAGAGCATTCCTTTTTTTACTGTATAGGAAATAAAGGTCAAAGTATTGTTATATTGATTATGTGCATGTACTTTATCTGAAAATCAAGTGTCTAACACACTAAACATATTATATTTCAGCTGGAAGAACTGAGTAACTCCATGTATCCTTTTCAGTAAAATATGCTTAAGAGGAATTAGTCACAAGATAAGACCTGGATGAGGGATTTAACAAAGTCAGAAGATATGCCACAGTTGCTGTTACCACAATACCCCTTTAAGGCCATGATTGCAGTATTTTGGTCAGTAGGTCACATCAGTACTTGTCAGCCAAATCTAGGAGTGGGTAAGAAATCCAGAAGTGGTGCTCGTGTTTCTATTATACTTTCCTCTGATTGCTCCACTCCTGATGTAAGTTACTGAATTTACATACTTTCCTATTGTTGGTGGAACTACATGACAGTCGGGCAAGGACACTGATTGTTTTCTACTTTCCTATTCTGGTTATTAAAATAAGTGAAACATTAACAGTTAACAATTGTATGTGACGTTAGAAACACTAAAAATGTGCCCTTTATGGTGGTGGTCTTACCAATAGTTTGGCTGGTCTGACCGAGTAGTAGGAGTATTGACTAGAATCTCTATGAGATAAAAGGATCAATATTGGATGACATTTTTGTGCTCTTAACATTTTCATAAAATCAAGAAAAAGGTCATGAGAATAAAAACTAGACATGGGGAAATAAACTTGTATGTCCATGGCAAATCATCTCTAACCAGAGGCAGAAAGCAAGGTCCATTCTTAAGCGGGCTTTACACGCTACGATATCGCTAGCAATTTCTAGCGATATCGAGCGTGTAAGCACCCGCCCCCGTCGTGTGTGCGATATCGTGTGATCGCTGCAGCAGCGAACATTATCGCTACGGCAGCGTCACACGCACTTACCTGGTCGGCGGCGTCGCTGTGACTGCTGAACAATCCCTCCCTCAAGGGGGAGGTGCGTTCGGCATCACAGCGACGTCACCGCAACGTCACTAAGCGGCCGGCCAATCAAAGCGGAGGGGCGGAGATGAGCGGGACGTAACATCCCGCCCACTTCCTTCCTTCCGCATTGCGGCCAGCGGCAGATAAGGAGACTTTCCTCGCTCCTGCGGTGTCACACATAGCGATGTGTGCTGCCGCAGGAGCGACGAACCACATCGATAATCAACCATTACCGATTTTTGGTTTTGGGACGACCTCTCCATGGTGAACGATTTTCACCATTTTTGAGGTCGCTTAAGGTCGCTGGCAAGTGTCACAAGCTGCGATACCGTTAATGACGCCGGATGTGCGTCACTAACAACGTGACCCCGACGATAAAACATTAACGATATCGTAGCGTGTAAAGCCCCATTTACAACTGCTGTACTCGCCACATAAATAACTCTTTAGAACCCTTGTAATGGTATTTTACCACGCTTTTTCATATTTCTATAGTTACAGCCAATTACAAATCCTATAATAGGGAGATAGCACCATCTAGTGTTAAATGTGCAGACTTTCCGCTGTTACATTTAATCCGTGAGGAAACACTTAGTGACAACACTGATGTTAGTTTATTTATCTTTCTAACTACACAAAGAAGGGTGATAGAGAAGATGAAACAATTAAATGCCGTTCATATTGCCTTTACATTTGCCAATGCAGTGACTACCAATTAACAAACTTCTCTGATAAAAAAGCAAAGCGTTACATTTTACTAGCATCGTGCTCTGAGATGTCCCAGTTTAGGCTGTCCCCCAATATGGCACCCACTGGTAATATTGCATTGGTGCTTAAATTCATAAATGGCTCCATACATTGCAGGAACAGTGAGACTTTTGCTCTGCCCCAGCCATATATATCCAGTACTTTGCACAGACTTTGAAGCAGAGGTCCTATGTATGGAAGATGAGCACTGCTGCAACGTTGAAATTGGTCAGGTCAATGGACACCACTTTTTTTTTTTTTTTTTCTTAAACAAATATAGTTCTGTAACTTTCATTTTTAATTAAAGGACACCTGTCAGATAAAAAAAATGCTTTTAACCTGCAGATATGGGTTTAATCTGCAGGTTAATAGCATAAAGCTGCTCGGAACCAGCAACAAGAGACGTTGGGATGCTATGAAATGTAAGGAAAACAAAAATGCAATGGTTTAGAAATCTTTTAGAGCCATATTTTTTTCACAACACAACATAGAACACATCAGTAAGTGAAAGTGAAATTTCCCAGTGTTTTGTTACGCCTATACCAACTATTCTGAGATGCTTCATGTGTTGAGACTTCATTTTTTCAAATGGAAAATTTCTAACTTTCACCAACTGATGTGTTCTATGATGTTTCCTAAATAAAATATGGCTATTGTTACGCCATCAGCGGCGTCCCTGCACTGCCCCATTCCCTTCTCCTGGCAGGACCGCTGCTGATCTCACATTCCTGACTGTTCTGTATCCGCCACAGCTCCTGTTCCGCCCTTCACTTTTGCTCTTCCCAGGGATCCTGTCCCCACTGCAGCTCCTATTTCTGCCGCTGTCTTTTGCTCACGGGGCCTGCACACGCCACGCAGGTCCCCTGGGAACACACTTAGGGGTACTTTGCAGCGATATCTTGTGATTGCTGGCGTAGCGAATGCCCGACCTAAGGGGGCGGGTCGTGCGGCGTCACAGCGACGTCACACGGCAGGTGGCCAATAGCAGCGGAGGGGCGGAGATGAGCAGGATGTAAACATCCCGCCCACCTCCGTCCTTCCGCATTGCAGTCGGGACGCAGGTAGGAGATGTTCCTCGCTCCTGCGGCTTCACACACAGTGATGTGCGCTGCCGCAGGAACGAGGAACTACATCGTACCTGTCACTGCACCGGAAATGTCGGATCCTACACCGATCATACGATAACGACGCTTTTGCGCTCGTTAATCGTATCAAAAAGGATTTGCACACTACGATATCGACTGCGACGCCGGATGTGCGTCACTTTTGATTTGACTCCACCGACATCGCACCTGCGATGTCGTAGTGTGCAAAGCCCGCCTTAGGGTGTGCGCATACCCCGTCTATTAAAGGAGCACTGCGCTCAATTAGGTCACGCCTCCTGCCTTTCACTGGGAGGCATTAGGTATTTAGGGCACAGTCCGCCTTTGGGAGGTGCCTTTGCAACAAGGTTCCTGACATTGTACTACTGTGCATTTACCTATATGTGTATCCTATCCTGTATGCAGTACCCATGTCCTGCATCACACACATCTGTGTCCAGTATCCTGTAACCGTGCCCTGTGCCGGTGCCCAATACTAGTACCAGCATCCAATATCCCGTGTCCATGTCCTGAGGCCTAATCCTGTGCCAGACTGTCCTGCCTGTGCCTATACCCGAACCAGTTCTGTCCGTGACCCGGAACCTGACTAGCCTGCACCTTCCATACTGTTGGTACTAGTACCCAATTCCTCTCCAGCCTGTTGTCCTGCTCTGCAAGTCTCCTGGATCTGTATCAATGTCCCTGACCCTTCAGCTGCTACAGTGCCAAGTTCCCTTGGAGTGGCACCTGGCAGCTACCTACAACAAGAAAAACCAAAGCCACAGCAGATTAGGGCAGGGTATACACTGTGTGCAGAATTATTAGGCAAGTTGTATTTTAGAGGA
Source organism: Anomaloglossus baeobatrachus (assembly GCF_048569485.1). Lineage (NCBI taxonomy): Eukaryota > Metazoa > Chordata > Amphibia > Anura > Aromobatidae > Anomaloglossus > Anomaloglossus baeobatrachus. Next base: position 417,271,985 of record NC_134354.1, on the reverse strand, counting down.
TTTTTTTATTATTGATCAACAACTGTGTTTTCAATCAACCCAAAAGACTCATAAATATCAAAGCTTAATATTTTTGGAAGTTGGAGTGGTTTTTTTTTTAGATTTGGCTATCTTAAGGCTGCTTTACACGCTACAACATATCTAACGATGTAAACCTACAACTTCCCTAAAAGGGAGGCCCCGCCCATCACCACCAGCCTGCCTGCTAAACAACCTTAACATGTCTCAAGGTAAACTTGCCATAACTTTATTACACGACATGTTACTGGCACCGTTTTAGGGAAAGCTTTCTATGGGTAACCTACCCCTTGATTCATTTGCTTTTCCTGTCGTTTTCCTGGCTATTTGGCCTTTTTGAAACTTGACCCATGTGTTTAGTTGCTGGTCTTCCATCTGCTGGTGATCTTTGTGCACTTTTTGTGTCTGGCGACTTTAAGATTCTGTTCGCCTTTACCGTCTGTCCTTATGTCACGCACATTTTATTATTAAAATTCTTTGTATTTCACCATATATTTTGTTTTTGGTCTCCTTTCTTTACCAGCGATCTTCCTTCTTATTCTACTTACTGGTATAATTGATCACTGGGCACTTTTTTGGTTTTGTATATCTAACGATGTGTCGGCGGGGTCACGTCGTAAGTGACGCACATCCGGCATCATTAGTGGTGTTGTAGTGTGGGACAGCAACGTGCGACTGCGATTGAACGTAAAACCATTCATCGCATACACGTCGTTCATTTCCTAATAATTGCACGTCGGGTTGTTCAATGTTCCAGAGGCAGCACACATCGCAGTGTGTTACACCCCGGGAACTATGAACAGATCTTACCTGCGTCCCGCGGCTCCCGCCGGTAATGCGGAAGGAAGGAGGTGGGCGAGATGTTTACGTCCCGCTCATCTCCGCCCCTCCGCTTCTATTGGCCGGCTGCCGCGTGACGTCGCTGTGACGCCGAACGTCCCCCCCACTCCAGGAAGTGGATGTTCGCCGCCCACATCGAGGTCGTATGGAAGGGTAAGTACGTGTGACAGCTTTTAATCGATTGTGCGACACGGTCAACAAATTGAACATGCCGCACATACGATGGGGGCGTGTCACATCGCATACAATATCGTATGCTTAATTGAAAGGTGTAAAGCAGGCTTAAGGAGGATATCTGTTTGTGCAGGTAACGATGACTGTGCAGAATTATTAGGCAACTTAATAAAAACCAAATATATTCCCATCTCACTTGTTTATTTTCACCAGGTAAACCAATATAACTGCACAAAATTTAGAAATAAACATTTCTGACATGCGAAAACAAAACCCCAAAAAATTAGTGACCAATATAGCCACCTTTCTTTATGATGACAATCAACAGCCTACCATCCATAGATTCTGTCAGTTGCTTGATCTGTTTACGATCAACATTGCGTGCAGCAGCCACCACAGCCTCCCAGACACTGTTCCGAGAGGTGTACTGTTTTCCCTCCCTGTAGATCTCACATTTTATGAGGGACCACAGGTTCTTTATGGGGTTCAGATCAGGTGAACAAGGGGGCAATGTAATTATTTTTTCATCTTTTAGACCTTTACTGTCCAGCCATGCTGTGGAGTAGTTGGATGCATGTGATGGAGCATTGTCCTGCATGAAAATCATGTTTTTCTTGAACGATACCGATTCTTCCTGTGCCACTGCTTGAAGAAGTTGTCTTTCAGAAACTGGCAGTAGGTCTGGGAATTGAGCTTCACTCCATCCTCAACCCGAAAAGGTCCCACAAGTTCATCTTTGATGATACCAGCCCATACCAGTACCCCACCTCCACCTTGATGGCACCTGATGTCATTAGACCACACCCCTCCTCATTACAGAGATGCACATCACCTGATTTACTTAATTGGTAGTTGGCTCTCAAGCCTATACACTTTGGAGTAGGACAACATGTATAAAAATTATCATGTGATCAAAATACTAATTGCCTAATAATTGTGCACACAGTGTGTATAAAATTTAGACCTCAAGAAGAAAAAACCCTGTTAAAAATATTTCATTACAAGTTATTTTTTAACAGTGTTTTTTCATCTTGAGGTCTAAATTTTATACACACTGTGTGCACAATTATTAGGCAAATGAGTATTTTGATCACATGATAATTTTTATACATTTATACCTACAACAGCAAGTCTAACCTCTCCATCAGAGGCTCTAGTGAAGAACCAGGTAGTCCCTTAGTTACGCCCCTCCAGAGCAAGCCAGTTCTCATGGCGCAGTGGGTCCACACCCACATGCATGACAGCCATAACATTTTCACATTATTCCATTCTTATTTTCTTTACATTTCACACAGCATCCCAACTTTTTAGGAATTGGAGTTGTAGATGCCAAATATCAGCTGGTCAGTTGTTAACCAGTGACGTGGCATGGGGTCTTTGCTGTAAAGTTTCCCTAACCCATTATAAAATGTGCTTTCAAAATGTCAGACGTGAGGACATCTACAGCCGTTACTAAAAAGCAAGCAGTGAGACCAGGTCACTTCAGGGGCTAAGAAATGACCAGCAGACACTTGGTATCTCATTTTTGGTATGCTCCAGGCAGTATATCAATAAGATCAGATGGCGGCAGAACAGAGCAGATTTCTGCATGTATTACAAAGCCATCAAGACATGGGTGATGTTTACAGGTTTGAATAAATTAAAAAAAGAGAGCTGCAAATTACATCACATGGAAGGAAAATGTACTAACTTTACAAACTCAATTTCTTATACTTCCTTAATAAGTCCTTAGACAAAAACTCAACCTTGCAGAAAACCAGAATGCACCGGCATCTCCTAATGAAGACATGACAGAGAATATCCAATAAGGAGGACTACCAGTAGATATCAACTTCTACAAGACAATGTAGACTCACCACACAGGAGTACACAAGTCCAAAAAAGGTCCTCACTGCTCTGAAACCGTTTGGAAACTCTAAGGAGAAGAATGAGTCGTCAAGAGCCTACTGTCCTACAGGAGATACAAGCACAATTCAAGAAATGCATGGATTTAGGTTCCAACAGATCTAGCTGGCATCAAGCAATATAGAAAATTCTGTAATTTTAAGGACTATACTATTAGATTAATTTTTTTTAGTCTACAAAGGAATATTGTTTTAATATCTGCAATATAGCAATGAACCTCACCACTTCCTAATAAAAAGGTCTAATATATAATGAACAGATTGTTCAGTTATTTATTTGGATCCAAATTATTTAAAGTAGTAATCTTCAATAGCTGTGAAACTACCACCCCCAACATGCTTTAGACACTTGAAGAAAACAGCAAAGTTAGGGAGGCTTTGCACGTTGCGACATCGCAAGCCGATGCTGCGATGTCGCACGCGATAGTCCCCGCCCCCGTCGCAGGTACGATATCGTGTGATAGCTGGCGTAGCGAAAATTATCGCTACACCAGCTTCACATGCACTCACCTGCCCTGCGACCGTCGCTCTGGCCGGTGAACCGCCTCCTTCCTAAGGGGGCGGGTCGTGCGGCGTCATAGCGACGTCACACGGCAGGCGGCCAATAGCGGCGCAGGGGCGGAGATGAGCAGGATGTAAACATCCCGCCCACCTCCTTCCTTCCGCATATCCTACGGAAGCCGTGGTGACGCCGGTAGGAGATGTTCCTCGCTCCTGCGACTTCACACACAGCGATGTGTGCTGCCGCAGGAGCGAGTAACAACATCGGACCGTCGCGTCAGCGTAATTATGGATTACGCCGACGCTGCACCGATGATACAATTACGACGATTTTGCGCTCGTTAATCGTATCATCTAGGCTTTACACACTACGATGTCGCATGCGATGCCGGATGTGCGTCACTTTCAATTTGACCCCACCGACATCGCACCTGCGATATCGTAGTGTGCAAAGCCCGCCTTAAACACAGTAATCAGATTTTCAAAGGGAAGTTTAAAGTGGTTGTCCACAACTTTTGTAATGATGACCTACAGTACAGACCGAAAGTTTGGACACACCTTTTCATTCAAAGAGATTTCTTTAATTTCAGGACATTAAACATTAAAACATGTGGAATGAAATACTTAAAAAAGTGTGAAACAACTGAAAATATGTCTTATATTCTAGGTTCTTCAAAGTAGCCACCTTTTGCTTTCATTACTACTTTGCACACTGTTGGCATTATCTTGAAGAGCTTCAAGAGGTAGTCACCGGAAATGGTTTTCCAACAGTCTTGAAGGAGTTCCCAAAGATGCTTAACACTTGTTGGCCTTTTTGCCTTCACTCTGCGGTCCAGCTCATGCCAAATCATCTCGATTGGGTTCAGGTCTGGTGACTGTGGAGGCCAGGTCATCTGGCGTAGCACCCCATCACTCTCCTTCTTAGTCAAATAGCCCTTACACAGACTGGAGATGTGTTTGGGGTCATTGTCCTGTTGAAAAATAAATGATGGTCCAACTAAACGCAAACCGGATGGAATAGCACGCCGCTGCAAGATGCAGTGGTAGCCATGCGGGTTCTGTATGCCTTCAATTTTGAATACATCCCCAACAGTGTCACCAGCAAAGCACACCCACACCATCACACCTCCTCCTCCATGCTTCACGGTGGGAACCAGCCATGTAAAGTCCATCCGTTCACCTTTTCTACAAAGCCACGGTGGTTGGATCCAAAGATCTCAAATTTGGACTCATCAGATCAAAGCACAGATTTCCACTGGTCTAATGTCCATTCCTTGTGTTCTTTAACCCAAACAAGTCTCTATTGCTTGTTGCCTGTCCTTAGCAGTGGATTCCTAGCAGCTATTTTACCATGAAGGCCTGCTGCACAAAGTCTCCTCTTAACAGTTGTTCTAGAGATGACAAGGTGTGTCCAAACTTTTGGTCTGTACTGTATGTGGTTGAGATCAGCAGAACTGCTGAACTCAGTGATAAGTGGCAGTGGTCTCTAGCACTGTAGTCGACAAATTATGGTAAGCACTAAGGGTGAATTGTGATGCTCAGTGGTTGGATGAATATCCTGACAATAATATACTATATACTATGGCACTCCTTAGTTGCAGCAAAAAAAAAAAGAATATTGCTCTGTCAACATGTCATGTTCAGGAGTACCACGCTTTACACGATGGGCAATGTTTCAGTCCGCCCAGACCCTGATTATACCTTGAATGAAACTGATATAACAGAACTTTAAGTAAATGTGTCGCCCCAGGGCTATGGGGTACTCAGTCCCGGGCCGTATATGTGCGGGGATGCTGTGTCACGGTTGTGTAACAGCCGATGCCCGGTTCCGTGACCCTGGTCGTCACTTTTTAAAGGGGTTATATACAGGGGAGATTAAAGAGTTTATATCGTGACGCCACTTGCGGGTTGCGGTTATGGTGATGGAATTGCCGCTGCTCAGTCTTTTACCACTGGGGCTGATGGTGATGGCAGCCTGGATGGCAGGCCCTCCGCAAGTAGGGCTGCGCCCCACAGAGTGGATGTTGGGGTCCGGCGCAGAAAGAAGGGAGACCACACGATGGGGATGCAGTGCAACTCTTGTTTACTCACACCATTGTTGGTGCTGCTGCACTGAGGACGGCTGGTGTCGACCCCTGATCCCTTTTGTTCCAGTACCGATGTGGTAACCTGGTGGCGTGTTTCTCCGGCACCTCTCACTGGTTGGTGGAACTGTGATAGGGTAAGAGTGTATTAATGACCTTTATTCACTGTGAATGCAAAATGATTATTTACTGATCATTGTATGCATTGTTACTGACCAGCCACAAGAGGCTGCTGTTTTGCATCTGCCTTTGACTGCTTGGTTACTATAGCAACAGCTCAACTGACTTCGGCTGTGGACTTGGAGACCTGAGGAGGTGCTGTGTGTGAGCTGAAGCAAAAGCAAGAGGTGTGCGTAACAGAAAGGAGCCGCCGCAGAAACACTCAAGTGAATTGTGAGAAGACTCGTATTAGAGTTTAGTGAGGAGGACCGTGACGTGTGTGAGCAGCATCCTGCCGACTACGCCAAAAATGTAAGTCGTGTACAGGGTGGGCTCCCCAGTATACAGAAAAACCACGCACCAGGTAAAGGACTCTAGGCAGTTGGATTGATAAATGATTGCTTTACTTTACCAAAATAAAAAAAACATGCATAAAACAGAAAGAATAGAACAATATATTTACAAGACCAAAAGCCTATACCCCTATGCTGCGCCACCCGTAATGGCGATTTATGCCGCCTTCTCACCAACCTTTGCCTAACCAAGGGACTGTCTAAACAGTCACCTAATACCTGGTAATCGCTCTGGCTAGCAGGAGTAATTGTGTGTATGTGTGCGAACACGCCCTACCAGTGTCGCATCACAAGAGCTTACAACTTAAGGTCCAGTCACACTAAGCAACTTACCAGCGATCCCAACAACGATAGGGATCGCTGGTAAGTTGCTAGGAGGTTGCTGGTGAGATGTCACACTAGCGACGCTCCAGCGATCCCACCAGCAACCTGACCTGGCAGGGATCGCTGGAGCGTCGCTACACGAGTTGCTGGTGAGCTCACCAGCAACCAGTGACCAGCCCCCAGCGCCGGGTGGAAGATGCTGCGCTTGGTATCTAAGGTAAATATCGGGTAACCAACCCGATATTTACCTTGGTTACCAGCGCACGGAGCTACACGTGCAGAGAACAGGGAGCAGCGCACACTGAGCCCTGGCTCCCTGCTCTCCTAGTTACAGCACACATCGGGTTAATTACCCGATGTGTGCTGCAGCTATATGTGCACAGAGCAGGGAGCAGCGTACAATGCTTAGCGCTGGCTCCCTGCTCTCCTAGTTACAGCACACATCGGGTTAATTACCCGATGTGTGCTGCAGCTAAATGTGCACAGAGCAGGGAGCAGCGCACAATGCTTAGCGATGGCTCCCTGCTCTCCTAGCTACAGCACACATCGGGTTAATTAACCCGATGTGTCCTGCAGCTACATGTGCACAGAGCAGGAGCCAGCACTGACAGTGAGAGCGGCGGAGGCTGGTAACAAAGGTAAATATCGGGTAACCAAGGACAGGGCTTCTTGGTTACCCGATGTTTACTGTGGTTACCAGCCTCCGCAGAAGCCGGCTCCTGCTGCCTGCACATTTAGTTGTTGCTGTCTCGCTGTCACACACAGCGATGTGTGTTTCACAGCGGGACAGCAACAACTAAAAAATGGCCCAGGACATTCAGCAACAACCAACGACCTCACAACAGGGGCCAGGTTGTTGCTGGATGTCACACACAGCAACATAGCTAGCAACATCGCTGCTACGTCACAAAAGTTGTTCGTTAGCAGCGATGTTGCTAGCGATGTTGCTTAGTGTGACGGGGCCTTTAGTTACCTAAACATAAACAAAACCCATTAACCCCCCCTGAATACCCTTGATTGCTGAAGCCTCACAGATAAGGCAGATGGTAAAAGTGGGAAGGCAAACCACACAGCTCAGCAACACAGTCCTGAAAATCTTTCTGAAGCAACAGTCAATGCAAACATGTGGCGCTGTCCCTTTAAGGTTTTAAATGTAACTGACAAACTGACAAGGCAGTGCCAGAAAGTCCCACTGTGTATATAGTCGGCCTAAGCAGAACAGATATGTGTTTTGGTACCAAAACAAAGTGTTGTGTGCACGCAGTCCTGGGCGCAGCCTACCGTACCCGGGTACTATGGTGTCCAATTGCCAAAAACAGAGACTGGAGGATCCTCTCACGGTGACCAGTATAGCCAGCAACTGAAGAATGTCGGTCTCCGGCACAGGATGCTGCTCACACACGTCACGGTCCTCCTCACTAAACTCTAATACGAGTCTTCTCACAATTCACTTGAGTGTTTCTGCGGAGGCTTCTTTCCGTTACGCACACCTCTCGCTTTTGCTTCAGCTAACACACAGTACCTCCTCAGGTCTCCAAGTCCACAGCCGAAGTCAGTTGAGCTGTTGCTATAGTAACTAAACAGTCAAAGGCAGATGCAAAACAGCGGCCTCTTGTGGCTGGTCAGTAACAATGAACAGTAAATAATCATTTTGCATTCACAGTGAATAAAGGTTATTAATACACTCTTACCCTATCTGTATTCTGTATACTGGGGAGCCCACCATGTACACGACTTACAGAACCCCGTGGCTTGGAGCGTCTGGGGGGTCCCCTACTTTCTGTCGGCAGTCTCTGGTTCATACGGCGGGCAGTGTGAACCCTGTAGGGTCGGTGTTCTGTTCTGGTCCCTGGCTCTATCTTTACTGCTGGTGCCCCCGGATTCTTGGGTCAGTGAGGTCCTTGAAGGTCCCCTCACTCTGCAGGTATTTGTCAGGTATCCTGAAACGTTCGCCTGACCTAGGGCCCTGTACCCCGTCGGTGCTCTGGTTCCAGGGGTACCTGACTGTACCCTCTCTGGCAACCACTCTCCTGCATCATCTAGGTCACTGCTACATGACCCCGTCTGGAGACACGTCCGTCCCCTTCAACTGTCACTACCGGACTCCCTCACTGTCTGTCTCCTCCCACCTGGTGGTCGGCTAGTGGACTGGACTGGCTCCACCCCTGGGTGTCCATCCATTGGGTCCCAGACTAGTAAGTCACCCATGATTGGGAGAGGGAACTGGGGTTAATTATGTGTTTTGGTGTTACCGGCACTGGTCTTCCAGTTCCCTGGGGGTAGGCCCTGCATCTTTGTCAGGATGCAGTACCCAGTAGTGCTCTGATGGGTTCAAGGACGCTACATAAACATACATAAAAATACATTGGTAAGTGGTGTTATTACCGTATATACGTATAAGCAGTATAAGCAGACCTGAGTATAAGCCGAAGCATCTAAGTTTACCAGAATAAACTGTTAAGACTTATTCACTTGAGTGTAAAGGGTTCTTTACACGCTGCGATATCGGTACCGATATCGCTAGCGAGCGTACCCGCTCCCGTCGGTTGTGCGTCACAGGCACATCGCTGGCCATGGCGCGCAACATTGCAAGGAACAGTCACACATACTTACCTGCCTAGCAACGTCACTGTGACCAGCGAACCGCCTCCTTTCTAAGGGGGTGGTTCGTTCGGCGTCATAGCGACGTCCCTAAGCGGCCGCCCAATACAAGCGGAGGGGCGGAGATGAGCGGGCCAAACATCCCGCCCACCTCCTTCCTTCCTCATTGCCGGTGGTCGCAGGTAAGGAGATGTTCCTAGTTCCTGCGGTGTCCTGCCGCAGGAACGACGAACAACATCGTTACTGCACATACAACGATTTTTGGTAAATCAATGACCTCTCCAAAAACAACGATTTTTACCTCTTTTGCGATTGTTGAAGGTCGCTCGTACGTGTCACATGCTGCGATGTCGCTAACGACGCCAGATGTGCGTCACAAACACTGTGACGCCGACGGTAAATCGTTAGCGATGTCGCAGCGTGTAAATGGCCCTTTAGCCTAGGGTGGGAAATGCAGCAGCTACTGGTAGTAATGTGCCCATTTTGTCCCCTGTAGTAATGTGCCCACATTGTCTCCTGTAGTATTGTGCCCATATTGTCCCTTGTAGTGATGTGCCCACATTGTCTGCTGTGGTAATATGCCCATATTCTACCCTGCAGTAATGAGCCCTGTAGTAATGTGCCCCATCCTTGTGCCCTGTAGTAATGTGCCCCATCCTTGTGCCCTGTAGTAATGTGTCCATCTTGACCCTGTAGTATGGCTCATATTATCTCCTGTAGTACTGTAGTCATGTGCCTATATTGTCCCCTGTACTAATGTGGCCCATATTGTCTCCTATAGTAATGTACTCTCTAGTAATGTGCCCATCCTTTAGTAATGTTCTCATTCATCGCCTTCTTGTCTCCTACTGTGCCATTGTTCACACAGACACACACACACACCACACGCACGCACGCACGCACGCACGCACGCACAGTTCTAAATAATTGTATGTGTATGTGAACAATCTAGTCACTTAACTTCAGTTCAATGCTTTTCGGCACCGCAAATTATTCAAGTGAAGTAAAGCGCTGACGACAACAACGGTGAACCCTGAATCGGCCTCAATCACCGAGGGGGTCTGTGTGACTGTGGTCCGCAAAAAAGCAGGTGAGAGGACAGCGCAAGAACAGAGGACAGGGGAGAATAATTATTTGTGGGACTCTCACTTGAATATAAGCAGAGGGGGGGGTTCAAGAAAAAATGGGCTGAAAACTCAGCTTATACTAGAGTATATACGGTATATATGCAAGATCATATATACAATTACAGGGGTTTTCCAGTTTAAAAAACCACTGTTCCCAGCTGCGGTTCAGTTTAAAATGTTCGCTGATAAACAAAGATTTTGTTACATGAGTACTGTTGATAGCTCTTATAACTTTCTTTTTGTGTGCTGATTCAAATCTGCAATCAGAGTTTTCCTATCGGGCACTATTTTTCCATAATTTTGTTTTTTCCAATAAATTTAGCCTACATTGCCCCTTCATAAATTTCTTTAGCTTTTTAGGTGCTGGATTATAACTTTGCACTATTCTTATGAAGTTGGTTTATTTTCACACTTTGGTAACAAACAGAGCTCTGGGTTTTTTCCAAAGTTGACCAATCTTGGGGATTTGTGTGCTTTGGGGTTTCACGGGTTACATTCCAAAAAGCTTAAAGGGAACCTGTCATCAGAAATTTCGCCCAAAAGCTAAAAGATTCCCCCTCTGCAGCTCCTGGGCTGCATTCTAGGAAGGTCCCTGTTATTATTGTGCCCCATGTGAGACCAAAATAAAGCCTTTATAAAGTTCTACCTTTTTGTATGCAGCTTCTGTAAATGTGTCACGGGGGCGGGCTCTCTGCCGTCCGTTATTCTGCCTCCTGGTCCTGTATGCCGCCCCCATCGCTCCTTTCCATATCTGATGCACCGCCCACTGCTCCAGCCATCCCCGCGCATGCCCAGTGCCAGTCTCACAGGACTGAGCAGTGTGACCGCTGGTGACATGTGCGCAGGCAAGTGATTATGGGCGGGACTGTGACTGTTATCAGCAAGTACCCGCCCATAATCTCGTGAGCGCGCAAACCTCTCCAGCATTCACACTGAGCTCAGTGTAGATGCTAGACTGTATGGGCTGCTTCCAGGGATGACGTCCCTTTGTCATGTGATAGTATTTTGAACACGCCCCTATCACATGACAAAGGGACGTCATCAACCCCAGACCTTTTAACTACTTCATTGATTACAGGTTAACGAGGGACACGCCTTCAGAGTTAATTGCAGCCCTTAGAGTCCCTTGTCCAATTACTTTTGGTCCCTTGAAAAAGAGGAGGCTATGCATTACAGAGCTATGATTCCTAAACCCTTTCTCCGATTTGGATGTGAAAACTCTCATATTGCAGCTGGGAGTGTGCACTTTCAGCCCATATTATATATATAATTGTATTTCTGAACATGTTTTTGTAAACAGCTAAAATAACAAAACTTGTGTCACTGTCCAAATATTTCTGGCCCTGACTGTACGTTATCTGCATCCCTGATCAGCGCTCAGCGGGACGCACGGATGGATGAGGTGTAAAAATGGACAGGGGATACAGAAAAAAAAAAAAAGTTATACTCACAGTACCCAGAGGATCACTGACACTGACCAGAAGAGCTGCAGGAGGAACAGATGGCAGAGAGATGGACAGCTTTACAGGAGCAGCAGGCAGATCAGCAGAATGCCCAGGAAGGACCCAGCGATGGAGGCAGATGTGATCGGGCCGGTGAAGACAGGTAAGAGGACGTCGGGGGAGAGCAGAGGGGGGGAGAGCAGAGGGGGAGAGAGGGGGGGAAGAGAAGAGGGGGAGAGAGGGGGGTGAGAGCAGAGGGGGGGGGGAGAGCAGAGGGGGAGACCGGAGAGGGAGCTGCAGAAGCAGAATAGAGATAATGGGGGAGGCAGTCAGATCGCGGGGGGAGCAGATCGGGATGTCGGGGGGGGGGAGGGCAGATCGGGATGTCGGGGGGGCAGATCGCAGGGGGGCACGGGCAGGGTCTATCACGGGAGCACGCAGGGGCACCACGGGAGCGCGCACGGGCTGCAAGGTGAGCACAGTACTCTCGTGCAGCAGGAGCGGTGACCTCAGCTACGGCGACGGCGGCAGCAGCAGCGGTGGCGTGGTACCACAAGTACCAGCCACTGCACGCTGCAGACATGTTGGGGGAGGGCTCGCAGGCCAGCACAGGCCTGGGGAGGGCGGCCACCGGCAGATCAGACCGCCCCACTGCACACTGATTGGAGCGATTGCGCATCATAGCACGATCGCTCTAATCAGTGCTGCAGGGGCTGGGGGCGACATGTTTGAGGTCCACCTATGATATGCTGCAGCAGCTGTGGCATCTCATAGCTGGATCTCACAGTATCGCACTAATTCGGGCATTATTTTTGCCGAAATTAGTGCGAACGATGTGGTTGGCGGTTCAGATTTGAACAGCCAATCACATCGATCGTCGATAGGGGGTGGCGATGCCGCCCCCCTGGGGTCAAGCAAAGGTCCCCTGCTGTAAGAAACAGCAGGGGACATCATTTGAAAGCCGTTGCTATGGCCACGGCAATCAAATGAAGTTTAGGCATTAAAATTACGTCCCTGGTCGCTAAGTCACGTTAAAATAGGACGTAATTTTACTGCCCGCGGTCGTGAAGGGGTTAAGAAAAATATATTTTTTGGATTGGACTGTTATGCGTAAATGGTGTGTATTTGTGCATGGCGCATAAAGTCGTTGTTTGGTCTCTATCACTGCAGACTGCCAAATCGTGTTCCCTTGTTTTCCCTGTGTGGATGAGTCCTCACATGACTGTATGTTTGCAACTTGCATACTAACTATCCCTAAACTTTCCTCCACATTCTGCTACTTAGCAAAGCTAAGAGACACTAACCATGGCATATATATAGTTACATGAACGCTCATGTGCCGCCCCGCGCCAGCAGCCGCCGCTGCTCGGATCCAGACCCTCTAAGGGGGTGGCTCGAGGGTCTCCAGACCCGGGGGTCCCGCAGACACGCCAAATAAAAAGGGGGACGTTTATGTACAGGCTAGGCCGTATTAAGTTCGTGACGCCACCCACGGTGTGTGGTGAGGTGGGACACCACCGCTGCGGTTGTGGGCACCAGGGGAAGATGTAGTGGCAGCTGGATGTTAACCCCTCCGTGGGTAGGGATGGTTGCCCCTAAATTTAAGTAAATAAATCACACCAGTCTTTGGTAAACCAAGGTGCTGGTGGTCGGCGCCGAGGCCGGTTGCATTCGGGTACCCCACCCGGGCTGGTGGACTCTGTCCTTCTTCTCTGCACAGACTTTGTGTAAGGTGGACTTCCTAGTCTGGAACTCAGGAGTCCGCTCCCGGCTGAATGTGGCCTAAGGAGCCGTGCCCGCAGACGCTGGCCCGTGGGATCTATGGGCCCTGGCGGTGGCCTCCTATCCCTATCGGTGGGGTGTTGTCTTCTATGAGGGACTTTGGGTGGGACAGAACCTATAATCCTGGCCTCAATTGGTTAATTAACCAGGCCGCTGATTTCCGGTTCTGGCTTCAGGGTCCGAGTACCCCCCTTTGTGCTACGGTTTCCAGGTCAGTTCTCCGTGTCGGTACCGGCGGGCTACAACCCTGTCCCGGTCCACCTCGGATCTGCCGAGCCATCTTCCCGTCTTCTGCTGTCAGAGACCACCGTCTGCCTCCTAGCCAAGGCACCAGGGCTCCTACCCTGGCACCGTTCAACTTGAACTTCCTCTGCTGGAGCTATACCTAGCTCTACTTACAGCAAGATGGAATTGCAGCTGTATATTGCTCAGGCCAAAAGACTACTACTACTCCAGCAGGATACAGCTAAACCCCCACTAGGTGGAGGCAACACAGGTGCAGGTGGAGCCATTCACACTCACTTCCAAATATGGAGGAGGTGATGGCTGGATGGTAAAACTGCACACTGGTGGCTTGCATAGAGCACTGTTCACACTAGCAGACGCACAGTCACAAACCCGCAGCCTATTAGGTGACGCCCATACTATTAGATCAGGCGGGCTGCCAAGCCGTACCCCCACTGCGCCCTACGTAGGGACAGAAACTCTGATAGCAAGGCCTAACAAAAAGGGGCCTGGCTGTATCCTGTACAAAAAAAGTTTTGAGGTTTTTTGTTAGCGTTATGGCCATAAGACGTAAGCCTACAACCCTCGTCACGGGAACCTCATGCTTGTAGGTCCCTACACTATATATAATATAAAAAAAAGCAAAAAAGAAAATATCATTACTTACAGCAAGATGGAATTGCAGCTGTATATTGCTCAGGCCAAAAGACTACTACTACTTCAGCAGCATACAGCTAAACCCCCCACTAGGTGGAGGCAACACAGGTGCAGGTGGAGCCATTCACACTCACGTCCAAATATGGAGGAGGTGATGGCTGGATGGCCCGCCTGATCTAATAGTATGGGCGTCACCTAATAGGCTGCGGGTTTGTGACTGTGCGTCTGCTAGTGTGAACAGTGCTCTATGCAAGCCATCAGTGTGCAGTTTTACCATCCAGCCATCACCTCCTCCATATTTGGACGTGAGTGTGAATGGCTCCACCTGCACCTGTGTTGCCTCCACCTAGTGGGGGTTTAGCTGTATCCTGCTGGAGGAGTAGTAGTCTTTTGGCCTGAGCAATATACAGCTGCAATTCCATCTTGCTGTAAGTAATGATATTTTCTTTTTTGCTTTTTTATATAGCTACACCTAGCTCCAGCCCACACTCCTCTCAACTTGAACTCCAAACTCCACTGCTTGTTTGTCCCGCCCCGGGCTGTCTAGACCCCATGGGTGGGCGTGTCCAACCGCCTGGTTCCGCCCACTGGTGTGTCTATCTTTCCCTAAGGGGGGGTGACTAGGGTTTCAGGTTGGCTGTGTGTTTCCTAAGTGAGGGAAGGGTGTTGTGCGGGGGCCTATCTGTGACTACCTGGTTTTGCCAGGGCGTCACACTCACCTGCATGGGAAATAGAGGGGAATCGTGACAGTGTGCTCATTGCACGCTGTAACAATTCAGCAGGCTGCAGTCACATAAAATTTTCTTTTGACACCGGTTAAGCCCTTTACAAGGATTGTTTACTTTAAAATCCTATTTGCAAACACATTATTGGGGAATCTAGATTGATAAAATAGAGCCACCTAAATGACTGTTCTAAAGGCCAAGCATATCAGTGCTTTATACAAACAAGAGTTCCTGGAACCTTTTTCTTTCGGAGCCAATATTTGCTTTTGCTCAGTTGTTTTCCTTCTCTTCACTTAATCCAAGTGCCATATCTTTTCTATTTGGCCATCGACTAAGCCTTCTTTTGTTTTTTTCTTTTTTTAAATGATTAAGTAAATAAAAAAAAATATATATACACACACACACAGTGGGGAATATAAGTATTTGATACACTGACATTTTTGCAAGTTTTCCCACCTACAAAGAATGGAGAGGTCTGTAATTTTTATCATAGATACACTTCAACTGTGACAGACAAAATAAAAAAAATCCAGAAGATCACATTGTATGATTTTTAAATAATAAATTAGCATTTTATTGCATGAAATAAGTATTTGATCACCTACCAACCTGCAAAAATCTGACGCTTACAGAGCTATTATTGCACTCATTGCTTTTATTAACTGTACCTGTATGAACCTGTTAGGCTACTTTCACACATCCGGATTTTGCTCTGCGGCACAATACGGCGTTCTGCAGAAAAACCGCAACCGGCTTTTGTAACGCCGGTTGCGGGTTTTTTTTTCATAGACTTACATTAGTGCCGTATTGTGCCGCAGGGGCTTGCGTTCGGTCCGGTTTTTGCCGCATGCGGCAGATTTAGCCGATGCGGCAGCCGGATAGAACGTTCCCTGCAACGTTTTTTGCTCCGGCAAAAAAAACCGCATTGCGCCGCATCCGGCCGCTGCGGCGCATTTTCAATGCATGCCTATGGATGCCGGATGCGGCGCGATGCGGAAAAAAACGCATCCGGCCGCCGCATGCGGTTTTTTCCACTGCGCATGCTCAGTAGCGTGCCGCAACCGGCAAAAAACGGACCGGCCGCATGTAAAAACTTATGCAAAGGATGCGGTGTTTTCGCCGCATCCGTTGCATAGGTTTCACAGCCGGATTGAGCCGCACGGCTCAAACCGGATGTGTGAAAGTAGCCTTACCTGTAAAAAAAAACCACCTGTACACACACTCAATCAATCAAACTCCAACCTGTCCACCATGGCCAAGACCAAAGAGCTGTCTAAGGGCACCAATGCCAAAATTGTAGACCTGCACAAGGCTGGGATGAACTACAGGACAAAAAGCAAGCAGTTTGGTGAGAAAGCAACAACTGTTGGCACAATTATTAAAAAACGGAGATGACTGTCACTCTTATTCGGTCTGGGGTTCCATGCAAGATCTTGCCTTTTAGGGTAAGGATGATTCTGAGAAAAGTCAGGAATCAGCCCAGAACTACACAGGAGGACCTGGTCAATAACCTAATGAGAGCTAGGACCACAGTCTCAAAGATTACCATTAGTAACACACAACGCCATCATGGATTAAAATGCTGCAGGGCATGCAAGGTCCCCCTGCTCATGTTAGCAAATGTCTACTCCTGTTGGAAGTTAACCATCTGGATGATCCACAGGAGGCCTGGGAGAAGGTTATGTGGTCAGATGAGACCAAAGTAGAACTTTTTGGTATCAACTCCATTTGCTGTATTTGGAGGAAGAAGAAGGATGAGCACAACCCCAAGAACACAGTCCCAGCAGTGAAGCATGGGGGCAGAAACATCATACTTTAGGGGTGCGTTTCTGCAAAGGGGACCTGACTTCATCGAAGTAAAGGAAGGATGGATGGGGTCATGTATTGTAAGATTTTGGCCAACAACCTCCTTCCCTCAGTTAGAGCATTGGAGATGGGTCGTGGCTGGGTCTTCCAGCATGACAATGCCCTGAAAAACACAGCAAGGGTAACTAAGGGGTGGCTCTGTAAGAAGCATTTCAAGATCCTAGAGTGGCTTTGCCAGTCTCCAGAACTGAACCTGGGGGTTTCGTCTTTACAGCATTCATTGTGCGGTAAAAAAATGACAAAAATGTTAAGGCTATGTGCGCACTAGAAAATGATTTTTCTCAAGAAAATTTCTTGAGAAACTTCTGGGAGTTGAAGATTACCGCACCTGCGGTAAAAAACCGCGGGAAAAACGCATGCATTTTTCCAGCGGTGTTGCCACGGTTTTACTGCGGTTTTGCCGCGGTTTTTCCGCGGTTTTTCCGCAGGTTGGTCCCTGCGGGTTTTTTTTGCTGTAAGTGCAATAAATAATATAGATAATAGATAGATAATCGATAGACAGACATAATGGATAGAGGGAAAGATGGATAGATGAATAGATAGATAGATAGATAGATAGATAGATAAGAAAGACCTATATAATGTCCCACCTCCCTGCATTTTCTAAGCTGGCACCCTTTTGTGACTTTCATGTGGCACTAAAGGGTGCCTAGCCTTGTATTTAGCCATAAAATAAATAAATAATTAAAAAAAAAACGACGTGAGGTCCCCCCATCTTTTGTAGCCAGCTAGGGTAAAGCAGACGGCTGCAGCCTGCAGACCACAGCTGGCAGCTTTACCTTATCTGGTAATCCAAAACAGAGGGCACCCCATGCTGTTATTTTACATTAAATAAAAAATTTTAAACAAAAAACGTGGGGTCCCCCCCAAATTGGATCACCAGCCAAGGTAAAGCGGACAGCTGTGGTCTGGTATTCTCAAACTAGGGAGGTCCACTGTTATTGGACACTCCCCAGCCTAAAAATAGCAGGCCGCAGCCGCCATCTGGCGCATCCATTAGACGTGCCAATCCTGGCGCTTCGCCCCAACTCATACCGTTGCCCTGGTGCATTGGCAAACGAGGTAATATATGGGGTTGATGCCAGATGTGTAATGTCACCTGGCATCAAGCCCTGGGGTTCGTGATGTCACGCATCTCTCAGATACCTGACATCACCAACCCAGTCAGTAAGAAATAAAAAATAGACAACAAAAAAAGTTTTATTTGAAAAAACACTCCCCACTGCGATCCATACCATAGTCAATGTCCCAGTCAATGAAGAACAGAATGTTCCCCATTGGCTGGGAGAGCAGTGCAGTGACCTGAGCTAACATCAATAGCCCAGGTCACTGCAGGGGATGACAAGCGTTGCTGTCAGAAGGATAGATGAGATCATTACCTGCTGTGATCATCTCCTGTACTGCTGACGTCAGCGCTGTCACTGACTTCTATGCCCGCCGCGTTGTCAGCAGTATCGCGAGAGCCCGTGACGTCACCGCTAGTGACAGTCTCGGGCCACTCGCGAGACGGGCATAGACAGCAGTGACCGCGGTGACGTCAAGAGGCAGGAGATCGTCACAGCAGGTAATAACCTCATCTTACCTCCTGACAGCAGCGCTCGGCATCGCCGCGGCTGCCAGCACTGCAGCGTGACAAGCTGCTGACACTGCGGGCAGACACTGACACACAACAGTGCAGGCAGCGGCGGGACTGGAGCGGACACAGACTGCACAGGCACCTGGAGGTCCCACGGAAGCGCTTCTGTGCGGTGTCCAGGGAGTGTGATGTGTGTGTTTACTCTCTGTTCCGCTTCCTCTTCCTGGCATAATGACATCACTTCCTGCAAAACCGCAGGGAGCGATGAACATTACCGCAGGTAAATCGCGGCTATACCGGGGGTATACCGCACATCATTTGCTACCTGCAGTATACCCCAGGTATTTCGCGATTACATTACAGTGAATGGAGTGAAATACCGGGGGTATACTGCAGGTACCTGCGGAAAAGAAGTGACATGCACATTTTCTCAAGAAATTTTGTCAAGAAAATCTTCAGAAAGAATTTTCTTGAGAGAAAAACGCAGCATGCGCACAGCTATTTTTTTTTTCCCATAGGTTTTGCTGGGAAATGTCTGCAGAAAGATTTCAAACATTTCTCAAGAAATTTCCGCAGCAAAACCGCGGGTAAATCCGCGGGTAAAAACGGCTAGTGCGCACAGGGCCTAACACTGGATTCTCCAATTCTCCAAGCCAGTATGAGAACTACAATATCAAACTTATACATATATGCTTTTCTTTTTGTACTTTAATGATTTAAAAAATGTAAAACTTTGCTAAAAAAAGGGTCTGTGTTGCCATGTTCTGAGACCCATAAGTTTCTTATTTTCCTTTGATGGACTTATATATTGGTACCATTATTTGGTACGCATTACATTTTTACTCAATTTTTGGGGGATATGAGATGACCAAAAAAGGTCAATCCACTGTTTTATTTTCTTTTTTCTTTCTGGAAAGTACCTTTTTTGGATGTGGTGTTACCAAATATATTTATTTATTTTTTATACTTCATTTTGAAATTGAGAAAATATGGTGATTCAAACTTTCTTATTTTTAAAACGTTTTAAATATTTATATGTTTAATTCATTTACACTTATTTTTTTAATCTCCCTTATAAACTTGAACCTTTGATCACTTGTATTATATACTGCAATACTTCAGTATTTCAGTAAATAGTAAAAATGACGATCTACTATAATATATTCAAAGAAGTACAAAGATGGCAGCGACTTGTGCTTTCAGTAGGCTCCCTATTGTAGGCATGGTAAGCTTTCGGCACCCCATGATTTTGTCAGCATGACACGCTGTTGTCAGAAAGTGATAACAGCATCTACATTATTAAACAGCATGAAACTGAGCCAACTTCAGATCCTGCTATTAGAGGTAGGTTTTGGCTGTATAACACAGTTGGAACCCACTGAGTATAGAGTGGGCTCATTTTTTGAGCCAGCTCTATGCACTTTAACTCGACTAGGATGTACACATCTGTCCTATTGTAATGCAAGCCACTACTTATGGTTAGTACAGACGGAAGAGTAGTCAGGAAAGCCGGGCGTATGGACACAGGAAGAATTCAGGTATAGTCAGGTTACGATCCGGGGTCAGTATTCCAGGTAGACACGTAAAAACTTCAGGGAGATAACTGAGACGTACTCAGATAATGGTGCAGGGTCAAAAGCCAAGAAGTCACGACGGGAACAGGGAGCAGGCAAAGAGAAGTCAAGCAACAGTCTGGGGTCAGAAAACAGAGATCAAAACAAAGCAAAGACACAGGTTAAGGCCTAAGACACATGGCATGAAAATCGGAGCGAGTGGAATGCGATAAAACATCGCATTCCACTCAGACCAATATTACTCTATGTACCAGCACCCATGAGCAATTATTTTCTCAGCCCTAATCGGACCAAGAAAACAGTCGCAGCATGCTGCGGGTGCAATGCGATCCTCTTTCTCTCGCACCCATTCAAGTCTGTGGGGTGAGAGAAACATCGCATTGCACTCGCATTACACTGGTGTAATGCGAGTGCACTGTGAGAATCGCACCAGCCGGCAACGGAGGAGAGAGGGAGATAAATACCTCCCTTCCCCTCTGCAGCACCGGCCCTCCCCTCCGCAGCGCCGACCTTCCCCCCGCAGCTGTGGTCTGATCACACGATCGGACCACAGTCGCATGACCCTCACATGACACTCGTCGAGTGTCATGTGACGTCTCACACATAACCCCGTGTGGCCTCGGCCATAAGAGGGCTTTACACGCAGCGACATTGCTAGCGATGTCGCTGGTGAAAGCACCCGCCACGTCGTTTGTGCATCACCGGCAAATCGCTGCCCGCGGCGCACAATATCGTTAGGAGCCGTCACACGGACTTACCTGCTTAGCGATGTCGCTGTGGCCGGCGAACCGCCTCCTTTCTAAGGGGGCGGTTCGTGCGGCGTCACAGAAGCGTCACTAAGCGGCCGCCCAATAGAAGTGGAGGGGCAGAGATAAGTGGCCGTAACATCCCGCCCACCTCCTTCCTTCCTCATTGCCGGTAAGCTCTAGTTCGTCGTTCCGGAGGTGTCACACATAGCGATGTGTGCTGCCTCGGGAACGATGAACAACCTGCGTCCTCAACAATCACCGATTTTTTGAAAATGAACGATGTGTCAACGATGGACGATTTGGTGAGTAGTTTCCATCGTTAACGGCTGCTCGTTGGTGTCACACGCAACGACGTCGCTAACGATGCCGGATGTGCGTCACGGAATCCGTGACCCCGGCGATATATCGTTATACGTCGCTGCCGCTGCGTGTAACGGGGCCTTTACACTGCCCACACAGTCTCTGAGTTGGCTCCACTGAAGATCCTCTCAGCCTGGGGAGTCTTTCTGACACTCTCCCAGCTGTCTCCTGGACTTATCTTCCATGTCAGTATTTTAGCTTTGCTACGTGGCACCAGGTCATTGTTTCAGTGTCATTTCAAGAGACCCACTGAGCATTTTCTTCACATGCAGTCTATCTTACATTGCAGCCCGTATATCAATTGAAAAGCACAAGCCAAAAAAGGCTCCTTAGGCACCACGTGCAATCTCATTGTGCACACCCTACAGGAATACGGGGTACAAAGAGGATACAAATGCGCTAACTAGCTCCAGAACTGAAATCCTCTCCTTAACAACTTTGCTGTTAATTGAAGTCCTCTGACCTTACTGTTGATGTCCTCCTGCACTGAAGTCCCTAATACCTTAAGTTTATCTCATGTGGTGGTTGCCACCCCCTGCCTCCAGTTCTTCAATAGCAAGTCTCTCGGCAGCTACATCATTCTTATCACATTCCTCCTTCATAAGGTCCCTTCTGGGAGATCAGCTCCATACATCTGGCCTAATTCTCAGTAATGATTAAATTACTCACCTGTTCAGGATCCACTGCCATGCTTTGTTTAATTTCCTATGGCCAGCGCCCTCTGTACTAGTCTGCACTAGTCGCTGTGGCCGGCGAACCGCCTCCTTTCTAAGGGGGCGGTTCGTGCGGCGTCACAGAAGCGTCACTAAGCGGCCGCCCAATAGAAGTGGAGGGGCAGAGATAAGTGGCCGTAACATCCCGCCCACCTCCTTCCTTCCTCATTGCCGGTAAGCTCTAGTTCGTCGTTCCGGAGGTGTCACACATAGCGATGTGTGCTGCCTCGGGAACGATGAACAACCTGCGTCCTCAACAATCACCGATTTTTTGAAAATGAACGATGTGTCAACGATGGACGATTTGGTGAGTAGTTTCCATCGTTAACGGCTGCTCGTTGGTGTCACACGCAACGACGTCGCTAACGATGCCGGATGTGCGTCACGGAATCCGTGACCCCGGCGATATATCGTTATACGTCGCTGCCGCTGCGTGTAACGGGGCCTTTACACTGCCCACACAGTCTCTGAGTTGGCTCCACTGAAGATCCTCTCAGCCTGGGGAGTCTTTCTGACACTCTCCCAGCTGTCTCCTGGACTTATCTTCCATGTCAGTATTTTAGCTTTGCTACGTGGCACCAGGTCATTGTTTCAGTGTCATTTCAAGAGACCCACTGAGCATTTTCTTCACATGCAGTCTATCTTACATTGCAGCCCGTATATCAATTGAAAAGCACAAGCCAAAAAAGGCTCCTTAGGCACCACGTGCAATCTCATTGTGCACACCCTACAGGAATACGGGGTACAAAGAGGATACAAATGCGCTAACTAGCTCCAGAACTGAAATCCTCTCCTTAACAACTTTGCTGTTAATTGAAGTCCTCTGACCTTACTGTTGATGTCCTCCTGCACTGAAGTCCCTAATACCTTAAGTTTATCTCATGTGGTGGTTGCCACCCCCTGCCTCCAGTTCTTCAATAGCAAGTCTCTCGGCAGCTACATCATTCTTATCACATTCCTCCTTCATAAGGTCCCTTCTGGGAGATCAGCTCCATACATCTGGCCTAATTCTCAGTAATGATTAAATTACTCACCTGTTCAGGATCCACTGCCATGCTTTGTTTAATTTCCTATGGCCAGCGCCCTCTGTACTAGTCTGCACCAGTCTATTATGGCAACCCGGGGATCACCGATGATGCCATCAACCAAGGTCTTTTAAGGCTGGCTCAGGCAGCTGCTTGCCACTTGAGTTTTCAGGTAGGCTTTTTGCATCCATGTGCTTTCCTGATGTTCAGCCACACTATCCACTTAGTTCTGCTCAGGCCTGATGTCTGAATATCAATTCTGCTGCTCCAGGGTGCTATCCAGCTATTATTATAAAGCTCAGTTCTGTTAATCCTGGCACTGTTCTCACCCTTAACTTTGCTGTAAAGGTACCTGATTACGAACTTCTCTCTGATCTTCTTGGTATTCACACTTTAACTCTGCTGTGTCAAGTTTCCTGATAAGTTCCATCTCTCATTGTTACTGGTGCTGTTCACCCCTTCAAATCTGCTGTCCATGTTACCTGATGACCAACTCTCTTAGCATTTCTGGTGCTCACCCCACCATCGACTCTACTCTGTTAAGTTACCTAATCATTAATTTCTGCTATTCCTGGTGCTGAACTCACCTCTGCTGTCTGCACTACTACAATAAGCTTCCAGCTCTACAAATTCTATTTCATGTTCTATCTGGCAAAAGCTAATAATACAGCATAATGTCTCATACATCGGATGACATACAAATGGAAGAGAAAACAGTGAACATAGTTATATAAGCAGTCGGGCTATTTAGGGCTGGGAAGCCAGCAAAGGCCAAGACATTGAAATTCAGTAGACAGAAATGTGCCCTAAGCCTACCTGCACAGTCCTGAGGATTAAAGGAAACCTGTCACGTCCTCAAATACTATAAACCTGCAGATATAGGGTTAATCTGCAGGTTAATAAAAAAAAAACCAAAAAACACAACAGAGAGAGAAAATAGAGAGATGCGAGAAAGAAGAGGAGAGACTGATCCTCATTCTGAGACAGATATAGGGTTAATCTGCAGGTTATAGGAGAGAGAAGTGAGAGAGGAGGGAGGGAGATAGAGATTGCAAGAGAGGAGCAGGAGAAAAGAGAAACAGAGAGAAGAGGCAAAGAAAAAAGAGAAGTGCAGAGGATATAGAGAGATGTGAGAGAAGAGAAGAGACAGACCGATCCTGGTTCTGAGACAGACAGATATAGGGTTCATCTGCAGGTTATAAGAGAGAAAAAGAGATAAAGAGACAGGAGGGAGGGAGATAGGAGAGAGAGAAAAAAAGAGTAAGGAGAGAGATAGCAAGATAGAGGAGAGGGAGACAAGAGAGAAACAGAAGGAGAAGAGGCAGAGAAAAAAAAGAGGAGTGAAGAGGATATAGCTGTGAGAAGAGAGAGAGACCGATCTTGGTTCTGAGACAGATATAGGCCTTGTGCACACGCTGTGATTTTTTTTGCCGCGTTTTTGCACGTTTTTTGGGTGCAGTTCTGCTCCCAAAACTGCATGAATTTCCTTCCCCAGCAAAGTCTATGGATTTAATTCTTGCTGTCTGCACATTGCAGTTTTTGTTTGGCTGCGTTTTTGTGGTGACCACAAAGATGCAGAAAGTCAATTCTTTATACGTTTTTCACCCATTGAATGAACTGGAAAAAACCGCCTCAAAACGCATAAAAAACCCCGCAAAGACGCATGTTTTTTTTTTATGCGTTTTTTTCCGGTGGGTGCGTTTTTGTGCGTTTTTTTGGGGCCAGAAACGCTGCATCTTTGTGGTCAGAAAATAACGCAGTGTACGCACATAGCCTTAATCTGCAGGTTATAAGAGAGAAAAAGAGAGAAAGAGACAAGAGGCAGGGAGATAGAAAGAAGGGAGGAGAGAGAAGAGAGGGAGAGAAGAGAAAGATAAGAGCGATGAATCCTGGTTCTGAGACATATAGGGTTAATCTGCGGTAATAAAAGATAGAAAGAGAAAGAGGAGAGGGAGAGAAGAGGGAGAAAAAGAGAGTAGGGAGAAAGAAAGAGAGATAGGAAGAGAGAGGAGAGGGAGAGGAGCCAGAGAAACAAGAGAAAGATAAGAGAGAGAGGGGAGAGGGAGAGGAGACAGAGAAACAAGAGAAAGATAAGAGAGAGAGGGGAGAGGGAGAGGAGCCAGAGAAACAAGAGAAAGATAAGAGAGAGAGAGCTCCTGGTTCTGAAACAGATATAGGGTTAATCCGCAGGTTAACAGAAGAGAAGGGGAGGAGAGAGGAGGGAGATAGAAGTGAGAGAAAGAGAGGAAAAAAGGAAAAGATGAAAGATGATGCTTCTGGGACAAATATAGGGTAAATTTGCAGGTTATATTAGAAAAGAGAAAGAGAGTGGAGGGAGGGGATGGAAAGAAAGGAGAGCAAAAGAGAGGAGAGAGCGAAGAGAGAGAAAAGAGAGGGGAAAAGAAAGAAACACATGCTGGTTCTGAGACTTTTCGGACCCTAGAGGTTCTCTGACACACTGGAGCTTGTCACAGTGAAGCTTATGACAGCGCTGACAGGTGAAAGCATCGTGAACGTGCTGCCTATGAAGAAGTATTTACGTTGCTGTGGTCTTCAATAACATGGCCGCCAGCTGACAATCGCGCAGTCTAGCAGAAGCTGAGCCATAAACTCTAGCGCTAGGAATTAAATCTGTACGTCTGACGTCATCAGAAAATGCAGGCACAGTTGCTAAGGAAACGGCGGTTGAATGATGGCGGGGGAAGAAGCCGCTGCGAGAGTCTTGCAGGTGAGGAGCTCCAGGGAGTCCTGGGAATTGGAAATGGCGGCTCACATGTTACATGACAGTATAGGTGTGAGCAGCGCACAATCCTCGGGGTCACTGCTCCGGGGCTAAAGGAAGCTTCTAGAAGACTCTCCCCACATTACAAGACGTGCATAAAGATGGGGCTATAGGGCTGTGTGGACACGGTGCGGTTTTGCTGTCTTCAGAACCTGCAGGTTTGGGCGTCTGCAGTGTGTGCACATTATAGAGCAGAACATGACATGGGAAGGAATATGTGTAATGAAGCCGCACTAGATACTGGATGTGAAATGCGATGCGATTAGCTCTGGTTATGCTGCCACCTTGTGGCTGTTTGGGGAATGCTGGCTTTTCCTGCTCACCTGAGGCTGGGACACAATGTCCCCTTCATTATCAGGAGCAGTGGGGTATTACATGTAAGGCCCTTTAAAGGGGTCTTCTGGTCGTCAATATCAGGTTGTTGGGGGTCCGACACCCCACTAATCAGCTGATATAAACTGCTGGCAGCGGGATGCAAATATTGAACAGAGCTGCGCTGTATTTGAGAATAGGGGGTGCTCTGCAGCAGGTACACCTTAACGGGCGCTGTACTGTGGCTCAGTATTCAGTGACGCTAATAACAGCTCAGATCAGCGCAGAGTGCATGTATTTGGTAGGGAGAGGGGCCTAAGAGGCAGAAAGTCTCATGTACCTGAAGACCCCCCCTCTTCCGACAAGCCTACAACCTGCCGTAACCCTCAGTCTGATGCAGCGCCGCACAATCAGCTCTACCCTCACCTACTGTATCCTCACCTATCCCTTGTAGACTGTGAGCCGTCGTGGGCAGGGACCTCTCTCCTCCTGTACCTGTCTGTGCCTTGTATTGTTTATGATTATTGTACTTGTCCCTATTAGGCTAGGTTCACATTTCCGTTAAAATGTATCAGTTACAATCCGCGGCTCTGGTAAACAACGGCATCCGTTTAGCGGATTCCATTGTGTCCCATAGAATTGTATTAGTGGCGGATTGCGACTGATTACCTTGCTTTGCATCCGCTGCGTCGCGGTCCGTCGTTTTTTGACTGACCGCCGGGCGGGAGCAACGCAGAATGTAACGTTTTTCTGGCCGTCAAAATTAACGCACTGCGCAGGAATCCGCCGCTGTCCGTCACGCTTGTAATGGATGTCTGTGGTGCTGGATTCCGTCGTAATCCGTCTTACGACGGAATCCAGCGCTGGATTCCGTCATGCTCTACTGAGCATGCCCAGCATGTTTGGCACACCCACTGGGCTGTCCCAAACACAAACGGATCATGACTGATCCGTTAAAAAACGGACGCACAGCGGATGCAACGGACGCAACTGATCACTTTTTTCACAGGATTCCTGTGAAAGGAATCCTGTGAAAAACACATCCGTTGCATCAGTTGCCAACTAAAAAACGACTGATCCGTTGCTGACGGACCTGACGGATCTAAAACAACTGAAGTGTGAACCTAGCCTTATGTATACCCCTTTCACATGTAAAGCGCCATGGAATTGATGGTGCTATAATAGATAATAATAATGTACCAGAAGACAAGGAGGCCGGGCAGTGTCATGGAAGGTGGCGCATATTTCTCAGTGCCACAAACACCTGGTCCTTATTATTATATGGCCCTTCGTTTTCAGAGTTCCTATTTTGACTGTTCATGGCTGGTTTGTGCAAATGTCCCCTATACCTTAGCTGTCACTGCCCCACTAACAAATGCAGACCGTTCTCAGTGAATATGGGCTACTGTCACTGCTGTCTGTTCTCATATCTACCCAAGTTATTAACCCTTTCTGCTCTGACAAAGGCACACATCCGTGGTTTTCTGGTCCGTCGGAATCTACACAGAGTGCATCAGGAATATTTGGATGTAGTGCGAGAGATTGAAGGAGAAGACATTGCCCTCTACCCTGGAAAGTGGCTTCTATCAATCCCACAGTTGGTGAGTATTAAGAGTTTTATTTGAATTTGCTTTTGTTTTATTTGGTTTCATCTCTAATTTTTCATTTATGCCCACAGGATAGAAGATACAAACCAAAGCCTGGTGTGCAGAAAAGGAAGGATGACCCGATGGAGAACCTAGACATAATAGAGGACGTCTCTTTTATTCAGAGAACTAAATCAGAAAGGAAAGACAGCTTTACAGATACTGTTAGCGCAAGGATTGACAACTATGTTACACAGACTGATTCTCCAGTACAAGAGGCCAGCCATACAGGGACTGATACTCCAGTACGAGAGGCCAGCCATATAGGGACTGATACTCCAGTACGAGAGGCCAGCCATATAGGGACTGATACTCCAGTACAAGAGGCCAGCCATATAGGGACTGATACTCCAGTACGAGAGGCCAGCCATATAGGGACTGATACTCCAGTACAAGAGGCCAGCCATATAGGGACTGATACTCCAGTACGAGATGCCAGCCATATAGGGACTGATACTCCAGTACGAGAGGCCAGCCATATAGGGACTGATACTCCAGTACGAGAGGCCAGCCATATAGGGACTGATACTCCAGTACGAGAGGCCAGCCATATAGGGACTGATACTCCAGTACGAGAGGCCAGCCATACAGGGACTGATACTCCAGTACGAGATGCCAGCCATACAGGGACTGATACTCCAGTACGAGATGCCAGCCATACAGGGACTGATACTCCAGTACGAGATGCCAGCCATACAGGGACTGATACTCCAGTACGAGATGCCAGCCATACAGGGACTGATACTCCAGTACGAGATGCCAGCCATACAGGGACTGATACTCCAGTACGAGATGCCAGCCATACAGGGACTGATACTCCAGTACGAGATGCCAGCCATACAGGGACTGATACTCCAGTACGAGATGCCAGCCATACAGGGACTGATACTGCAGTACGAGATGCCAGCCATACAGGGACTGATACTGCAGTACGAGATGCCAGCCATACAGGGACTGATACTCCAGTACGAGATGCCAGCCATACAGGGACTGCTACATCTGTATTAGAGATCAGCCATAAAGGGACTGATGTTCCAGTGCGGGAAGCAAGCCGTGGGAATGAGGTATTAAGGACTTATAAATGTGATATGGAGCACTGCATACCTCATTCTGACTCTGTAATGAGTTCCATTCAAAGACTGGAGCAGAGAAGAGACTGTTCATTATGGTGTGAAGAAAATGTGAATATAGGTGAGAAGGAATGGCTCAGGATTTCTTTGGCGTCTGAAATGAATACCGTATTTTTCAGACCATAAGACGCACCGGATTATAAGGTGCAGCGCATTAAGTTCATGACAGCTGCGAAAAATCCGGGGTGCAATCCGGAGTTCAGGTGAGAGCGCCGGAAATCAGCCCAGGATGTCTGCAGCTGTCATGAACTGAACCGCAATCGCCAGGGAATCAATCACTCGGCACTTGCAGTACAGTCTAGGCTGCACACCGGAGCTCAGGTGAGAGCTCCGGAGTGCAATGCAGGTACCTGAATCCAGGCCTGGCATTACTGGAGATTCCTCCGGTAGCCAGTCCGACGCTGCTCTTATATACAGTATGCTAACATGCTGTATATAAGAGCGCAGGCCGCACTGTAGAACATAAAAAACACTTTACTCACCTAAACCGGTCGCTGTGGTGCTGGTTGGCCAGATGGGCGGCGCTGTTCTCCAGGACCGGCGCCTCCTCTTTCGGCCATCTTGCTCCTCTGTCTTCTGAAGCCTTTGTGCATGACGCGTACACGTCATACACACTCGCTGGCACTGAGGTCCTGCGCAGGTGCACTTTGATCTGCCCTGCTCAAGGCAGATCAAAGCACGGTATTGTAGTGCGCCTGCGCAGGACCTCAGTGCCGGCGAGTGTGTATGACGTGGACGCGTCATGCACACAGGCTGCAGAAGCCGGAGGAGCAAGATGGCCGAAAGAGGAGGCGCCGGTCCCGGAGAACAGCGCCGCTCATCTGGTCAACCAGCATCGGAGCCACCGGTTTAGGTGAGTAAGCATGTCTCTTAACAGGAGGCATAATGCTCGCTTGTATTCATATACAAGGCACATCGGACTATAAGGCGCACTTTCGATTTCTGAGAAAATCATAGGCTTTTATGTGCGCCTTATAGTCCGAAAAATACGGTACTATTGCTTACCTTTTTATATTGACTGATAAAAGTGATTATCATCGCTGACGTTCTCGGATATGTATGCTCTTGAAACACTCCACCCTCCAGCCATGAAAATGTATAGACAAAAATATATATTATCGTTTCAGGTTTTTTAAAGAAGTGGTTGATCCCTTTTCATTACTGGTCACATCGATATTCTGTTGAGAAACAAGGTTTCTCTCAAATACCTTGTGTTGCCAATAGTACCTGTGAGCGGCTATTGCGGACCGCTCACCCCCTTCATGTGACCCCTGGGCTCTGTGACCTCTGATGTCACGTCAACTTAGGCGGGCCTAATCTAATTTGTATTCATCAGAATACAAATGTACGTCACAATTTTCAGATTTATATTTTTAAAATATTTAGAAAACCACGTATCATTCCTTTACACTTCACAAATACTTGCGACTTTGTGTTTGGTATATCACATAAAATACATTTGTTTGTTGATTAAACATGAAAAAAAATATAGAAAAGTTCATGGGGTATGAATACTTTTTCAAGGCACTGTTTTGATCTTTTTTTTGCACGTGTGATTGTAGTGTTTGTTGTAAACACTCCATGTATCACCATACAACTTGGTAAGATGTATTTTATACATGTGTAACCAAATGTGAAGTCGTGTTTAGTGGTAGAATATTGATTATGCATTGCTTGACTAGTGCTTACGGGCAATCAGTAACTTAGATCCACAATTGAAGGATTGATTGATACAGATAGTATTGGGAGGGTATGTGGGTGGGAGGGTGTATTCCTACCTTAAAGGGAACCTGTCACATGTAAAAACACGTGCAGATATGGGGCTAATGTACAGGCTAATAGGCTTCTGACACCATGTGGCCACCGTACAGAGAGCCCAGGTGTCGTTAGGATTTTAACTTTATTCTTCCTGGCAGCCTCGGGCTTTCAGTCATAGGGACGCTGCCAGTGCATTTCAGTCTGCACTCAGTGCATAGTGAGTGTCGGCTGTTATCATGTGTATGGCACTGACACAATGCTAAGCTAGTTGTCAGTCAGTGCCGGAGGCGTTGTTACACTGAGCGGCCACTGAAACTGCGCCAGCTGCAACCCTATAACTGAAAGCCTGAAGAATCATCTTCATTGTCTCCCGACAGTGGGGCTCTCAGTGCGGCGTCAGAGCGCTATTAACCCATAGTGTAATCCCATATCTGCAGGTTAATAGTCTTTTTTTTACATGACAAGCTCCCTTTAGGTTATGGTATACATACCGTATTTTTCGCTTTATAAGACGCACTTTTCCTCCCCAAATTTTGGCAGGAAAATGGGGGGTGCGTCTTATAAAGCGGTAGCGGGGGGGGGGGGGGTCCTGTCTGAGGCGATCGGGCGGGTGCCTGTGGCTGCATGCAAGCGGCCGGGTACCTGTACTTGCATGCAGCGGCAGCCGGGTACCCGTGGCTGTATGCGGGCGGCAGCGGGTGCTGTGTGGGGTCGGCAGCCAGGTACCTGTGCTTGCATGCGGTGGCAGACGGGTACCCATGGCTGTGTGCGGGCGGCAGCCGGGTGCTGTGTGCGAGCGGCAGTCGGGTGCCCGTGCAGGTACCCGGCTGCCGCCCTCACACAGTCACCCATCTGCCACTCTGTGCATGCGGGGCGGGCGGCTGTGCAGCTTACCAGTTGTCCGCGGTCCCACTTTCAAATGATGGCGCCGGTGGAGCTCTTGGATGAGAGCTCCATCTGCGCACGCGCTGCTCCGGGAGTCAGCGCGTGCGCAGATGCAGCCCTTGG
The DNA here is from genome assembly GCF_048569485.1 of Anomaloglossus baeobatrachus. Classification (NCBI taxonomy): domain Eukaryota; kingdom Metazoa; phylum Chordata; class Amphibia; order Anura; family Aromobatidae; genus Anomaloglossus; species Anomaloglossus baeobatrachus. The sequence continues at coordinate 417,240,570 of NC_134354.1, read as the reverse complement.
ATGAGAGCTCCATCTGCGCATGCGTCGCTCCGGGCGCCATTACTTGAATCGGGACCGCGGACACACTCCACCACTGAGCCGTCGCCGCCGCTCCCACCACTGAGCCGCCGCCGCTGCCACCACTGAACCGGGACCGCGGACACACGCCACCACTGAGCAGTCCCTGCCGCTGCCACCACTGAGCAGTTGCCGCCGCTCCCACCACTGAGCCGCCGCCGCCGCTGCCACCACTGAACCGGGACCGCGGACACACGCCACCACTGAGCAGTCCCTGCCGCTGCCACCACTGAGCAGTTGCCGCCGCTCCCACCACTGAGCCGCCGCTGCCACCACTGAACCGGGACCGCGGACACTCACTGCACCGGCCTGCTGCACGGCTCACACGCCACGGCTGCTGCCGCCACCACGGACCCCACGGATCCTGCCACCGCGGACGCCACCGCGCCTGCAACCACGGACGCCACGGCACCTGCAACCACGGACCCCGCTGCCACTGACCTGCCGCGCCTGCCAGCACAACCTGTGCCTCCTGTGACCCCGCTTCACCACCACTGCTGCCCCCCTCCGGTAAGAGAACACCGGAGTATAAGACGGACCCCATTTTTCTTTTTTTTACCTTTTTTTATGTCTAAGTTTGGGGTGCGTCTTATATTCCGGTGCGTCTTATAAAGCGAAAAATACGGTAGTTAAGATTACATCAGATCCTAGGATGCATCATATGTTACAAGGAATTTTCAGAGCCAAGATTAGTTTTTAGTATCCTAATAGTAACACCTCTCATTGGCATGAAGAACAAGGCACCAGTCGCACACTTCTAGGCACAATGGCTTCCTAGCAGCTGAATGTACCCCTTTATAAACCAGTTTTGGTCCGTCCAACATATTTTAGGAGCCTTTCTTCAGGGTTGGGATCAATGTGACAAGCCTTCTACGGTGAAGGACCTGGGGGGATTATAGTGCCCTCGTGGCTTAGTGGCTGCACATCGGATACATTAGTTTTGTTAGTTGGGCGTCACGGATATAAACTATATGCAGTAATGTCTGAATGTATGCATTATTTAGTAGGGTATTTTTCTGTTTACCTTACAGCATATCTTCTTATGTTATTTTGTACTTGATGCTAGAGATCACCATGAAAACTGCGGATGAGCTAAGGAAGCACAGACGTCATTTAGCGATGGAAATCTTGTGGGTACAACAAGCAATCGCCAGTAGAAAGAATGTAAGTAGCTAATTTACTCCTCATGGTGCTTAGTCACCTTCTAGCTCTATGTCTACCTAGGTTTGTATTAGAAAAAAAACAAAACAGCATGTTAACCCATTCACTCCCAAGCCTGTTTTCTTCTTCCTGATCAGGCCAAATTTTTCAGTTCTGACTAGTGTCACTTTATGATGTAATAACTCTGAAACTCTGCAACAGATCCCGGTGATTCTGAGATTTTTTTTTTTGTTTTTTTTGTGACACCTTGTACTTCATGTCAATGGTAAATTTAGGTCAATATGATTTACATTCATGTAAAACTCAGAAGGGAAGGAGCCCCATATTGGAATGCAGGGTTTGCTGGATGGTATGCGAGTGCCATGACACATTGGCAGAGCCTCTGACAGGTCAGAAAAGCAGACCCCCTCCCATAAGTGACCCCATTTTACAAACTACACCCCTTTTAATGAATTCATCTGGTCGTGCAGTGAGCACGTAGTCATAACAGGAGTTTCACAGAAGTTTATACTACTGGGCGGTGAAGAAAAAATAAGTACCGTATTTTTTGGATTATAAGAATTTGGGAGGAAAATGAGGTATGCATCTTAAAATCCGAATTTAGTTTACCGGGGGGTGGTGAAGAGGGGTCAAAGGAGGCAGGGGCAGTGCTATGCGGTGTGCTGCCCACGCTGGTTTGTGCGGCTCTGCTCCGTGCGGGGCTGCTCTGCTCCGTGTGAGGCTGCTCTGTTCTGCCCTGTGCGGAGCTGCTCTGTGCGGCGGGTGGTCATTCTGAAGATGTCGGCGGTCAGGGCTTCAAATAATGGCGCCTAGAGTCAGCGCGTGCGCAGATGGAACTCTCAGCTCAAGCTCTCATCTGCGCACGCGCGGACTCCGGTTGCCATTGTTTGAAGCTCTCACCACCGACCGCTGACATCTTCAGAATGGCCGGTGACTCACTGCCTCCCACGTAACCAGCCCTACACAGTAGAGCCGCGTCGCCATCCCTGCACAGAGCAGAGCCGCGTCGCCATCCCTGCACAGAGCAGAGCCGCGTCGCCATCCCTGCACAGAGCAGAGCCGCGTCGCCATCCCTGCACAGAGCAGAGCCGCGTCGCCATCCCTGCACAGAGCAGCGCCCGCAGTGAGTATCTGAACCCCGAACCCCCTCTGTACCACTGGCAGCATTGCAGTTACTCCAGTACTGCCCCTGCCTCCTGTGACCCTCGCTTTGCTGCTCCCCCTTCTCCCTGATAAAACACCGGATTATAAAACGAACCCTATTTTTTTTTTTTTTTTTTTTTTCTCTACCTTTTTTTTTTTTTCTCTCCAAACTTGAGGTGCATCTTATAATCCAGTGCATCTTATAAAACGAAACATACGGTACATTTTTACCATTTAAAATGATGTGTGAGCCCCAGATTTTCCATTTTCTCAAGGGAAAAGTAAAAATGGCACTAAAATTTGTCACACAATTTCTGCTGATCGTGGCAATACACCCTCTATTGTATAGGATTTTTTTTTTTTTATATAATATAAATATGCCGCTCAGTATTTAGTAAAAGTAATAAGATGGCTTTATTAGTTTTGTCAGTAAGATTACAGCAATGTCATGTTTATATATGTTTCAATGTTTTGCCTCTTTTTACACAATAAAAACAATTTTATAGAAAAAAAAGTGTTATTTTGGTATATTGTGAAAGCTATAGCGTTTTTATTTTTCTGCTGACAGATAAAGGGGTCTTGTATTTTTGCAGGATGATGGTTTCAGTGATACTATTTTTATCTACTTTTGACCTTTTGAATGCGTTTTGTTTGACTTTTTTTAGCGGTTTGATGAAAAAACATGTTTTGCCCCGTTTTGTTTTTTTTTTTTCTCCTTTTATTAACGATGTTCACTGAAAGGGTTAACTAATGTGATAGTTTTTCTTTATCGTTCCTATGGGAGACCCAGACATTGGGTGTATAGCTTCTGCCTCCGGAGGACACACAAAGTACTACACTCAAAAGTGTAGCTCCTCCCTCCGGGCTATATACACCCCCTGGATGACAATCTAACCAGTTCAACGCTTTGTGTTCAGGAGGCACACACACACACATGCATTCTCTTTTTTATTTTCATTTTTATTTTGATTTTAAAGATATGGAAGAAAAGCGGGTCCAGTCTGGACTCCCGGCATGTCCCTTCTCACCCCACTGTGTCGGCGGTGCTGTTAAGGTTGACTTTACAAGGCTGGAGCCTTCACATGCCGCGCTCCTTCAACACCCTCTGAGAGGCTCTGGTTTGAAGTGGGAGCCGTCTCGGTCCTCTCTGCTTGCAGGAGACCGGCTCCATCCGCAGCCCTGTCTGGTTCCTGCTGGAAGGAGCGTTAACCCCCCTCAGGGACTGGCCCTGCGTCTCAAAGCTAAGTATTGAGACGTTTTTCAGGGGTCCCGGGTACTTTTATTAGGGGGAAAGTATGTTTTTTGTGGAGACGCAGGCTTTACTATTAATTCCGGCCGGTTCTGGGGGTTTCCCCTGAGAACCGCGCCGAAGGTGCCTGCTCGTCGGCCGCATGTTAAAATCTAGGCCCCGGCTTCTGTTTGGGCCTAGTTTCGGTTTCATCTTCCCCTACATGTCATTCATGCTGGGGAATGGAGTGGCGCCGCCCACCGGCCGTCCAGCAGAGGGGAGGACACTCCTCTCTGAGGAGATGTTTCCCTCCCCTGCATCTCTCCTTAGCCCTCCGGTTTCCCGCTCTTGAGCTAATCCACGCCCCCCCTCCTCCTCCCAGCGCCATTTTCTCAGCGTTTATCACACTGATCGGCGCTGGCTGCTGATCCTGCTGCTTTCCAGGAAGGCTGACGCTTTACTGGGGTCCGAGCTGTGGAATCCGGAGGGCACACAGAGAGCGGGCTGGTAAGCCACAACCTCTGGTTGTGGGCTTTATTATACACTCTCAGGACATTCTATAGGAGTGTATTATTACTGCAGAGCTTCCACCTCAGCAGCATGTCTGTCACCCGGAGCAAGACTGCAAAGCTGTATGCTATATGCACTGCATGTAAGCTCATTCTGCCAGAGCCAAGCACATACCCACACTGTGATACCTGTGCTAACATGGTTGTGTCTCAGCCTGGAGCCTCCTCAGGGGTCTCTCAGGCTGCTCCGGCCCCGGTGGCTGAACCCCCGGCTTGGGTAGCAGCGTTTTCTAAGGCTATCTCACAGTCCTTTGCCGACTCCATGGGACAGCTGTCCCGGACTCTGCTGACCATGCATCAGCCCCCTTCTCAGGGAGCCTCTGCTGCGCCGAGCTCCGCAGAGCTCTCATAGCATGTCCTAGGACCCCGTCCCCCCAAACGGAGACGCAGGGACCCTTCTCCTTCCTCGTCCCGCGGCTCTGATTCACGAGCCGAGGTGCAGGGCGAGGAGGATTCGTTTACTGCGGGCTCAGACGCTACCTCTATGTACCCCATTGACTTGTCTGAGGGTGATGCGGATGTTAGTGACCTGATTGCGTCCATTAACTCCGTACTGAACCTCAACCCACCAGAGTCAGAGGAACAAGCCTCTCTGGTAGAGATACACCAGTTTGCCTCACCTAAGAGAGCTAGGAGTACGTTTTTTAACCACTCCGCTTTTCAGGCCACTGTCTCCAAGCCCAGGGCCTGTCCTGACAAACGTTTTCCGAAGCGTAGTTCTGATGACCGTTTTCCTTTTCCACCAGAGGTGGTTAAGGAATGGGCTCAGTCCCCAAAAGTAGACCCTCCGGTCTCCAGAATCTCAGCCCGCACAGTCGTAGCTGTGGCTGATGGCACTTCTCTTAAGGATCCCACTGACCGCCAGGTTGACCTTTTGGCCAAGTCTGTATTTGAGGCGGCAGGAGCCTCGTTCTCCCCGTCTTTTGCGGCAGTGTGGGCTCTTAAGGCGGTCTCTGCCTCTCTGGCAGAGATACATTCCCTCACCAGGGACTCTATACCTGAGATGGATGCTTTAACTTCCCAAGTTTCAGCCTTTTCATCCTACGCCATGTCTGCCATCCTGGAGGCTTCTCACCGCACGGCGGTGGCCTCCGCTAACTCCCTCGCGATCCGCAGGATCTTGTGGCTTCGAGAGTGGAAAGCAGACGCTTCCTCTAAGAAGTACCTTGCGAGTCTCCCTTTTGCTGGGTCCCGGCTGTTTGGTGAACAACTGGATGACATTATTAAGGAAGCTACTGGCGAGAAGAGTACTTCCTTGCCACAAACTAAAACCAGGAAACCTGTCCAGGGCAGGAACCAATCGAGGTTTCGTTCCTTTCGTTCCTCTAACTGGTCATCCTCTAAGCCCTCTTCCTCGTCCACTACCGCAGCAAAGGATCGTAAGCCCAACTGGCGCGCGAAGCCGCGTCCTCAAAAGACCGGAGGAGCCGCTGCCACTAAGGCAGCCCCCTCTTGACTATCTGGCTGCGCCAGCAACGTCCTTGGTCGGTGGCAGGCTCTCCCGCTTTGGCGACGTGTGGTTTCAACACGTCTCCGATCAGTGGGTGCGGGATATCATCTCCCACGGCTACAGGATAGAATTTTCTTCCAGCCCGCCAAACAGATTTTTTCTGTCCACCCCCCCCCTGCTCCAAAGCCGCCGCCTTTTCTCAGGCCGTGGCTTCCCTGCAGGCCAACGGTGTAATTGTTCCGGTTCCCGCCCGGGAACGGTTCAGCGGTTTCTACTCAAACCTTTTTCTAGTCCCCAAGAAGGACGGTTCCTTCCGGCCCATCCTGGATCTCAAGCTTCTCAACAAGCATGTTCAGGTGCGGCGCTTTCGCATGGAATCTCTGAGATCGGTCATTGCCTCAATGACCCAAGGAGATTTTCTAGCATCCATCGACATCAGAGATGCCTATCTCCATGTGCCTATTGCGGTTTCACACCAGCGTTGGCTACGCTTTGCAATCGGAGAGGAACATTTCCAATTCGTGGCTCTCCCCTTCGGGTTAGCCACGGCCCCTCGAATATTCACCAAGGTCATGGCAGCAGTGGTTGCGGTTCTGCACCTCCAGGGGTTGGCAGTGATTCCTTACCTGGACGACCTTCTAGTCAAGGCCTCATCCAGTGCAGACTGCCAGCGGAGTGTCTCACTCACTCTCGCCATGCTCGTTCAGTTCGGGTGGCTTGTCAACCTGCCCAAGTCCACTCTGACCCCGACCCAGGTACTTTTGTACCTAGGGATGCAATTCGAGACTCTGCCGGCACTTGTCAAGTTGCCCTTAGTCAAAAAGCAGTCCCGTCGTCTGGCGGTGCGCTCTCTGCTGAGGCACCGCCGTCATTCCATCAGACACCTCATGCAGGTGCTGGGTCAGATGGTGGCGTCAATGGAAGCGGTTCCCTTTGCCCAGTTCCATTTGCGTCCCCTGCAGCTGGACATTCTCCGCTGTTGGGACAAGCGGATCTCTTCCTTGCACAGGCTGGTGGCTCTGTCGTCACAAACCAGGAGCTCCCTTCAGTGGTGGCTTCGGCCCCTCTCTCTGTCTCAGGGGCGCTCCTTCCTGACTCCGTCCTGGGTGATTCTCACCACGGATGCCAGCCTCTCCGGTTGGGGAGCAGTATTTCTCCATCACCGAGCACAGGGCACTTGGACTCCGTCCGAATTAGCCCTCTCGATCAATGTGCTGGAGATCAGAGCTGTGTTTCTAGCCCTCCTAGCCTTTCACCACCTGTTGGCGGGCAGGCACATTCGAGTTCAGTCGGACAACGCGACAGCGGTTGCCTACATCAATCACCAGGGCGGGACTCGCAGCCGTCTGGCGATGTTGGAGGTTCAACGAATCCTCCAGTGGACGGAGGACTCCAAGTCAACCATATCTGCAGTCCACATCCCAGGCATAGAAAACTGGGAGGCCGATTATCTCAGCCGTCAAACTGTAGACAGCGGCGAGTGGGCCCTGCATCCATCGGTGTTCAGATCAATCTGCCGCAAGTGGGGCACTCCGGAAGTAGATCTGATGGCATCCCGGCACAACAACAAGGTTCCGGTTTACGTGGCTCGCTCCCACGATCCTCAAGCCTTCGCAGCGGACGCACTGGTTCAAGATTGGTCTCAGTTCCGTCTGGCCTATGTGTTCCCCCCTCTAGCTCTCTTGCCCAGGGTTCTGCGCAAGATCAGAATGGAGGGCCATCGAGTCATACTCATTGCTCCGGACTGGCCCAGGCGAGCTTGGTACCCAGACCTGCTCCGTCTGTCCGTAGAGGTGCCGTGGCATCTCCCGGACCGCCCAGACCTTCTCGCTCAAGGTCCGTTCTTCCGCCAGAATTCTGCGGCTCTCAGATTGACGGCGTGGCTCTTGAGTCCTGGATCCTGACGGCTTCAGGCATTCCCGCTGAGGTCATCTCCACTATGACTCAGGCTCGGAAGTCTTCCTCTGCTAGGATTTACCACAGGACTTGGAGGATTTTCCTGTCCTGGTGTTGCTCTTCCGAGCATACTCCTTGGCCGTTCTCCTTGCCGACCATCCTGTCTTTTCTACAGTCCGGTCTACAGCTTGGACTGTCCCTCAATTCACTCAAGGGACAGGTGTCGGCTCTGTCGGTTTTGTTCCAGCGGCGTATCGCCCGACTGGCTCAGGTGCGCACCTTCATGCAGGGCGCATCTCACATCATTCCTCCTTACCGGCGGCCCTTGGATCCCTGGGACCTTAATCTAGTCCTTACGGCCTTACAGAAACCCCCCTTTGAGCCTCTCAGGGAGGTTCCCTTGTTCAGACTTTCACAGAAAGTTGTTTTTCTAGTAGCCATAACCTCTCTCAGGAGAGTTTCTGATTTGGCTGCGCTCTCTTCGGAATCCCCCTTTTTGGTGTTTCACCAAGACAAGGTGGTTCTTCGTCCGACTCCGGACTTTCTCCCTAAGGTGGTGTCTTCTTTCCACCTTAACCAGGACATTTCATTGCCTTCTCTTTGTCCGGCCCCTGTGCATCGCTTTGAGAAGGCGTTGCATTCCTTAGATTTGGTGCGGGCGCTCCGAATCTATGTGTCACGCACCGCCGTGTTTAGGCGGTGCACCTCACTTTTTGTGCTAACCACTGGTCAGCGCAAGGGTCTCGCTGCTTCTAAACCGACCCTAGCTCGTTGGATCAGGTCGGCTATCACCGATGCCTACCAGTGTTCTCAGGTGCCTCCCCCGCCGGGGATTAAGGCGCACTCGACCAGAGCTGTCGGTGCCTCCTGGGCTTTCAGGCACCAGGCTACGGCTCAGCAGGTTTGTCAGGCTGCCACTTGGTCCAGTCTGCACACCTTTTCGAAGCACTACCAAGTGCATGCTCATGCTTCGGCAGATGCGAGCTTGGGCAGACGCATTCTTCAGGCGGCTGTCGCCCATTTGTGAAGTTAGGTTTTGCCTACTTCTCAGTTTGGTTTATTTCCCACCCATGGACTGCTTTGGAACGTCCCAATGTCTGGGTCTCCCATAGGAACGATAAAGAAAAAGAGAATTTTGTTTACTTACCGTAAATTCTTTTTCTTATAGTTCCGACATGGGAGACCCAGCACCCTCCCTGTTGCCTGTTGGCAGTTTTTTGTTCCGTGTGTTTTCACCGGCTGTTGTTAGTAGACAGAGTTCCGGTCTTTTCCGAGTTTTACTCTATCTCTACTTATGGGTGGATGTCCTCCTTCAGCTTTTGCACTGAACTGGTTAGATTGTCATCCAGGGGGTGTATATGCTCGGAGGGAGGAGCTACACTTTTGAGTGTAGTACTTTGTGTGTCCTCTGGAGGCAGAAGCTATACACCCAATGTCTGGGTCTCCCATTTCGGAACTATAAGAAAAAGAATTTACGGTAAGTAAACAAAATTCTCTTTTTTTATAGATCGGATCATTTTGGATATGGCAGTAGCAAATATGTGGACTTTTTATATTTGTTATTGCATAAGCACGTGTATTTATTGTTGTATTTTTTTTTATTTTCTGTGATTTCTTTATATTTTTACATTCTATTTTTTTTTCTTTTTTATTACTTAGCCCCTCTATGGGTCTTTAAATTTCTATTTCTGATCACTGCTCTAATGCACTGTATTGCATTAGAGCGGTCAGTGTTACACTAACAAACGCCTTTTAGACCTCCGGCTGCCCTGAAAACCAACGGGTCCTCGCGATCGAGTTGTGGGGGTTCCGATGGGATGAAAGAGGGAACATCCTCCTTCTTTCAACCTTTTATAAATGCTGCGATCCCTACTGATCTTGGCATTTATATGGTTAAACCATGCAGAACAGGCACTGTCCCTGGCTATTGCAGTAGGTGCTTGGCTGTCACACAGCTCCGGTGCCTACATAATCACCAGGACTGTTAAAATTTGCAACAGAAACCCACACATAGTTAAACAGAGAACAAAGCCATCTCAGGGAGTTGTAAAGAAATATATACAAAATAAATTTCCCTCATTGGCACCATGTGAAGGTTGGACTACTGCATGGGCAAATCGCTAACAATTGTAGAAAAAGGGGTAAAGGAAATGATCAAACGCCCAATTATAAATATGCAAACGTTTATTATTGATGCAGACACAAAATTGAGTGGAGAAAGACACAACAATCACAGATATTAAAATCAAAACCCCACAGAGACCACAGGCCCGTCCTGTACCTTTCATTGGTCAACCCGACGGCCGTTTTGGTAATAAAGATTACCTTCGTCAGGGGCCGGTAATCTTTATTACCGAAACGGCCGTCGGGTTGACCAGCGGCGCCCGCCTTTCCATCTGTGTACCCAGCACTTGACCTTTCTAAGTTATCTTTGATGGTTTATATATATATTTTTGGGGGCTTTATCTCTTCTTTTGCTCCTTTGCTCACTATACTAACACTCATAATATATATGGAATTGTCAATGCATATATAGGTCCTATTAAGTGGCTGGTGACACCGTGTGGTGAATGCGAGTATTACATCACCTATAATTAAATTATCCACTTCATGCTCAATCAAAAGTACAGGACGGGCCTGTGGTCTCTGTGGGGTTTTGATTTTAATATCTGTGATTGTTGTGTCTTTCTCCACTCACTTTGTGTCTGCATCAATAATAAACGTTTGCATATTTATAATTGGGCATTTGTTTCCTTTACCCCTTTTTCTATAATCACCAGGATGTAGCGGTATGCCCATTTGCGGGAATACGTTGCATCCAGTGTCGGGAAGTGATTAAAGAGACTGTCGGGTTGTTTTTGGTGACTACTATTCTCAGCCTGAAACCTAACTGGCATCAGCGTCACTTATATATCAGATGTGATTCCCTTTAATCTGAGCTGTAAATGTATTTAATTTTCCTAATCTCTGTTGCCATGTATTACAGGAAAAACAGATTCTTCACATAATGGTGTTTAGTGTAAATTGCTGGCTTGCAAGGACTTTCTTGGTTTGAGCTCAATTTCTGCAGAATTCCTTTGTCCATAGATTGCTGAATCCTGATGGCAGACAATGTGCACATTATCAGGATTCAGCTCTGTTGCCTGTTTGAACTGGTGTCTTTTGACCTCAAGTATGCAATTTGCATACTTGGTCATGTGCTTCTCATGTCCTTTTTTTCCAATAGAACATTAATAGATGCAAGAAAAGTGACTAGTCGGCACGTGACCGCAACCATGCAAATCACATACTTGCGGTTACATAGTCACCATCTCAAGCTGGCAACAGAGCAAAATCCTGATAATGTGAGCATTTCCCACTGTCAGGATTCAGCAATCCATAAGCACACAATGTCTGCAGAAATTTAGCTGAAACCCGGAAAAAACACACACAAGTTTCATGCATCATTAAAAATAGACATGTGCGTTCTCTTTATAGAAGACTGTTTTACTGTGAAACGCCCCGAGAAATGAAGGATCCGTCTTTTCCTGAGTACTTCATATATATTCTCCTGACTTGTTCTTTTCCAATAAGCGTCTCCTTCTGTGGTTATGTAATGACATTTCTTTTCTCCACAGTATCTTATGGTAAGGCGGACGTTGGGAGCCTGTGATTGATTTTCTTACAGAAGTCTTCTCGAAGCCAGACCGTTAACTGTACCAGGAGTTTGACACTTCAAGACCATAGTCGCAGTGTTTATCATGGAGCATCGACCATCGTGTCCTTCACTATATTTTCCAGTATTGTCCCTGCTGACAAAATAACAATAGACTTTTTATATATTAATAATTGTTTATAAATATGAGAAATTAGTAATAAATACCTAATTTATTGCATGTCTGTTTTTTTAGTCTTTAAAGTAGCAGTTATGAATCGTCACATGGAATAAGTTCACTCTACTTTCTTTGTATGAGGGTACGCCCACACAAGCGTGAAAATATGACGACTGCAATGCGAGAAAATCTTGCATTGCATTCGGGCCTATGTTAGTCAATGAGGGAGAGCAGTTGGTCAGCTTTTCTCATATGCAGATTCTGGATGCGAGAAAAGCGGCAGCATGCTGCGATTTTCTGCTAGAGCCGTATCCCTCGCACCCATTCAAGTGTATGAGTGCGAGAGATACATTGGACCTCACGCGGATGTTATCCCAGTGCAGTGCGATATACGCACAGGCTGACAATGTAGGAGATGGGGAGGGGGGGGGAAATTAACCCCTCCCTCTCCTCCGCAGCGCCCGTCCTTCAGCGTCACAGCTATGACCTGATCGCAAGATCGGTTCACAGTCGCAAGACACTCGGCTCATGCAGCAGAGCCTGAGCCGGGGGTCATTAGCATATCGCATCCGTTGCTCTCGCATCGGATGCCATACGCTCGTCTGAGTCCAGCCTAACAGACGTTAACGCTGCACTTTTGTCAAACTGTATTTTGCACAATATTCAAAGTGTTAAATATGCAAAACGTCAAAAAGCGTGTTTTTTTTTTTCTTTTTTTTTCTTCAATACAAGACTGACAGATTTTGTTTGCTTTTGCTGAGAATCTTATGAAATAGGAAGACATCTCTCAATGCCAGCTTTGGAGTTGGTTTCCTTTCATGCATTGGCTCTGCATACCTTATCAGCCCAGTCTCAACCAGACGTGCTCAGTACATACCTTGACTTTCACCTATTAAATCTTTTGGGCATTATGCACCTTGCCAGCTTGATACCATACTTGCCGGGTTATCCTACTGATAAAGATTGCTATCCTCGCACACAGACTTGATATTGCTATGGTCAAAGCCATTATAATTTTCTGTTCGGCAACGGCTACCTGCTAAACCTTCAAAATTGTGTAGCTATTGGCCATCATAGGTTGGTAGGCTTTTAGCCACGCTTACACCTAGTTTGTGTGGATTTTAATACCAGCACAAGCCATTTGTCATGGCCAGCTGTATGCATGCTATCCAGCATACCTAGCAATCATAATCCATGTGAAAAAGGTTGCTTACCCCTGCAGAACCCATAGGCCGCTTTCACAGTGTGTTGTGATCTCCTTTCAGTGGTCCCATAGGGGCTTTCGTCTGAACCCCCCCCCCCCCCCCCGAAAATGAGTTTCGGACGCATGCGCCGAAGGGGCTATTGACTATAATAGTACAGAAAGAGTCACCGTATGCTCTGTCTTGCACTATTTTCGGGAGTATACACTTTCTGGAGACAGACACCCAGATGTAGTAGACTGCATCTTGGTGTCCGTCTCCAGTAAGCGTATACTCCCGAAAATAGTGCAAGACAGAGCACACGGTGACTCCATCTGCACCATTTTGGTCACGGGACCCGTTGGCGCATGCGTCCAAAATCCGTTTTGTGGGGATTCAGGCGGAAGCCCCGACGGGACCACTGAACGGAGGTCAGAAAACAGTGAGAAAGGGGCTATAGAGATTTGTGTCTCAAAGGGAACCAGTCACCAGTTTTTTACCCTATAAACTGCAGCCAGCACCACTAGGCTCTTAGATACAGCATTCTAACATGCTGTATATAAGAGCCCAGGCCACTGTGTACAACATAAAAAAACATTTTATAATACTCACCTAAACCGGTCGCTGCGGTGGATGTGGCTCTTCGTCCTCCGATGCCGGCGCTGCCTCTTTCGGCCATCTTAGTCCTCCTTCTGAAGCCGTGGTGCATGATGCGTCTATGTCATACACAATCGCCGCTCCCGTGCAGGCGCAGGGCAGATCAAAGTGCGCCTCCTCAGGAACTGAATGCCGGCGAGTGTGTATGACGTCGGACGTGTCATGCACCGTGGCTTCAGAAGGACGACAGAGGCGATGACAAAGATGGCCGAAAGAGGCGGCGCCGGAGGACGAAGACGCCCATCTGAGTCACATCCACCGCAGTGACCGGTTTAGGTGGGTATTATAAAGTGATTGTTGTACACAGTGGCTTGGGCTCTTATTTACAGCATGTTAGAATGCTGTATATAAGAGCCCAGTGGTGGTGGCTGTAACTTAGTCACCAAATCTAGTGACAGGTGTGGAGACACGGGGGTCAGTGGGTGCTCTCGTCCACTGGCCCGGCCGCCTTTAGAAAGACAGCATGGCCCACAGCTCATCCCAACTAAACGCCCGACCTCCTTAACCGTGGGTGGAACACTACTCAGACAACACAGGATGAGGGAATCACAATATTAAGACTTTATTGGATCCCCAAACAACGACATATGGCACATAACCAGCAATACCACAGAATGTAACCGCCAACAATTTCTCACACTTCCGCTGGCTCACCAGGGATTAGAATGTCCGTGCCTCAGAGCTTCCAGGGCTACTTACACCAATCCAGAAGCACCCCACTTTCGGCGGGCACCCACCAAGAATGGAAAAATGCCAGATTTAGGAAGGTGGCTGAAGACCGCAAAGCCTGTAGTCAGGTGACTGTATTGTCCCAAGCTGGATTCATTCCTTAGGTAGTCCTTGATATCTCAGACAAATCCTTGCATTTGATGCTGAAGTCCATGTAGTGTTATAATCCAGGTTCGGTTATGGCTTGCCAATCAGATCCGCCTATCCTAGATTGGTATCATGTAGCAAGAGTCTACCCGGGCAATGGACAGTCCTCCTTATACCGCTGAGCTCTCCATTCAGACCATTGGGGTCTTCACGATTGGTGGATAAAACTGGGCTCTTATTGGCTAGATTTCAAGCCGTATACAAAATATCCCTAGTAGTAATGGTCTCTGGCAGAGACGAGGGAGAGACAGCTAAGTTACATTGCATCTAGCAATACACATAGTAATACAATGGGAGGTTCGCATAATTGATTTGTCTGGGTATCTGACCTTCACTGGCCAAGGCAATTACATAAGTCAACAAGAACTTTAACACTAGACTCCTAAAGGTGGTGTCACACACAGCGACGACAACGACATCGCTGCTAAGTCGCCATTTTCTGTGACGTAGCAACGACCTCAACAGTGACGTCGCTGTGTGTGACACATAACAACGATCAGACCCCTGCTGCGAGATCGCTGCTCGCTCTTGAATATTCCAGGTCATTTTTTTTGATCGCTGCTATCCCGCTGCGCCACATGCATCCTTGTGTTTGACACCGCAGCAGCGACGGTCGCGACGACGCTGAAGGCAGTGACGTAGGACTGAAGGCAGGACAAGGGCGTGTTTTTGTGGTATATTTTACAACGCCCCCACGATTCCGATTGGTGGTCATAACAGCGTTCCGATTGGGTAACTTGCCGAAGGTGTTACAGTGATTTCATTCTTTAAGTTCCATTCTTTGTTCCACGTAGTAGAGTCTCTGCTGTCGCTAGTGTTTCGTCCTTTGTGTCTTCCTTTGTTTGGCACGGTCACCCAATCGGAACAGAGGGGTGTGAAAAGGGCAACAAAAAGGTGCTGTAGCAATCACCAATCGGAACAGAGGGGCGTGAAAGAGGCAACGCAAAACATGTCTAGGGGTAAACACGCCTCTATCAAGGTCTGAGTCGTCGCACAGCGGCGCGTGTGACACGTCCCAATGACCGTCGAGGTCGCTATGATCGCTGCGCCGTCGCTGCTTAAAATTACATGTTTGACAGCTAACTAGCGATCATGTAAGGTCGCTGTTACGTCACAGGAAATGGTGATGTAACAGCGACATCGTTGTCTTTGTGTGTGAACCCAGCATAAGAGTCTTGTAGAAACAATGAGGGGCTTATCCCCCATTTATAAACAAACTATCATCATGTCTGGCTGAATTTTATGAAACTTAACCCATGCTAGGCACTGACAGAGTCCATGTCGTCACAACAGGTTCCCTTTAAACTGAATCTGAGAACTGTATGAATTAAACCTAAGGAGCCTGATTTTAGCATTGTCACTGGACTGCTTAGTGTAGTTTTGATAGAATCCCTGTTTTCTCTGCTGTAGATGTAGCAGAGATCAGATTGCTGAGCTGTGTGTAACTTCACTTATACCCCTCATCAGCCGTTTCCTGTGTACTCTGTCAGGCAGCTGCCAATTAGTGTTAGGGGACAGGGTTAGGCCCCCTTCACAGGTCCGTGAAAATCATGCACGTGTTTCACGGACGTGCCAAAGGTGCGGTTTCCCCTCAGTGTGCCGTGTTTATGGCACGACGTGTGTTCTCCGTGTGTTATACGTAATAACACACGGAGAACGGAAAGCCCCGCCTTACCTGAATCTTCCGGAGCTGTCTGTGGTGCTGACTGACAGTGTCCGGCACAGGCCACGCCCCGCTGACGCTGCTTCGGCCCCCAGTGAAGAAGATGCATTGTTCAAATTCACTGGGGGACGGATGCAGGTGACAGCCGCGGCAGAGACTGCAGGGCTGGTGGGGGTGAGTATGTGTGTTTTTTATTTTTAACATGACACGTGTGTTTCTCCGGCGCGTGTCACGTGGGACCTCATCCACACTACATCCGTGTGGTACGTGTGCCGGCCACGTGACACCTGTGCTGCCAGAGAAACACGGACATGTATCCGTCTGGAGCACACTTGGTCACGTATGCTCCACTCGGAGGCATGGGCCAATGGCTGCACACGTGCGTGCACATAAACATTGATTTTAATGGGTTTACGTGTGCCCGTGTCTCCGGTACATGCGGGCACGTACCGGAGACACGTGCGTGTGAAGGGGGCCTCATATAGATTAACCTGACTTGTCTGCATGTGAGACCTAGTCCTCTAGTGGTGATCTGCTGATAAAATACTGATTGTATTGACAATAAAAAACCCAGCCTAATAAGTGACACATACCTGGAATCAAGCTTTAGGCCAGAGTCACACTTACGAGTTCTTCGTGTGCAACTCGTGCGAGTCTCACATCATATCACCTGCCATGGCCGCACACTCTCAGGACAGGAGCATCTCAGCTGCATGGAAATTCATGCAACCGACCCACTCCTGTCAGTAGAGTGTGCAGCCGTGCCGGGTGATGTGATGTGAGACTCTCGTGAGGTACATGTGAAGCACTCGCAAGTGTGACTGGCCTTAGACTCCCACATCATACGGTTCTCTGATTTAAATAACAAAAACCTTATGAGCGAATGGATATGCTAGACTTTAGTCCAGCAGGCACGTCGGTAGTCTTTGGCCATTAGACGAGCTCTGCGGACCACCGTCTACCTGCCATAAATTCTGGCGCTTCTGATTTGTGAGTCCAGTGTAACATCACCGTTGTGGAGCAATGAGCACATGACATCATGCCAGACCTGCTAATCAAAAAAGGTGTTGGGAATTCCAGCAGGAAACTGTTTACAGGGCTCCCACCTGGCTACCACAGAATGACATTGTTGCTAGATCCAAAACCCATTCGACCATCTCTAATCTTTAACCAAAACTTGGGTAAGAAGTAGAAAAAGCCCAATTGTTTGCTAATAACTAGTCACTTGCTTATTCTCCAGCAGACAAGTTCTTACAGGACAACCTGCTGGAAGAAAAATAGTTTCCGATTTTTGGGGGGGCTAGTAACAGTTCTGGTTGCAGACGACTGATATGCAAGATTGGGTATTTTCTTTATTGTAATGTCATTGTCTAAAAACACTTAGAGGAGCGATCAGTTCTCGTATCATACCACACTCTTAATTGTCTAAACCGTGACTTTTCATGGGTGATTTGTGAAAGTGTAATAACAATGAGGTGTAGCTGAAGAATAAGAGGCGTGGTGGCTGTAACCCAGCACCCTCCTCTCCAACATTTGTAACCAGTTATAGTCACCTGGCAACAACAAAGAGTCACAGCAACCGAATGATAGACAGCAGAGCGCAGATCAGTGTGTGAACTGTGTGTCCTTTGTGTGCGATTACCTCGGTCAGATATCTCTTGTTACTTTGCAATGTAAAGACCAAGTTGAGAACATTTTTCATTTCTGTTTTTGTTTTGTCCACTTTTTTTTGTTTTTTAAACCATTTTTTTCTAAGATGAGCTCCCCTTCGGGGGTACAGCTGGTTCCACATGGCAAAAATGTACGTGTATTTCGAAACGGGGACCCTTTTCACCATGGGCGCCGCATGGTTGTGAACGAGAAGCAGTTTATAACGTTTGAAGCTTTCTTAAATGAGGTGACAACCAGTATTCAAGCGCCGACGGCTGTACGCAGTATATACACGCCTCGCAATGGCCATCGCGTGACCGAGCTTGGCGACCTACTGAACAGAGGACAGTATGTTGCTGCAGGGACTGAAAAGTTCCGAAAACTTGAGTGAGTATAAAAATGTACATTAAATTTTGTGGCTATCTTGTTTTTTTAGGCTTATGTTGGGGTTTTTAATTTTGTGAAACCTACATAACATAAGGCAGGGGTTTTTAATGTTACAACTTAGGTGACTATTCTTATGTATTATTAATTATGTGTCGTAAAACCTCTTTACATATGAAAAAGGTGCAAATAGGTTTTACAAAACATAACAAATATATAGCAAAAAAAACCTGTAGAAAACAAGTACAAAAAACATAACTAAATGAATGACAGACTGTAAATGTTCCCCTAACACCAATAGAGTGGGGAATTTGGACGACTTCAACATTTATGAGGTGGGAAAGACTGGAGTGGCAAGGAATAGTAAGGAAGCTGATAGCACAACATTGGATAGATGAGAAGGGTCTGACCATAGGAGAATTTATTGATTAGATAAATTGGTGACTAACTCTGGAGAAGGAAGTGTATGATAATTGAGGTGTCATTGAAAAATTTGAGAAATTGTAGGCATTATGGATTAATGCATCCGGTATGGCTTCCAGAGAGTTAAAGGTGTTGTCCCTTACTTGGACAACTCCTTCTTATTTCCCTTGTTCGTCCCAGTAAAACTTCTATCTGGGCTTGTTGTAGCTGACGAACAGGAATAGGTGGTAGGTTATTAAAGGGAACCAAACATCAGGATTTTGGTATATAAGGTAAAGCCAGTGCAGTACTGGCACTATCAGGCACAGGCTGTACATACCATTAGTGGGCAGCTCGGATGTTTAGGCTGTGAAATCCAAATTTATGAAGTTTAAAAATTCATCATGTTTTGACTGACATTTGCACCTCTAGAGATAATATCCAGGCGGGTTATGCACATGATTCCCGCCCCCCCGCCACCTGTTCCTCCCTCTCTCTGGTTGTATGCAAATTTCTCTATTCAGTAACACGGCATCGGAGTTGGCGCCTGCGCATAGCACTTATCTCTGGCGCCATGTTGTTGAAGTCTGCATTACCCAAACCGGGCTTGTCCTGCCAGCAGCGACCAGATCCCCTCTGCATATTTTCTGTGGTGCTAGTGTTATCCTAACAGTTACCTTACATGTCTATATTATTTCATGTTTAATAGTTACCTACACACAGAAGTTAAGCCGCCTGTGACCACACACAGCAAGGACATCCAACAGGTAAAATAAGTTTAGTATTTTCAGGAATCTTGTTTTTTTTTTTATGTATGGTCACTGTTCTGTTCAGAAAATATTACTTTACTTCAGATTTTACTAAGAAACAGGAAAATGAATGAGCTTTCTAATTTCCCTTTAGCTTCCAATGAATACAGTATACATATATCTATATCTATCTATATATAATCTGTTTAGGTCCTCACTTCTATATTTTTATGTTTTATTGTTCCTGAATTAAAGGAGTTAACCGACATAAACTCCAAAAAATGTTTTAAGGTCATCTGTGCTGTATTGTCATATAAAACTTCCCTACATTTTTATTTTTTGTTTTCTAACTTTTGTTTCTCCTGAATTATCACTTTATTCTCTGCAGCCTCTTTATTTACCTGCAGCTCAACCAAACATGACATGCCTGAGTGCCGAACCTCACAGTCAGAGCTGGCACCGCCTGGCCTCACTGTCTAGCCCCGCCCCCGGCACACTCATTGGCTGTCGGTATTCTGCCCCAGCACTGACCTCTCATCGCTGCAGCAAAGATGGCCACATTATTATATTATGTGCACAAGGATGGGCTTATCTACATACATAATTGCCAGTTGTGTCTGCAACCCTATTCCGGCATGCATGCAGCACTGTCAGTTGCGCAGACGCAGTTCGAACTGTTCCTGTGCAAGTGACATACACGTCACTGCAGCTTACGGGCACGAACTGCTTGTGCGCACCTGTCCCCACGATGCACCGGCTTTCAGGTCCTCAGTGCGCGAGCACACACGTGAGCACATATACACACATACTGTATGTATAAACATATAGAAGACATACATATGTCTACACACACACACACACACACACACACACACACTACTGGATACTCACCTGTCCCCAGCGATGCGGTCCCCAGCACTGAAGTCCCCAGCGCTGCTCCGGCTTCCAGCTCTTCAGTGGAGTGAATATTCAGTGAGTATAATGAGGGATGGTCAGGAGTGGGAGCCAGCAGAGCCAAAGACAGCATATTTTTATTTAAAAGACACGTGTTTTCTCCTGGGGGAGGGTGGAGAGGAGAGAAAGAATACACACACACATATACACAGACGACAGGTACACACAGCGTACAGCCATATACACACACATATACACAGACGACACGTACGTATACACAGCGTACAGCCATATACACGCACATACACTCACGACATGTACACACAGCGTACAGCCATATATACACACACATATACACACACGACACGTACACACAGCATACAGCCATATACACACACATATACACAGACGACACATACACACAGCACAACTCAAGAAACACAACACCAGATACCAATATACAGCACACAACAAGGAAGAGACAGTGCACAGGGGTGAAAGAGGTCAAATGATGCAACACATACAATACACAAAAATGGAGGGATGACATGCAACACATTTGTTGGAAAGCGCAAACAGTGTAACACCTGTCCACTGCTCCTATCAGCACCACTAAGCATAGACAGATGTTGATTTCATCCCACTCCCATGCAATAGCATCGGGCCTATTTATAGTTACTATAGGATGGGCACATTACTACAGAATGGGCACAATACTATAAGATGGGCACATTACTATATTATGGGGACAGGGATGGGGCACATTACTACATTATATGTGTGGTGGATGTGAGGTGATTGTGCTGTCACAGATGAGATATCACTGCTGTGGATTTCCAATCATTGGAAACACAGAGCAGTGATCTTACTTCTCTCATCTGTTACAGCTCAATCACCTCATATCCACTGCACATATAATGTAGTAATGTGTCCCATCCCTGTCCCCATAATATAGTAATGTACCCATCTTCTAGTATTGTGCCCATCCTGTAGTAATGTGCACTTGGGCTCCTCTTTTTGTAGCAATGCTCCATGCTGTAGAATTGTCCCCTATTCTGCCAGTCTTCACACATGCAAAAAAAAACCAAACACAAAATCTTCTCACCTGTCCTCGTTCCCTCTGTGTCCTGTGTCTTGTGGCTGCAGCCCCACTGCTGATCGCGGCCTGTGCGGAGGCCACTGCTGAAAGCGCTTCATATCAGATGACTGATTTCCAGGCGCTGTGCAGGGACGCGCTCTGTATACAGCTTCTCCAGTGATCTGCTGCTGGCCTATGATTGGCCGGCAGCTGATCATAGCTGTATACAGAGCTTGGCTCTGCAGAGCGCCCCGGAATATGTCATCTGATATAAAGCGCTGACTGCACGGCCCCCCACACATTCCGCAATCAGCATGGGGACCACAGGCCTGCACGCCACAAGCAGCAGCAAGAGCCGCAGCTGACAGCGCTTTATTATATCAGATGACAGATTTCCGGGCGCTCTGCAGAGCCGAGCTCTGTATACACCTACTGTAATGGTCCCTGCTGGCCTCTGATTGGCCAGCAGCTGATAATAGCTGTATACAGAGCTCCCATCTGCGCAGCGCCCGGGAATCAGTCATCTGATATACAGCGCTGTCAGTAGCCCCCAGCACAGGCAGCGAAAAGCAAGGGGGCCACGGGCCTGCTTGCTGCAAGCAGCATCAGGGGCTGCATGCAACAAAACCACTACACTATGGGATGTGTGGGAGGGTGCAGGGAAGGGGGGCGGTGACGTCACACACTGTACCCCAGCATGGCGGCTAAATGTAGTCGGCTGTGATGCCCGTCTACAAGGCAAGCATAAGCTCCTGCCCCTGTCGACGTGACATCACAGGAAGCAGCAAAATCATGGCAGGAGCGGTCACATGACTGCTCTAACCCGGGGGAGAGGGACTGACAGCAGGGCAGGTAGGTAGTTACTATCTACTTACCTGCCCCAATGTAGCCCAATAGTGAAATGACAAGAAAAATACAAAATAAGCTGGATAACCCCTTTAACATTCTACTCCAAATATAGAAAGAAATTTGTATAGTGTCAGAATGGGTCTTTTTTGCATTTTTGCTGCTTCTATGCTTTACAGAAGTCCTTGCTGATTCGAGTGCCAAAAAACAGAGTAAAGTGTGTAGTATAACTGCGGCAACACTATATAAACAAAGAAAAAATAAGAACAATGGTGATATCTTCCAAAATTTATCATAAACTTTATTTTTGTTGGTCCATCATTCAAGTATTAGTAAGATTTCCCGCAATCTAATGTCTATGTGGCCTGACACATGGTCCATTAATGTCTGTCATTGGGGGGATAGCCAATTGCACCAGTTTTCCTGCTATGGTGAAATAATAGACATATTTGGGCTCATGGCAATTGTGATTTTTGTTGGCCAATCAAAAAGTTATCTGACAGATATCTACATCTTCGGCCTACTAGGAGTCTCTGTTCCTGCTGACTAGTCTTTTTATTTTTTTTTTCCTTGACATGAATCAGGAAAAAAACGTGTACGGTATTTACCATGCTGAACAGTTGAACAATAGGAAGTACACATTGAAATTGCAACATCAAGAAGGAAAAGTAATAGAATTGTGGAAATGACAGGATCAATAGACATGTTAATAATATGGAAATGGTGAAAAATGAAAACAATATTTGCAAAATCTCTTCATTTATTCAGTTTCAAGTATGAGTGCCAAAGGGTAGAAAAACAATTTCCCTCTTGACTGCTGTATATGAAGTTATTAATGGTTGTTAGAGTAATGTTCTGCCACGCTGAATACACTTGGGCATGCAAACAATCAAAATCCCCTGCTAGCAGCTCCCTTTTGCGATGGCCCACCATGGATGTCCATGAAGTGCTTGATAAGAAGACAAGTCCATAGACACTGGAGGCCATGGCAGAATATTTAGGCCACATAAGTTGCTAACCATTAGCACCAGCAACATGCAGTGTGGCGTTGTTGTGTTGAAATATGGTTCCTGGAACATTTTGGAGAAATCGCTGTACCACTGGTTCCACAACCAAATCAAAGTAACAGCTAGCTGTTATTCTACCATGAATGAAGACCAGAGGGGTCCAGCTACCATACATTATGTCACCCAGCGGCATACTTCCTGGTGTAGTATCGGTGTGACATTCCCTTATGAAGGCGTTGCCCACATGGTTTCGTCTGATTAGAATAATGGTGCATAGTGATCCATTTTGTACTGCAGATAAAATTAAACATCACATACCAAGCCTAAAGGCCGCTTTACATGCTGCGATATCGGTACCGATATCGCTAGCGTGGGTACCCACCCCCATCTGTTGTGCGACACGGGCAAATCGCTGCCCGTGCCGCACAACATCGCCCAGACCCATCACACGTACTTACCTGCCCGGCGACGTCGCTGTGACCGGCGAACCGCCTCCTTTCTAAGGGGGCGGTTCGTTCAGCATCACAGCGACGTCACAGCTGCGTCACTGAACCGCCGCCCAATAGAAGCGGAGGGGCGGAGATGAGCAGGACGTAACATCCCGCCCACCTCCTTCCTTCCAAATAGCGGTCGGGAGGCAGGTAAGGAGAGGTACCTCGTTCCTGCGGTGTCACACGGAGCGATGTGTGCTGCCGCAGGAACGAGGAACAGCTTCGTTACTGCTGCAGTAACGATATTTGGGAATGGACCCCCATATCACCGATGAGCGATTTTGCACGTTTTTGCGACGATGCAAAATTGCTCATAGATGTCACACGCAACGGCATCGCTAATGCGGCCGGATGTGCGTCACAAATTCCGTGAACCCAACGACTTTGCATTAGCGATGTCGTAGTGTGTAAAGCCCCCTTAAGGCATGAGTGTATACACAAACCATCAGAAGGCTTTTTTCTGGAGTGGCGGTCTATTCTCATCACGATAAGTACTACCTTTGGACACAATGATAGGCAGAGATTGGTTTGCAGTCCACTCGCACAACACCATGAAGGGTCCTACATAGGGAAACAGGAAAGTATCCCAGGAGCCATTTTTTTCAACTTAAAAATGCCAAGACACATGATGCTGGTGCCACTGTGAGACACCTGGGTGGCCTAAATATGCTACCATGGCCAGCAGTGTCTCCGGACTTGTCTCCCATCAAGCACATGGCTCAATCTTATAAAGTGATGAATAGTGATCCACGTACTTTTGGGCATACAATGTATATAGCGTACACTTACAAGTTACACATAGTAACAATGTTTCATGTTCTCTGAACCGTTTGCAGTTAGAGTTTGGCCAAAAATTCCCAGAATGTTCCAGTATCTCAAACATTTCCTCCACATATGACCCTTTTACCCTCTCTGCTAGCTGTTCTCACTGTGCATACCAGGATTGTTTTTCCTCTACTTAGAGTCAAAACGTTCAGTTGGGAGAGGTGTGGGAATTGGGTCTGCAGGAAGGGTGTTTAGCTGGTGTCACAGTGTTCAGAGATGAATATATGAAGTGTTCAGGAAGGGCATGCACAAAACATACCAAAATATATTTAATGCTGGTAGAGATATATTCCCACCCTCAACTTTGTTTCCCTAGATCCCTCGCAAACTAAATGTTCCTGGCCGCTGGAGGGAGGAATCTCACCTTCCCTGTATAATTCAGTGAGTACATTCACAAACTTTGAAGGATTAAAGATAAACTTATTTAAAGGTAATCGATCATGTTGAATATGCCTTCCTATCTTCTGAGCAAACTGATATATTTTTGCAGATTTCGTATAATTTGGGTTTTGGTTTATTTTACAGATTCAGTATAACTCTGGGCTTTTTAGTTCAGTAGGTTGTCTTACTGAGTGTCTTACAGCTAAATGTTATACAGTTGAACCCAGAAGTTTACATACACTATCTAAAAAGAATACATCTGCATGTTTTTCTCACTATATGACATGAAATCAGAATAAACCTTTAGGTCAATTAGGATTACCAAAGTTATTGATATTTGCCACATGCCAGAATAATGAGAGAGAGAGTGTGAGTGTGTGTTAAGGCATTTTTATTACTTTCTGCAAAGTCAAAAGCTTACATACATTTCATTAGTATTTGGTGCTATTGGATATCCTTCCAAAAGCTTCTTACAATAGTTGGTAGGAATTTGGGCCCATTCATCCCGGTAGAACTGGTGTAACTGAGCCATATTTGTAGGTCACTGTGCTCACACCTGCCTTTTCAGCTTTGCCCATAAATTTTCAATAGGATTGAGATCAGGGATTTGTGATGGCCACTACAAAACATTGACTTTGTTTTCCTTTAGCCACTTTGTAACCAGTTGGCAGTATGATTTGGGTCATTGTCCATTTGAAAGACCCCTTTCTGCTCATGTTTTAAGTTCCTGGCTGACGTCTTGAAATGTTGCTTCAGTATTGCCACATAATCTTCTTTCCTCAATATGCCATCTATTTTGTGAAGTGCACCAGTCCCTCCTGCAGCAAAACAACCAAGACAAGTTATTAAAAGCTTTTCTTGCTTTTCCAGTCAGGCCAAAGCTGAAAAATCTTGGCCAGTCCTTGATTGACATCTCATGCAGAAGGGTGCGGTTCTCGAATAACCAGAAATGGTTATCAATATCCGAGGTGTCTTCAATGGGCTGTGGTATGTCCCAATACCTTAAAGGTGTTGACCCTTCTCTCCTATTATCCACTTCCATCTGCACTGGGGCAGGTGGGGGTACTGTTGCATGGAAACCCAGATGTTTGCTTACCACTGCCACCCGCTCTGTCTCCATGGCCCACTCTCCTAGCATGGCCAGCATCTGCCTTAACTCAGTTGATCAATCCTCTGCCCTCTGGTTGGCAGTCCTGGGCTGTGGTCCTTTCATGGAGTTGCCCTCCCCCACATCTATACTGACCCCCTCCTGTGGGTGTTCTCTGTCCCACTCCACCAAGCACTGTATTAGGGTCTTCTGGTTTTCCTCTGGCAACCACATTACTCTCTCCCAGAGCCAAGGGCTCTGAGCTCCTAGTTCTTGTGCCTCTTGTAAATGGAATTTGCCATTTCTACTTCTAAGATACCGCTCAGTAACTTTCCCCGGTAAGCTGTCCAGAGATAAGTGATCCCACCGCTGCCACCACTTAAGAAGATCTGAGGCTGTGGGTTGTATTAATCACCCAGGCAGGTTAATGAAGCCTTAAGTTTTATTTACAATAGTCCTTATGCTCCTCCAGATGACGGATATCAACAATTGTCTTTAGGATAGTTCCTCATATCCAAATGACGAATATCACAGCTGTCACACACATATCCAACTACATCCCCTCGTCAGTGTCTTAAGTACCCCAAGCCTCCCCCTGAGAAATGCCCCCCCAATGCTAACTGTGCATTGGTAGAGGTATTTTCCTGAGGCCGAGTGCCTAACCTGGGACTGCATGTGAGAACTTCTGTGGTGAAGGCTCCACTGGGTCTACAATCCCCCTCCACACAATGGGACTAGTGGCTGGGAGAACAATGACTTAATTGAGGTCCCTGAAACACTAATGAGAGTAATGGAATGATTGCTTTACTCTAATTACCAATGTCATGCTTGCCATTTTGTATACCTTAAACTGACAAGCAAGATAATTAAAGCTGAGTGGACCCATAGAAGATCTGTGTGTTCAGCCAGACTTTAGATAAAGTTTTGTTTTGGACCCGAACTTTCCCTGAATCCCATTTGAAGTCACTGATTGGGCAGATCGGTTCTCTGCCCATATACAGCCAGCCATAAACAGCACTTCCGGGGTTTTTTCTTTTTTTTTTTTCTGCACACACTATATCCTATGTCTCTGATTTTACACCCAGTGTGAGATATTTAAACACTGCGAGTGGCTGGCAGTGGGCCGAGCACCTAGCGTAACCAAGCACAGAGATGCTCGCTCTAGTGGTTTGCATACGTAAAGCACCCAAATTCCAAACACTGTTTGTTTTTCTTTTTGTAAAGTCTGTGTTTGGTACCAACAACAAACTTAAGAGTAGTTGTTTACTACTTGGACAACCCCTATTCATTTCCCTTGTTCAAGCCTGTAAAAATAAATAAGCCTACACTCCCTTGCCATGGTTCTAGCGCTGTCTAAAGCTGCGTTTCCTGGGCCCACATGACATTATCACACGTGGGCTTCCCAACCAATCAACGCCCAGCATCTGTCTCACCCACCTTTGGAAATTTAAGCAGGATGTGAGTGCTGCTCAAACATCTGAAGGCAGGGAGAAGGATGCCGGCGCTGATAGGTTGCGGGGCTCCTGTGTCATACCAATGTCACATGGGCCCCAGGAACGCAGCTTCAAATACTGTAGGAACCACAGCTTCCCCATAGGTGAGTATACGCTAATTTAGTTTTACGGGGGCGAACAAGGAGAATGAGAAGGGGTTGTAAAAGCAGTGGACAACACCTTTAATGTTTGGGTTCACTCATCTCTAAAGATAATATCTAATAAAATACAGCAGTGCTCTGTGCTGGAAAAAGCCAGAATCCCTCCGAGCTGTGGACTCCAGTCTGCATCCAATAGTCTTTAGTCTGCAGCCAGCTTCCCACAATTTTCAAATGGGATCAAGTTGTTCTAAAAGTACTGTGACTATATAAGTTTTTTGTTTGCAAGGTCCCTTTAAATTTTAAAGGGAATCGATTGCCAGTTTTTTTCTATGTAATCTGAGCGCAGCATGATGTAGGGGCAGAGACACCGATTTCAGTGATCTATCACTTACTGGGCTGCTTGTTGCAGTTTCAATAAAATAAGTGTTTTATCATCAGGAGATTATCATTAGAGGACTAGCTCTGTCTTGCCATGCAGTCATTCTGCTCTGTCTAACCACATCCCCACCACTGTTTAGCAGTTTTCTACAAATGTACAGTACACCAAGAAAGCTGTCAATCAGTAGTGTGGGTTGGACCATCTATAGAGAACTCAGCATTTAGTGCACTTTTAGACCTGCAGCAGAGACGACGGGGATTTAATCAAACTAGAAAAATTGCCGGCACTTCCTAATTTTATAGTCTGAACTGGTGCATATGTGACGCCCCTGACTCTATCAGGGTGTCACAGGGAACTGTACCCCTGTCTCTTATGCTGCAGAACTCACCCTCCATGGTTCTGGGTTCCTACACACTGGTATTGCTTCCATCAGCACTCAAATCCTAACCACACCTCACACCACGCCCTGTCAGGCACACCAGTGGGTGGTCTAGCTGAAAAAGGGCCACCCGCTTAGGGGTCAGGAAGACTGGTGGGAGGGAGAAAGTCAGTCGAGTAGTAGCTCCCAAACAGTGAGGAGCTGGGAGTAGCAGCTCCCTGAAGTTCAGTAGTAGCCCTCAGAGAGTGAGGAGCTGAGGGAGGTGTAGTTCCCTGTGTGACCTTGGTTGGGTCGCAGACGGTGGTCTGGGATCAGAGGAGTCGGAGACCCAGTCACAGGGTATTGGAAAAGGTTGTATTGACTTAGTTTTGGAGAACGGTTGGCACCAGAAGTCCAGTAACCGGATCGGTAGTGAACACGGCGGAGTACAGGACCCTAGATCAGGGAGTAGCTTCACACAACCTGATAATTCACCTGTGGAGGATAGTCTCTTTATGAACTTTCCCCAAGAGCTCACAGATTGAAAGCCACCAACACAACGAGGGGGATAGGGCTTTCCAGCTTATGCGACTTACAGATATCACAAGTGTCAGCCATCGAGAGCACAACTCCACTATATCACCATAGGGAGCGGGACCCTGACAACTTCAGGCCAAAGGGTCACTTAGGAAAATCTACAAAATTGTGCATAGAGGCAGGCTCCGGACCACTAAGCAGTATCAGTGGGGACGGATACCCAGACGAGCTCCTCCGAGTGGCAGTGGCACCCAGAGACTTGGTTTACTTCTGTGTCAGAGTCTGCTTTATGATTGCACCAACGTCTACACAACCTGAGTGAGTACACTGCACACCCTGCATCCTGCCTGCCTGCATAGCCTGCACAGCGCTATCCACCACTTATCTTCAGAGCCCTGGAGTCTCCCCTACCCGTGGAGGGATCACCATCTGGCTGCACCACTCTATCTCCCCCGGGTACTCCCATCGGCAGCGGTGGTACTCCCCTTACCGCGAACCACGGGTGGCATCACGAACTCTCCCTTGTAAATAATTCCCCCCTTTACATTTGAAGTGGCCGCAAGCCCCCGGGTCCGGAGACCCTCGAGCCACAGCAACCCCGGATCCGAGCAGTTCGACTGCTGTAGGGGTAGCACACATACTGAATATGACATACAATATTCAAAATAGCAATTGCACTCAAGTAAAGGGAAAGAAAAAAACAAGATTTACTTGTGCCCAGACACCACGTCAAGGTGTTACTCTCATCTGGGTCCTACTCTAATTGCTATGCCTCTCTTGTCCAAATTGAACTTTTATATGGGCTAGAATAGAACCTGCAAAAGGAAAATTAAAACACCTGAAATAACTGGGAGGAGTGCGCAGACAAAGGAATCATGTCCTCTGTCTGTGCGCTCCTCCGAGTTATTTCAGGTGTTTTAATTTTCCTTTTGGAGGTTCTATTCTAGCCCATATAAAAGTTCAATTTGGACAAGAGAGGCATAGCAATTAGAGTAGGACCCAGATGAGAGTAACACTTTGACGTGGTCCTTGGCACAAGTAAATTTGGCCACTTTTATTTACTAAGTAACTCATATTTTTCTAAAAAATGTTCATGTTTTCTTGGCAGTAATGCGTATTTATATACCAATGTTCACCATCTACATTCTTGTTTTTTCTTCTTCCCTTTACTTGAGTGCAACTGCTATTTTGGATATTTTAGGGATTTAATTAAAATGACAGCATCTCAACCAATAAATGATAACATAGAGCAGAGATTCTGTTTCCAACAATGTGTCACTTACTAAGCTGTTTGCTTTCATTTCGATAAAATCATTCTTTTCTCTGCTGCAGATCTAGAAATTATACAGAGCTCATGAATAGGCTGGACTACCTGGCAGCAGGTCAAGCATTCTTCTAATGATAATATACTACTGATTAATCAGGGATTTTATCAAAACTACACTAAGCAGCCCAGTAAGTGAAACACTGCTGAAATCAGGAACTCTGCCCCTACGTTTCTCTCAGATTAGGTGTTAAAAATCTGGTGACATATTTCCTTTAAGCAGCAGGACCCTTACCATTACAGGAGTAGAAACTCAGATACAGAAAAGTCTGACATGCCTCCTGCTGTGATTAACACCTCATTGTTAATGTATAATCTTTAAGAGAGCCTGGTGTGGGCGGGTACAGCTCCCTGGGCTCAACACTACATTATTAAGGCTAAAAATTCAGATTGTCTATGAACGGCTGCAGCCAGTAATCTAAGTGATACACCGTTAGATTCAGAATCTCCTGGACAACATCATGCTGTCGTCAGATGAGGTAGCAAAACCTGCTGACAGATTCCCTTTAAATTGCTCTCTGATTACATAGCAAAGTCTGCTGACAGACTTCCTTGAAAGGGACTCTGCCAGCATGGTTCTGCAATGTAATCTGAAGACAGCATGCTGCATGAGTTAAAACATAGAATTTAGTCTTGTGTCTGTTATCTCAGTCTTTTTTTTGTTTACCTGTATTGTTAGTTTAATCTGCTTATCTTTATCATTAGTGGTTCTCAGCAGACCATGAGTTGTAGTCTGACTCTGCCACATCTGCGAATAGCAGCTTCTGTCTATGGAAATGTACACTAAAAGCCTGGTGTGGGTGGGGACAGCTCTACCGATACTGCTACATGCAAAATCTTAAATCTTTCACTGGGTAAGAATGGCTGCACACAGTAATCTAAGTAATACATCATTGAGATCAGGGCCTCTTTGCCTACATCATGCTGCTCTCAGATGAAGTAGCAAAAACATGCTGACAGAGTCCCCTTAAATTGAATCTGTCACCACTTTAACCTTTTTAAGCTGTTAATATGGGCATACAAGCAATAGCATACTGTCTGTATGCCTCATAGCAGATGCCTTGTTGAAATATCATCTTTTATCTCTTTAAGTTTAGGACTTCTTCCAGGCTTTGGGGCGTATGCTGCCTGGAAGATAGCCCTGTCTTGCTTCATTAGCATCGTTTTCACCGCCTACAGTAGTAGCGTCAGTCTGCTTGTGATGTGTAGTTCCTGCTCTGAAATCCCACGCCTCCGTACTAAAAGTTGCAACATTAGCCTGTTGCATTCTGATTTTTAAAACTAGCTGTGTGACTCCCTGGCGCACATGCAGAGTAGTGAATGAAGACAATGCCCATAAGAAGGCGAAACAATATAGGCTAACATTGCAACTTTTAGTGCGCAGGAACTACACATCAGGCCTGAAACACACTTCCGTTAAAAACACGCACGTGCCGCGAGACATGTATTTCCCCTGCGTGTTGTGTGTGGTAAGTACGTGTCTCGGGTACGTGCGGGCCACGTGTGTTCTCCGCATGCTATCCGCGATAGCACACGTAGAACCGGTAGTTTGCATACTCTAGTGGTCCGCGCTGCTGTCCGTGGTGCTGATCCTCGGTCTCCAGCCCATCTGTCTCCCCGCTACTGCCGGCAGCAGTGAAGTGAATATTAAATGAGCGTAATGAGCGGCGGTCGGCAGCAAGAGGCAGCAGCGGCAGAGACAGGAGGGCTGGAGAAGGTGAGTAAATGTTTTTATTGATTTTTCACTGACATGTGGTGTTTTCTCCAGCGCGTGTCAAACGGGACCGCATCCACACTAAACCCTTGTGGTACGGGTGCGGGCCGTGTGACACCCGTGCTGCCGGAGAAAACATGGACATGTCAGCGTGTGGAAAAACGCGCACACGGACACATGTTCCATGTGTTTTTAAGTGTGTGTGCCTGCTACAATAGGGTAGCATTGCTGAACGTGTCTCCGTGCCGCCGGTACGTGCAAAAAATGGCAAACACGTACCGGCGGCACGGATGTGTGTCGGAGGCCTCACAGGAAGACTGTGACAATAATAGGTGGCAAAAATTATGCCAATGAAGCAAGGAGGCAGGGCTATCTTCCGGGTAGCATACACCCCATAGCCAGTAAGAACTCATTAACATAAAGTGATAAAAGATGATATTTCAACAACAAGGCATCTGATATGATGAAGCATACAGGTAAGACCATTTTCTGCATTCTATTTCCTATATTCCCATATTAACAGTTTAAAAAGTTCAATTTGGTGACAGATTCCCTTTAATAGCTTATAAATCCTATGCGTTTGGGTGCCTATCGTTCTAGCTTTTATCTGGGAGTATTGCATATTTACAACTGCGTACATATCCTCAGGAAAGCCTTTACTGCTATTTTCTTTAGTCAAAATAATTCTAAAAATAATGGCATATCCTTGATTAATCAAAAGTCCCATTTTATAATGAAAGTATCATCGTCTAAATGCAATTAATATTAAGGTGACTGGTCAGCTGCTTTATGTTTATTTGAGTGACAACTGTTCCCTCTAGTCTGCCAATATATTAACGCCTTCATGACCTTTGACGTACCTATATGTCACGGTTGGGAAAAAGTTCCCAACCTTTGATGTCTGGGTACTTCAAAGTGGTCAAATGTCCGATAGAGGAACTAAATTTAAAAAAACAAAAAAAAAACAAAACACTTTAAAAAAAATTGTAAAAATATGAAATATCACATAACAAAAAAATTATACCTAGAAATACAAATATTTATGGAAAAACAAAAATAAACAAAGTACACGCTTGGTATCTACCACTATTAGAACAGGAACCTAAAGCGGGCTTTACACGCTACAATTTATCTAACGATGTGTCGGCGGGGTCACGTCGTAAGTGACGCACATCCGGCATCGTTAGTTAAATTGAAGT
Source organism: Anomaloglossus baeobatrachus (assembly GCF_048569485.1). Lineage (NCBI taxonomy): Eukaryota > Metazoa > Chordata > Amphibia > Anura > Aromobatidae > Anomaloglossus > Anomaloglossus baeobatrachus. The sequence continues at coordinate 417,207,978 of NC_134354.1, read as the reverse complement.
GTGTGAAACCTCCGTGCGATTGCGATTGAACGTCAAAACGTTCATCGCATTCACAGCGTTCAGTTCCGAAAAATTGAACGTCGGGTTGTTTAATGTTCCCGAGGCAGCACACATCGCAGTGTGTGACACCCCGGGAATGATGAACACAGCTTACCTGCATCCTGCGGCTCCCGCCGGCTATGCGGAAGGAAGGAGGTGGGCGGGATGTTTACGTCCCGCTCATCTCCGCCCCTCCGCTTCTATTGGCCAGCTTCCATGTGACGTCGGTGTGACGCCAAACGTCCCTCCCACTCCAGGAAGTGGATGTTCGCCGCCCACATCGAGGTCGTATGGAGGGGTAAGTACGTGTGACTGCAAATAATCGTTTGTGTGGCTTGTGCAACAAATTGCACGAGCCGCTCAAACGATGGGGGCGTGTGCGATCGCATAGCCATGCAAAAACAATTCTTTTTTTCTATAAAATAGTTTTTGTTGTGCAAAACCAACAAAACATTAACAAAAATATAAATATGGTGAATGGTGTAAAATAAACAAACAAAACGAGAAAATTCTTGAATCGCTGGTTTTTGTTCATTCTGCCTACTAAAAATCAGAATACAAAGCAATCAAAAAACATCATATTTTTTAAAATTATGCCAATAAAAATGTCAACTTGTCCCGCAAAAAAACAAGTCCTCACATGACTCTTACAGAAGAAATATAGAAATATTATAGCTCTCAAAATATGTCAGTGCAAAACTTTTTTTTAAAAGCATTTCTTAAGGCCGCTTTACACGCTGCGATCTCGCTAGCGATATCGCTAGCGTGCTTACCCGCCCCTGTCGGTTGTACGTCATGGGCAAATCGCTGTCCGTGGCGCACAACATCGCTAGTCCCCGTCACACTTCTTACCTGCCTAGCGACGTCGCTGTGACCGGCGAACCGCCTCCTTTCTAAGGGGGTGGTTTGTTCGGCGTCCCAGCGACGTCACTAAGCGGCCGCCTAATCGAAGCAGAGGGGCGGAGATGAGCGGGATGAACATCCAGCCCACCTCCTTCCTTCCTCATTGCGGGCGGCCGCAGGTACGGTGAGGTTCCTCGTTCCTGCGGTGTCACACATAGTTGTTCCTGCGGCAGCACACATCGCTAACAACCTGCTTTCTGCAACAACAACGATATTTGGGAACTGGACAGCGTGTCAACGAGCAACGATAAGGTGAGTATTTTTGCTCATTAGCGGTTGCTCGTACGTTTCACACGCAACGACGTCGCTAACGAGGCCGGATGTGCGCCATGAATTCCGTGACCCCAACGACATCGCGTTAACGATGTCGCTGCGTGTAAAGCGGCCTTTAGAGTGCGATAGTAGCCAAACATAAAAAAATCTAGTATAACTGTAATTGCATCAATCTGAGTTGTATAATCACTTATATTGCATGAGGAATGGCCTAAAAAATAAATAATACCAATTCTTGACCTTCTGTTGATTTGTTTATTCTGCCTCCCAAAGATCACAGTAAGGCTCACCTCACATTTATCCTGCGCTCTACGCTGAGTGCTTTCACCGGGGTTTCCGTGTAAATCTGTGAAACCCAGAAAGAAGATTCCAAAATGGTGTCAGTTCCAAAATAGGGTCACTTGTGGAGGGGTTTCCACTCTTTAGGCACATCACGGGGTCTGCAAACATGGTATGGTGTCTGCTATCGATTCCAGCCGCCACCACATATGGGATATCGACATTCTCAGAAGAAATTACACAACAAATTGTATGGTAATTTATCTCTTGTCACCCTTTTGAAAATGAAACATTTGGGGCTAAATCAACAATTTTATGGGAAACGTTACATTGTTATATTTTCCTTCCACGTTGCTTTAATTCCTGTGAAGTGCCTAAAGGGTTATTAAACTTATTGAATTTTTTTTAGCACTTTGGGAAATGCAGTTTTTAGAATAGTGTCACTTTTGGGTATTTTATGTAATATGGGCCTCTCAAAGTCACTTCAAATGTTATGTAGTCTGTAAAAAAAAAAAATTGGTTTTGTAAAATATGTTGGAAAAATGAGAATTTTCTGATTTCATTATTTTGTGTGACATAAATTTCTGCTCTAAGGGCATAAAAATTAAAAGTTTGAAAATATTGTACTTACGGTAATTTACCACTAACAAAGTAGAATGTGCCACAAAAAATTAATTCAGAATAATTGGCTCATAAAGTGACACTGGTCAGAATTGAACAAAAAGGCCTGGTCAGGAAGGTGAAAACAGGTTGGGGGGGGGGGGAGGTGGTTTTAATCCATTAATTCCTTTTTTTTCCCAGTATTTTTCGAAATGGTGATCTTATGACCCCTCCTATCCGAGTTCTCATACCTCCTAGTATCCTGAAAGAGTGGGAGCTGGTGTTAACATTGCTTACTGAAAAGGCCAACTTATACAATGGAGCTGTAAGAAAGTGAGTGAAGATTGTAGACATAGTAAAGGAACATGTCTTCATGTCCGTATATTGTATAATGCACTAATACTCCGCGTCTTTAGGCTCTCCACTTTAGATGGAGTTTCTATTTCATCTGGATCTGAACTGGTGTCTGGAGAATATTATGTTGCTATTGGATCAGAGAAATATAAATGTCTTCCATACGAGGAACTTTTAAGTCCACCTGGAAGAAACAAGTACAGACGCTTAATTATTTTATAATTTTAAAAATGCTTTGCTTACCCTTATCCATCTGTTCAGCATTATTTTGAATATTTAATTTTGGTTCATGTCATGTTTGCTTTAGAAATCGCCCTGGTGTTAAGCGCAGGATTCCTAAAGTTGGGGTAAGCAAGAAATGTTAGGTGTCAGGTAATCAAATAAAGCTTTAATTCTATCATATAGCTCTGCTGGATCAGTAATGCCAAATCAGATTTCGATCCCATAATAAATTGTAGGTAAAGGGATTGTCCACCTTTTGGACGTGCCACACATACGATGGGGGCGTTGCAAATTGCATACGATATCGTATGCAAAATTGCAACGTGTAAAGCAGGCTTTGGGCTAGGTTCACATTTCCGTCAATTTGTATCAGTCACAATCCGCGGCTCTGGTAAACAACGGAATCCGTTTAGCGGATTCTGTTGTTTCCCATAGACTTGTATGAGTGGCGGATTGCGACTGATGACCTTGCGTTGCATCCGCTGCGCAGCACATCAGTCGTCTTTGGACTAACCGCCGGGCGGAAACAACGCAGAATGTAACGTTTTTTGTCCGTCAAAATTAACGCACCACGCAGGAATCCGTCGCCATCCGTCAAGCTTGTAATGGATGTCTATGGTGCTGGATTCCGTCGTAATACGTCTTACGACGGAATCCAGCGCTGGATTCCGTCATGCTCTACTGAGCATGCCCAGCATGTTTGGCACACCCACTGGGCTGTCTCAAACAGAAACGGATCACGACGGATCCCTCAAAAAACGGACGCACAGCGGATGTAACGGACGCGACGGATTAGTTTTTTCACAGGAGTCCTGTGAACGGAATCCTGTGAAAAACACATCCGTTGCATCAGTTGCCATCTAAAAAACGACAGATCCATCACTGACAGACCTGACGGATTTAAAACAACGGAAATGTGAACCTAGCCTTACTTAAATGAATGCAATTGGGACTAAAAATCATTTTTGCTATTGGGTTTATTATAAATTTTGCAATAATTGCCTTGTATAGCCTCTGTATTACACTGTCTATTGCTCAATGCAGAGTCAGTTAACAGGGTTGGCCCCATTATCTTTATTGTTACAGATGTGTTGAGAACACAATTTTATGGACACTTACTATTATATTAAAAAAAAATGTAGTTTTGCAGCAACAACATCCAAAGGAGAGAGTATAATTAAAAAAAAAATATTGAAAAAATTAATTAAAATCATGGCAAAGGAATAAAGCAGACAAGACAAATCATCTTTTACGCGTTTCGAACATGAGCGGTCTAAGTCATAGTATGATTCCCATAGTCAGGTGTTCCAATTAAATAGGAAAAAGACGAAGGAAATGATAAAGAAATTAGCACATGGTAAACAGGTCTTAAATATGCAACAATAATAAAATATATGCATAAGAGTAATAAATATACATAGAATATTTTCAACAGAAGACCATAACCTAGGCCCAAACGTGTAAAAATGGTTTGCTCAAATATGCACTTCAAATCTGGTCCACAAATATCAACATATTAATGCCCCCACCCTACCATTAATACACATCATGGACTTACCAGGATTATATATAGGACATGCTCATACCCACGTTCCACATACGCTTCATACCTTAAACATTCCAATTGAAATAATTCTGGAAAATGGGACTCTAGTGACTTTTGAAAAGATAAATGATATCCTTGCACCACAATCATTAATTTCCTTCAATATGGGTGTTTAAAAGTAGCTATCAATACTTATTTAGCTCAGGGCCTCCTACTAGGGAATTGTCTGCCTTCGAGGTTTTACTATTACAGATTAAACAACCTATGAAAATCCTATCTAAATTATACCAACACTTGATTACAAGCAAACTACCGTAGAAATGGGCATACATATCCATCTGGGAAAGAGATTTAAAGCTAAATCTTTCAAGTGATCAGATAACACAAATTTATAAAGGGTCTTTGTGAAGGTGAAGGAAAAGTCCTATAAAATAGTAACAAGATGGCATATAACCCCAGAGAAAACCCACCTATGGCTCCCATCTCTTCCCGAGACATGCTGGAGATGTAACAAAGAAACAGGCACTTTTATGCAAATTTGGTGGCATTGTGAGGTATCAACAACGTTTTGGGACCAGATATTGGGACTTTCACAACAAATTTGCTCTTTAACCCGCCAGCCCCAACTGAGTATGATTTTCCTGAACCTTACAACAAAATCACCAAAGATGCCGAATAGGAAATTACTTTTTTTCCTTTTAGTACAGTAGCAGTGAAGCTACTCGATCCACCCTTGTGGCGGACAACTCAAAGCCCCACAATTTTACAATGGTTACTGAGGGCGGACCAACTGTTTCACATCGAGGAAGTTGCATCACTTGCTTATCATACCCAAATAAAATTGGATAGGGTATGGGCCCCCGGGAAATCTTTTAGGACATCCAATCAATATCTTAATTTGGCGACGCCATAGTACTCCACCCCAGACTCCCCATCTCTATATCTCTATTGACACCCCCCATTTCCCCCCACTTCTTCTTTTCCTTCACTAGATCCTACTTCACTTTTTTGTGCTCTCCCGCTCAATGACAGAGTCTACTTTGTCTCCACTGGGCTCTCCCCTCGCCTTAATATAGTTTATTATGCCCCTCTCTTGGGGCATAAAACAGATCTGTTGCTTCCCACCTTCTTACAAAGGTCAGTTCTAGATGAGTTTAAACAGAATTAAGGGCACTTTACATGCTGTGATATCGATATCGCTAGCGAGCGTACCTGCCCCCGGCGGTTGTGCATCACGGGCAAATCGCTGCCCATGGCGCACAACATCGCTTACACTCGTCACACGGACTTACCTTCCATGCGACGTCGCTGTGGCCGGCGAACTGCCTCCTTTCTAAGGGGGTGGTTTGTGCGGCGTCACAGCGACGTCACACGGCAGCCGTCCAATAGAAGCAGAGGGGCGAAGATGAGCGGAATATCCCGCCCACCTCCTTCCTTCCTCATTGCCGGTGGACGCAGGTAAGGAGATTTCGTCGTTCCTGCAGTGTCACACATAGCGATGTGTGATGCCGCAGGAAGGACGAACAACCAGCGGCATGCACCACCAACGATATTATGAAAAGGAGCGGTGTCAATGATCAACGATTTTTGACGATTTTTGCGATCGTTGATTGTCGCTCCTAGCTGTCACACGCTGCAATGTCGCTAACAACGCCGGATGTCGTCACAAACACCGTGACCCCGACGATATATCATTAGCGATGTCGCAGCGTGTAAAGCACCCTTAAGTCCGGATTTTTATTATGAAGACAAGTTGTAATTATCATGTGTCATTCTGGTTTGATAAATGGTTTTGGTCTTTTACAAGCAATATATGAATGACTTCTTATACTGAAAATGTTTTAATAGAATGCAGTGAACCCTGTACTGTGAATATATCTAATCTGCTATTCTGCTTTTTGTAAATTGTTTCATGTTTATTATAAAAATAAGAATATTGAAAAGAAAAGTAATAAATATACATAGTAACCAGGTTCTAAATACACATCATTAATAAATATACATGAGGTCAGATTTAATTTTCACGCTCTTAGGAACTCTGGTATCTAGAGGACTTCTAAGTGGTGTGAAACCTGTAATTTATCACCGACACTTTTGGGTAGAAAACCCTTTTCAATAGCTTTAAACCTAAAATTGCTGACATTGCCTTTATGCACATTTAAGAAATGTTGTGAAGCACCAGATAGGCTACAGGTTGTATTATTTTGAGCTTCATAAATGTGCTTTGAAAGTCTCCTTCTAAGGCTGGGGTCACACTTCCGTGTGACTCGTGCGAGAATTAAATCGCACTGCACGGACCGGCCACGGCTCTCCTGACAGGAGCAGGTCAGCATCATAGAAATACATACAGCAGAGCCGCTCTCAGCAGAAGAGAAGGCGGCCGGTCCGTTCAGTGCGATCCGATTCTTGCACGAATCACACGCAAGTGTGACCCCGGCCTAAGGGGCGTGTAGTGCATCCCACATATTGTAAACTGCACTTATCAAATGTAATAATATAGTGTGGGTGCTTCTACCATTGATGAACGAGTTAATTTTGAATTCTTTTTGGATCAGAAAAGAAGTGAATGTTTTAATGTTCCTCATACATGGGCATAGACCACATGTTTTTGTCCACATTTATATGACCATTCTTATTATTGCCCTGATCACTGGGTGATATTCTATTGCAAATAGTCGTTCCTCTCTAAGATACAAATTTGAGTCCTTCCATTAATATTACTTTCAGAGTATTATCTGTATACAGGATGGGCAGATATCTCCTAATAATGTTAACAATTTGGTAATAGGTGTTACTATATGTAGAAGAACATAATTAGTGACGCATCGTTCATATAGGTGCAGATTTGTGAAAGGTATTGACCTCTGGTTTTAAAACTGGCAGTGAGTTTAGCCCGATTTAACCTTTCACGACATATGATGTATATGTACATCATTAGTTGTGTACCTTATACTGATCAGCTCAAATGTGCCCCTAACAGCGGATAGTGGATCAGAGATCCGCCTGCGGCTGTTATCCAGTTAAATCCTGCTGGCAATCTCTGATTTAACACACGCCTGTGGGAAGCGCACCATTCCCTGCTCCCATCGTGAGGCGCCGATGGGCTGTCATGACATCCAGGGGTCAGCTGATGACCCCTACGTCTGTCTTGATGAACTGCGAGTTGGCGTTCTTTTGAAGTCATCATTACTGCTGTACAGCACAAGCAATCTGATGACCACAGCTTCAAGTCTGCTAAAAGGACTAGTAAATACAATAAAAATTAAAAAAAAAGTAAAAAAAATAAAAACCCCACAAGTTCAAATTACCCCTTTTGAAAATAAAACAATTAATAAAAAATAAATATACACATATTTGGTATCGCTGCATTCAGAAATGTCTGATCTATCAAAATATAAATTAAATTAAACAGCGTAAACCCCCCCCCCCCAAAAAAAAACGCCAGAATAACGATTTTTCGGCTGCGGAAGCATTGCAGTAGAATGCAGTAAGAGCTACTGATGGAGGAGCATCTGATCAGATCAGTCCATCAAACTCCTCCAAAGACAAATGCCTTTACAAGAGAAAGCTGAATTTCTATTGGAAAAGGTTGATGGAATGGTCTGGTCACATGCTCCTCCACGAGTAGCTAATTTTATGGACTGTAGAGCTGTTTGTTTGGTGAGGAAAGCTGCATTAATACGGTAAGTACAGAAGAAGAGGCCTTCATTCATATATAATAGTAATTGTACACAAAATCATGTCTCCAACATATCTGTAAGTATAAAGTGGACAACCCCTTTAAATATATTTTTGTACACACCATTTTAATTTTGTATGCCATTTTAAGAGGACTTTCTCTCTTCTGCCTGAGAAGGCCAAGGTCTATAGTGTATCACAAGATGGAATCAGCGAATCTGCTTTGAAGAGCTCTCCAACCCAGGTACAACACTCTTAGAAATCAGTTTGTATTGTAAAAAGTATTATCTCTAAACCTATACATTAAGAATATGGACAACTTCAGAGCATTTTTTTTACTTCTTAAAGAAGACGTCACCAGGAGAAAAGTGGCCACTTATTTTATTCAATTTTTTTTTTTAAAAAAACCCACATATGGTATCAGATATATGGTTGTTTTTTATTTAGCATCAATTCTTAATGCCTTTACCAAGGTGGCATGGCTCAGAGGGTAATAATGCAGAGCAGTCTAAAGACACGTCCACAGAAATAAACAGAACATTCAGGAAAGACACAACACTGTCCCCTCCTGGCCACTTTGTTCTGGTGACAGGTTTTCAGTAAATGCAAGTTTTTGGGATAAAAATTAGAGATGAGGGACTAGTGAAATATTCAGGTTCAAATTATGCTATCCGAATACCTAGTGCTATTTGTCACGAATAACGAATCTAATGCAAGTCAATGGGGAACCCAAAAACTTAAAAAAAAAAAAATGCTGGGGTTCCCCATTGAATTGCATTAGGTTTGTTATTCATGACAATTTCTGGAATAGTAGGTAGGTACTAGGTCCCTGGACAGCATTTACCAGCTGGGATCTTTATTATGGGTGAGCTAGATTTACCTTTACGCTACTGCATTTCATTTCCCCTCTAGTGGTTGGTTTTATATTACCTGTCATACATTTACTCATGTATTGCACACTGGATACCACACTATATCTTTACCTCTGTTAGAATATGTGGCTATGTAGGATTATATATATGGTTTGGTCACATATTGACATAGCCTCCTCCTAATATACGTGGCATAGTGCAATATTACTAATTTAACTAGACATATTAATATCTGCACTTTTTGTCCAACCACTTTTTCTATGGGCCTGTGCAATATATAGATTTATATTGACCTGTGCTCCCAGATTTACCTTTGTATCCCGTGGTACATGCTTGCCCATTTCCCTGCACTTTATCATAACCTTTCTATGTTGTCGTTACCTTTATATTTTGGACTTTTAATGATTGTTCAATAAAGATATTTTTTTATTCACATTCTTGGAATATGACTCAGTTTTTCCTGATATATTAGGTATTTGAATAGCATAATCTGAACTTGAATATTTCACTATTCACCCATCTGTAATATAAAACACTCTTGCGATTGGGCTTCTTACAAATTATGTACCATTTAGCTTTTACAGGCTTTTTTTGCAACTTTTATCTCTCTTTTTCCAGAGCCTCTCACTTTTTGTCTCACTTTTGAGGTGGTCTGTGATCATAAGTTGATCACAAGAGATAAGACAATTACTAAAGTTCCGAAAGACCCATCAGAAACTCACTGACAGATTCTTAGTTATAGACTGGATTCACACAACGGTATGGCATCTAATGCGAGTGCATTGGATGTGATATGCTAATGATCCTTGGCATCCGCTGTGCTGCCAGCATGAGCCGAGTGTCATGCAACTGTGATCCAATCCTGCAGCTGCAAGGAGGGGAAGGGAGCTACTGAGGAAAGATAAGGATTAATCTCCTTATCTCCTCCACTGTCAGCTGAGCGATTATCGCACTGCACTCGGATGTCATCTGAGTGCAGTTCGATGTTTCACTTGCACCCATAGACTTGTATGAAATGGGGGGGGAGCCAGCACTGCTTATGAGTGGCATGCAGCAATGAAAAAGTAAAAAGTGTAATATTCACAAATTCATTCCTACTGTAACAATTCAATGAGATTTTTGGCAAATAATTGATCAATGATTTGAGCCCCCCTGCCCCGTCACGGCAAATCTCTATAAGGGGGGTCCCTACACTACAGTTATAATATACAAACGTACCATAAGGTCTCGTATAATCCGCAGGACCATATAGGAACATCACCTACCTGAGAAGTGTCAGAACCGCTCCCATGCTGCAAGGGCTGACAACTGCGAGTAGATGGGCAGTCCAGGTGCCAGCGTGTGCGGCAGAACCACACACACCAGCACAATGTCAGAACTAACCCCCACAGTGTCAGACCAGCAGACATGGATGAAGGGCGGAACAGCCTCAGGCAGGTGGTGCTTAAGTAATAATGCCTATGGAACAGGAGGCGGTGGCTGTGTGTGAACAGGCACCAACATAAATTTTGATGGCAACAGAAGGAATTTGCAAACCACACTGGGCGTGCACGGCACGGTGGCAGTCAACCACCTGACCAGTAAACAAGAAATGGGGGGGAGCCAGCACTGCCTATGAGTGGCATGCAGCAATGAAAAAGTAAAAAGTGTAATATTCACAAATTCATTCCTACTCTAACAATTCAATGAGATTTTTGGCAAATCATTGATCAATTATTTGCCAAAAATCTCATTGAATTGTTACAGTAGAAATGAATTTGTGAATATTACACTTTTTACTTTTTCATTGTTGCATGCCACTCATAGCAGTGCTGGCTCCCCTCCATTTTTCATAGACTTGTATGGGTGTGGGTGACACGGCTCTCGCAGACAATCGCAGCATGCTGTGACTTTTTTCTCATCCAGAATCTGGATGAGAAAAAAAGCTGACCATCTACTCTCCCTCATTGAATAACATTGGTCCGAGTGCAATGCCAGATTTTCTTGCATTGCACTCGTCCGATTTATACGCTTGAGTAAGCGTACCCACTCACTTTTACATCTGGATATTTGCATGCCTGGCGAAGTCACTCTTATAGATAACTGCTGGGTTACCTCCCAGCCCACCTCTTAATTCAGAAGTGAGTAGAATCGGATTACTTCAGTACTCTTATTTTATAGCCAGCAATGTTTAGGGAAACAAACATGCTCCCCAAATGCCAAATAGTCCAAAATTTTTATGGAAACCCAATTTTACATTTTTGGAGCCCCAATACATGCATGTTAAAAAAAATTGTTCCTCAGAGTGTCCATATCATTTATAGCTCCTGCATTTTTATTCCTACAGGGAGACAATCGAAGGATCTATTCCACAGGCGCAGAACCAAATTTTTCCAGCGTCAAACACACTGATGAGGAGAATTCTGTTTTTTATGCAAAACCTGTAAGAGTTCGACCAATTCAAAAGCAAAAGGCTAATGAGATGGAAACCAAAGGTACTTTCATGTCAAACTATTTTTTTTTTTACAGAAGGGTATTTTTCCATTATTTATGCAAAATGAATTGTGCATCTTTAAATAAAAGAAACCTAAATGTATAGCTATATACGTAGCTAAACATGCTCCTCTCCCGCCCATAGTTTGAAAGTGGTGAGAGCGTTGTAAAATGGCAAAAAGTTGCAATTTATTCTGCAAAAAACAGTCACAACTTTTGCAAAAAGGCACAAAAAACTTGATGGATTCCTTCCACTTTGCTGACAATTCTAGATGAATTCACACCTGCAGCAATATTAAGGCTATGTTCACACTTTACAAAAAAATGTCCGCTGGGTATTTGGTTACAAATTTGTGACAAATCTGCAGACAGATAGGATGGGAAATATGACAAATGAAACAATAAATAATTTCCCCAAGAGACAAAAATAATAAGGGATACCAATTTGTAATAAAGTGCATAAAGTGTGTTAAAGGGAACCTGTCACCACTTTTTTGGCCTATAAGCTGCGGCCACCATCACCGGGCTCTTATATACAGCATTCTAACATGCTGTATATAAGAGCCCAGGCCGAGGGTATAACATAAAAAACACTTTATAATACTTACCTAATGGTCGAGCGGTGGGCCTTATGGGCATCTCCGATGCCGGTGCCGCCTCTTTTGGCCATCTTTGTGCTCCTTCTTTAGCCGCGGTGCATGACGGGTCCGAAGTCATCCACACTCGACGGCATTCAGATCCTGAGCAGGGCAGATCAAAGTATTCTAGTGCGCCTGCGCTGTATCGGCGAGTGTGTATGACGTAGACGCGTCATGCACACAGGCTTCAGAAAAAGGACAAAGATGGCCGAAAGGGGAGGCGCCGGCACTGGACAATGGAGACACCCATAAGGCCAACCGCGCGACCGTTAGGTGAGTATTATAAAGTGTTTTTTATGTTATACCCCCGGCCTGGGCTCTTATGTACAGTATGTTAGAATGCTGTATATAAGAGCCCGGTGGTGGAGGCCGCAGATTATAGGCCAAAAAAGTGGTGACAGGTTCCTTTTAATGAATAAATAGACAATATGAATTAATGGTGATGTAGGATCAGACTAGATACACATAAGGGATTGAGATGGAGAAAAAAACATCCTTAATGTAAAAACGCACACCTTCCCCCTTAAATTATTCCTCCTTGATAATGTACAAAGAAAATATAATAATCAGGTGGAAAAAAAAGTATAGGGGAATATAATGCAAATTACTGTCAAAGTATTAGATGAAAAATTAAGTAAAAGGCACAATATTTCCTGATGGTGCCAGTGTTGATGAAACAGGCATCGAGGTATCTGCATTTTCTCCTGCTCTTTCCCTGGTGTTTGTCTGTCATCATGTCTCAAGGTACTGTATATGTAGCATTTAGCAATTAAGGTAAGCTTTGTTATATGCATTTTTCCATTTAGGTTCTGGTGCGATTTTGACACTTGCGTTCATTTCCCATTATACAGTTGGTATTAGCATATTAACACCTAGGGTTTGCTAATTATATGTAACCTTTTTATTTTGTGCAGTTGAGATGTTGGCAGTAGGGATGAGTGTGTCTGGTGCCTCTTCTTCTGTGGTCTTGGCTTCTTCCTCTCCCTCCCGAACAATAGCGCTATCTGACTCCCCACAAAGAGAGGAAGTGACAGCACCATCACCAGCACTGTCACTGAGCATCTGCACACTGTCCCATGGAAGCGTTCAGCTGTCTATCCTTCAAACACTGGAGAGAAAGAGGAAGTACCCCTACTCACCCACGAGCCCTGGTTCTGAATGGCATCAGATCAAAGTTCTTGGCATTTTAAAATGCTGCTATTCAGACTGATGGAGACAGACAGTTTAAATTAAAAAAAAAACAAAAAAAACGTATGCCGGTGACTGTCTCACAGTACATGGTTCAAAGCGGCCACTACTTTTCCAGGCGGGCCATCACTGCTCTGCACCCCATCAGGTGTGCACTGCTCAATTTCATCAGAGGCAATGTCCACATAATGACCGATACGTGGAGCAGTAAGCACGGGCAGGGATGTTATATCACAATAACTGCCCACTAAGTAAATGTAGTGGTGGCTGAGCCTGAGGCGGAGAGTGTTTTCACGTATTTCATACCATCACCAAGGATTGCTGGACATTTCTTTGTCCGTGTTGCCTCCTCTTTCTATGCCGCGTCCTCCTCGTCCTACTCATCCAGCTTAATACCTGCATGACCAACTGCAGTGCAGCCAGGGGGAAACTACAGAAGACTGTTCTGACACTCATCTGTTTGGGGAAAATAAATCCACACGGCCAAGGATCTGTGGAAGGGGATCAAGCAACAGACCGATAAGTGGTTGGTGCCACTGTACCTCCTGCCCAACCTGGTGGTATATGATAATGGGCGAAATCTCATAGGAGCTCTGTGCCTAGCCGGTGTGACGCATATACCTTGACTGGCACATGTGCTGAATTTGGTAGGGCAGAGGTTTCTGAAAAATTACCCAAAGATGTCAGAGCTTTGTGGGTTGTCTGCACGATTTTCATGTTCTCACCATGCTGCCGATCATCTGTCTGTGCTGAAGTGTAACATCTGCCTTTTTTCTCACTGCCTCATATGTTACATACCCAAAAGCTGGAACTCCAGATTGCATATGCTGGAGAGACTGTGTGAGCAGTAGGGGGTAGGGGAGTTTCAAGTATAGCATGACAAGGGAGTCGCTCAGTGGAACAACACTTCATGACCAACAAGTGGGCCTCAATGCAGGACGTGTATGCCTCCATGCAGGATGTGTATGCCTCCATGCAGGATGTGTATGCCATGTTGTGCTGCTTCCAGTAATCCACAAACATAGGCAGCACTGATGACTCCATCCTAGGCATTACTATGCCACTTATATACCTCCTTGGAAAAATGCTTCAGGTAATGATGGATGAGGTGTTGGCACAGAAGGAAGAGGAGGAAGAACAGGGACCATTCATATGATTATCAGGCCAGTGATCTACATATGGCTCATTGGGTGGGTTCCTGTTCCAACAGCGGTCAGGTGCACATCTGTTCACCCACGGGAACAATTTTCAAGGAGTAGGAGGAATGGTGTGCACAGTGGGGTGGCATCCAAAGCAGCTAATTGGCATCACTGGAGCATGGCTGGGAAGATACAGAGGACACAGACAATACACCTTTCACCAAGGACAGCTTGTCATTGGCTCTGGGCAACCTGGCACATGAGCGAATACTTGTAGTACCTGTGCAACAACCTGCGTGTTGCGCAGATTCTTAACAGTACTGATTACTGGGTGGTCATCCTGCGGGACAATGTGCCATCCTTACTTCCGTCACTGGAGCAGTGTGATGGAAAAATGCGGAAATACAAGTGCACGCTTGTGGACGCACTACTGATGGTGTTTCCACCTGACAGCGGGGGCTCAGTGGAAGCACAAGGTAGAGGATAAAGTCACCAATACTGTTGAAACTTCTGTTTAAAATTGCACGGGGTGTAACAACAGGCACATCTGCCTGTCCACAGTCAACGTGGGCAACCTCCCATTCATTAAAATGAATCCCATAGGACTTGTCTTTACCTTTGGCTGACTAGAGAAGTATACCAGCAGCACCCAGTCATTGTGATACTCCACCGCAGTTGGTTCGTTATATATTTGGGGCCTCCCCAAATAAAAAATACTAAAATAGAATAAACAAAAAAAATAACAAAAAATAATGTTGGCTACCTCTTCCTCCACCTCTTCCACCTACACCGCCACTTCCACCTCCTTTTCAATCTTCTTCTCCATTCTGACCTCTGCAAGACAATTTTTTTCTGTTATTGGAAGTTATTTTAAATGGGTTTTGTGCACTCTCTGGGGAAACTCTTCCAATTTTGGCTGTGTGGGGGGAACTCTGAAAACAGGAACTGTATGGGGCAATTTTAACATTGTGGGTTGATGGGAAGAACTTTTCCAATTTTGACTGTCTGAGTGAACTCTGAAAACAGACCCTGTAGGTGCACTATTAAAATGCTCTGTGGAAAAACTCTAATGCGGGCGTCACACGGTACGATCTAGTTTAGTTGCCCGTGGCGCACAAAGTCGTTAAACCCCCGTCACAGGCACTTACCTGCCAAGCGACGTCGCTGTGGGCGCCGAACATCCACTTACTGAAGGGGGTTGGACGTTCGGCGTCATAGCGATGTCACACAGCGGCTGGCCAATAGAAGCGGAGGGGCGGAGATGAGCGGGACGTAACCATCCCGACCACCTCCTTCCTTCCGCCTTGCCGGCGGGACGCAGGTAAGCTGTGTTAATCGTTCCCGGGGTGTCACACGGAGCGATGTGTGCTGCCTCGGGAACGATTAACAACCGGCGCACAGAAGAAGAAACGACTTTTTGAAAATGAGCGACGTGTCAACGAGCAACAATAAGGTGAGTATTTTTGCTTGTTCACCGTCGCTCGTAGCTGTCACACGCTATGATATATCAAACGATGCCGGATGTGCGTCACTTATGACGTGACCCCGCCGACATATCGCACGATATATCATCTCGTGTGACGCCCGCATAACCCTCGCAGTGCAATGCCAGCTCGATCCCAAATTTAACTACAAGCTTTTCAATTGCAGCACTTGTAGTTGACACTACTGGAGCTGAAATTTTGGTTCTGTGGGGGAACTGTGAAAACAGGCAGTAAAATGATCTACTGGGCACTCTGTCTGTATGCAAGCCATGTAATACTCTGCAGTCTTTGGGTTGCAAAGAATGAGGAGAGTATCAAATATGGGATGTGAATGTACAGTTAGGTCCAGAAATATTTGGACAGTGACACAATTTTCGCGAGTTGGGCTCTGCATGCCACCACATTGGATTTGAAATGAAACCTCTACAACAGAACTCAAGTGCAGATTGTAACGTTTAATTTGAAGGTTTGAACAAAAATATCTGATAGAAATTGTAGGAATTGTACACATTTCTTTACAAACACTCCACATTTTAGGAGGTCAAAAGTAATTGGACAAATAAACCAAACCCAAACAAAATATTTTTATTTTCAATATTTGTTGCGAATCCTTTGGAGGCAATCACTGCTTTAAGTCTGGAACCCATGGACATCACCAAACGCTGGGTTTCCTCCTTCTTAATGCTTTGCCAGGCCTTTACAGCCGCAGCCTTCAGGTCTTGCTTGTTTGTGGGTCTTTCTGTCTTAAGTCTGGATTTGAGCAAGTGAAATGCATGCTCAATTGGGTTAAGATCTGGTGATTGACTTGGCCATTGCAGAATGTTCCACTTTTTTGCACTCATGAACTCCTGGGTAGCTTTTGCTGTATGCTTGGGGTCATTGTCCATCTGTACTATGAAGCGCCGTCCGATCAACTTTGCGGCATTTGGCTGAATCTGGGCTGAAAGTGTTACGCTCACCGAGGAGCGGCGAGCGTCCGGAGGTGGTCCCACTGGACCGTGCACCGAACTCCCCCGAGAAGGCGACCAGCAGCGAACCCCTATACAGGGACTGTGCGGCGCCTCCCCAGAAGGCCTAAATGCACGGCGGCCAGGAACCGGTAGTAGGAGTCTCTGTAGGGCCAGGTGTAGCAAGGTTGTGACGTCCACAGCCGGCAGAACACGGAAACGGCACCGGAGATGTTCACAGCAGGTGACGTCCACAGCAGGTACGGTACAGATAATGTCCACAGCAGGTAGGGCACGGTGACGTCCACTGTCGGTATGAGTGGTGACGTCCACTGCGGGTATGTATAGATAGTGTCCACGGCAGGTATGGCACGGTGACGTCCATGGTAGGTATAAGTGGTGACGTCCACAGCTTGAATGGTATAGATGGCACTACGGTGAGACACAGGATTAGAATCAGGTAACAAATGCACGGATCACAAACAATAGCACAAACGGATTTGGACACTGGCAATGCACTAATAGAGGCGTTGCTCGGGCGCCTGCTGCCGGGGGAGGTGAACTTAAATACCTATTAGGCAACAGGTGACCTCTGAGGTCACTTCCAGAAAATGGGGCATGCCACTTTAAGAAAGGGGGCGTAGCCTCGCGCGCAGCCTAGAGTCACTTACAGCAATTCTGTGTGAGGAGGAGACTGCAGCAGGCCTAGGAGTGGGAGCAGCATCTGCAGAGCCATGGGGCCGGTAAGAGGAAGGCCTTCGCTGCCTGGGAGTGGGGGCAGGAGTGCACGTGGGAGCCATGCTGGGACTGGGCAGATGTGAGGGAGAGCTCCCCCCCCGGGGTCTGGTGGGACCAGGCGTTACAGTACCCCCCCCTGAAGCCCCCTCCCCCTCAGGAAGCTCCGGAGGAGACGAGGAGCATCCAGGTCCTCCACAGGTACCCACGTCCTCTCCTCAGGACCGAACCCTTTCCAGTCCACCAGATAGTAGGTTTTACCTCAGACCTCCTTAGCCGCAAGGATGGCTTTTACCTCATAGATGTCATCATCACCAACAGGAGGAGGCGAAGCCCCAGGATCACTGTGGAAACGGCTCAGGACCACCGGCTTGAGGAGGGACACATGGAAGGAGTTCGGGATGCGAAGCGTCGACGGCAGCTTCAACTTGTAGGACACCTCATTGATCCGTCGGAGCACTTCAAAGGGACCAATGAAGCGGGGACCCAGCTTGTAAGACGGCTGTTTCAGGCGGACATACTTAGACGAGAGCCAGACTTTATCTCCGGGTCGGAAGAAAGGAACATCCAGACGGTTCTTGTCAGCGTGTTTCTTCATGCGGACAGAGGACCGTTCCAGAGCCGACTTGGTCTCAGCCCAGACGGCGGAGAAGGACCTCATGAGGTCATCAGCTGCAGGGTTGCCTGAGGAACATGTCACAGGACACGGCACTTTGGGTCGCTGTCCATACACCACCTGGAACGGAGATTTAGCAGAGGACTCACTTTCATGGTTGTTATAGGAGAACTCGGCCCATGGAAGCAGTTTGACCCAGTTGCTGTGGTGTTCGTCCACGAAGTGGCGGAGATAGTTAGTCAGGACTTGGTTAATGCGCTCTCTTGCCCATTGGACTGAGGGTGGTAGGCAGAAGAAAAGTCCAATTCCACATCCATCATCTTGCAGACTGCTCTCCAAAACCGAGCGGTGAACTGGACCCCTCTGTCGGACACGATATGGAGAGGCAAGCCGTGAAGCCGGAAGATATGTTGAATGAATAATTCAGCAAGAACCGGAGCGGACGGTAGCCCGGAGAGTGGTGTGAAGTGGGCCATCTTGGCGAACCGGTCCACCACCACCCAGATGACTGTGCAGCCAGACGATTTTGGCAGGTCCGTGATGAAATCCATGCCGATATGTTGCCATGGAGCGGATGGTACGGGTAAAGGAAGCAAAGGGCCCGCCGGAAGAGTCTTCGGGACCTTGTTCCGGGCACAGGAGGAACAGGATGAACAAAAGTCCTGGAAGTCTCGACGTAGCCCTGGCCACCAGTAATATCGGGATATCAATTGCAGAGATTTTTTTTGACCCACGTGACCTGCTATTCGGAAAGAGTGTCCCCACTGGAGTACACGTTCTCTATCGACCTCAGCAACAAACGTCTTACCGGGAGGAAGGTGGTGCATGTCAACTGGTGCCGCCATTAGCTTGGAAGGTTCAATGATGTGCCGAGGTTCATCTTCCTGATCCTCTAACAGGAATGATCGAGACAGCGCATCGGCCTTCAGGTTCTTCTCGGCTGAACGGAAATGCAGAACAAAATCAAAGCAGGCGAAGAATAATGACCATCGGGCCTGTCGGGGGTTTAGCCTGTGGGCTGTCTGGAGATATGCCAGATTCTTGTGGTCAGTATAGATGGTAACTGGATGCAATGACCCTTCCAGCAGGTATCGCCATTCTTCCAGGGCCAGCTTGACTGCCAGCAACTCACGGTCTCCGATTGAGTAGTTTCGTTCTGCTGGGGAGAAAGCCTTAGAAAAGAAGCCACAGGTTACTGTCTTACCCTCTGACGTATTCTGTGTAAGAACCGCACCGGCTCCGGATGAGGAGGCATCTACCTCAAGAATAAACGGCTTGTTCGTGTCGGGTCTGTGTAAGGCTGGAGCAGAAGCGAAGGCTCGTTTAAGGGACAGGAACGATTCTTCAGCTTCCAGGGTCCATTTCTTTGGGTTTTCCCCTTTGTGAGTGAGAGAGGTTATGAGACGCACCAGAGACGAGAAGTGTGGAATGAATTGCCGGTAATAGTTGGCGAATCCCAGGAATCGCTGGATAGCCTTTAACCCTTCCGGACGGGACCAATTTAGTACGTCTGATACTTTATCAGGGTCCATCTTCAGGCCGGTATCAGAGACTATATGGCCAAGGAAGGGTAGCGAGGTCTGCTCAAACAGGCATTTCTCGAGTTTGGCATAAAGGCGATTCTCTCTCAATCTCCGCAGGACAAGACGGACATGTCTTCGATGGGTATGCAAGTCCGGAGAGAAGATAAGGATGTCGTCCAAATACACGACTACACAGGTGTATAGAAGATCACGGAAGACGTCGTTCACGAACTCCTGGAAGACCGCTGGAGCGTTACTGAGCCCGAAGGGCATCACTCGATATTCATAGTGCCCATCCCGAGTGTTGAACGCGGTCTTCCATTCGTCTCCCGACCGAATGCGGACCAGATTGTACGCACCCCGGAGATCTAATTTGGAGAAGATCTTGGCACCTTGAAAGCGGTCAAACAGTTCCGGTATCAGGGGTAGCGGGTATCTGTTCTTCACCGTGATCTTATTCAATCCGCGGTAGTCAATGCAAGGCCGTAGACCCCCGTCCTTTTTTCCCACAAAGAAGAAACCCGCTCCGGCAGGAGAGGAGGATTTTTGGATGAAGCCTCGTGCTAGATTTTCCTTTATGTAATCAGACATGGCTTGGGTCTCTTCTCGGGACAGAGGATAGATGCGCCCACGCGGAGGGGTTGCCCCGGGGAGCAGGTCGATGGGACAATCGTAGGGTCTGTGTGGCGGCAACGTCTCAGCCTCCTTCTTGTCAAAGACATCGGCATAGGCCCAATAGGCAGGGGGTAACCCGGGAAGCGTGACCGGTTCAACGGGTCGGTGCAGAGGATG
This sequence comes from Anomaloglossus baeobatrachus, assembly GCF_048569485.1. Taxonomy (NCBI): domain Eukaryota; kingdom Metazoa; phylum Chordata; class Amphibia; order Anura; family Aromobatidae; genus Anomaloglossus; species Anomaloglossus baeobatrachus. The sequence continues at coordinate 417,187,678 of NC_134354.1, read as the reverse complement.
CACTGGTTTCAGGTAGTTGCTGTGGCAAGACGCACCCCATTGCAGGATGTCTCCGGAATCCCAGTCCAGTACTGGCTTGTGTGACCGAAGCCAGGGTATTCCCAGTAGTAGGGCATGTGTCATGCCAGGGAGTACATGGAAGGTGATGGTCTCAGAGTGTAGCAGCCCCACTTGCATAGTACAGTTCTCCGTGATGTACCGGATGGGTTCGGATAGCGGTTTTCCATCCACGGAAGAAAGACTGATGGGGGTAGCAAGACATCGGACGGGAATCCGGTGTAGATCCACCACGGCTTGTTGGATAAAGTTCCCGGCAGAGCCTGAATCCAGGAACGCATGCTCTGACAACCGGATGGAACCACAGGACAAGGATACAGGTACATGGAGAAAAGGAGAGGACTTGGCATGACCTAGGGTGGCCTCTCCGATGGACCCTAGGCTCTGTAGTTTCCCGGCTTTACTGGACAGTCCTGAATCAGATGTTTGGCACTTCCGCAGTAGAAACACTCTCCTGCCATTCTCCGATTCCTCTGTCGCAGTCTGGACTCACTGACGCGATCGACCTCCATGGGCTCGTGCGGAGCAGTAGGCCGGGTGGAAGGAGGCGACATCGGCCTCTGGAAGGTGGGTGCAAGGCGTGGGATTCTTTTCGCCCGGGTGACTTCTCTGGCACGCTCTTGGAAGCGGAGATTAATACGGTTAGCCAGAGAGATCAGCTCTTCCAGGGTGGTAGGTACATCCCGGCCGGCCAGTTCATCCTTGATTTTACCGGATAACCCTTCCCAGAAGGCAGCTACCAAGGCGTCATTGTTCCACTTGAGTTCGGAGGACAGAGTGCGGAATTCGATTGCATACTGTCCCACGGTGAGATTCCCCTGGTGGATTCTCATGAGCGAAAAGGCAGTAGACGAGAGACGGCCTGGCTCATCGAACACCTTATGGAAGGTGGTCAGAAAGACGGACAGGACTTGAACGGTCGGGTTATTCCTCTCCCAGAGCGGATTCATCCAAGCCAGAGCCTGACCAGTCAGATGAGACATGATAAATGCGATTTTCGAGCGATCAGTCGCTCGCTGCAGCGGCGACAGCTCAAAGTGCAGGGAGCACTGGTTTAAGAAACCGCGCCACAAACGGGGATCCCCTCCATACATGGGTGGTGAGGCCAGGCGGGAAGGAGACATGCATGTCGGTAATCCCGCAGAGTCGGGGGTTGTTGAGGAGGCCGGATTCTGCAGGGCGTATAGACGGGAATCCACGGACGCCATATATTCGGCCATGCGTCTCTGGGCCTCATGCTGGCGGGACAGTTCCTTCTGTAGTTCACTTAACTGGGAGCCGTCGGAGGATCCGGAGGTTTGCATGGATGCCAGACGGGATTCCACAGACTTCATGTAAGCTACTAGTCTTGCTTGGGTCTCGCGTTGGCGGGAGAGCTCCTGTTGCAGGTCAGTCAGCGGGTTAACCTTGATCCCGGTGGAGTCCATGGCCCGAGCAAACTGTTACGCTCACCGAGGAGCGGCAAGCGTCCGGAGGTGGACCCACTGGACCGTGCACCGGACTCCCCCGAGAAGGCGACCAGCAGCGAACCCCTATACAGGGACTGTGCGGCGCCTCCCCAGAAGGCCTAAATGCACGGCGGCCAGGAACCGGTAGTAGGAGTCTGTGTAGGGCCAGGTGTAGCAAGGTTGTGACGTCCACAGCCGGCAGAACATGGAAACGGCACCGGAGATGTTCACAGCAGGTGACGTCCACAGCAGGTACGGTACAGATAATGTCCACAGCAGGTAGGGCACGGTGACGTCCATTGTCGGTATGAGCGGTGACGTCCACTGCGGGTATGTATAGATAGTGTCCACGGCAGGTATGGCATGGTGACGTCCACAGCCGGAATGGTATAGATGGCACTACGGTGAGACACAGGATTAGAATCAGGTAACAAATGCACGGATCACAAACAATAGCACAAACGGATTTGGACACTGGCAATGCACTAATAGAGGCGTTGCTCGGGTGCCTGCTGCCGGGGGAGGTGAACTTAAATACCTATTAGGCAACAGGTGACCTCTGAGGTCACTTCCAGAAAATGGGGCATGCCACTTTAAGAAAGGGGGCGTAGCCTCGTGCGCAGCCTAGAGTCACTTACAGCAATTCTGTGTGAGGAGGAGACTGCAGCAGGCCTAGGAGTGGGAGCAGCATCTGCAGAGCCATGGGGCCGGTAAGAGGAAGGCCTTCGCTGCCTGGAAGTGGGGGCAGGAGAGCAAGTGGGAGCCATGCTGGGACTGGGCAGATGTGAGGGAGAGCTCCCCCCCCCGGGGTCTGGTGGGACCAGGCGTTACAGAAAGTATATCCTGGTACACTTCAGAATTCATCCGGCTACTCTTGTCTGCTGTTATGTCATCAATAAACACAAGTGACCCAGTGCCATTGAAAGCCATGCATGCCCATGCCATCACGTTGCCTCCACCATGTTTTACAGAGGATGTGGTGTGCCTTGGATCATGTGCCGTTCCCTTTCTTCTCCAAACTTTTTTCTTCCCATCATTGTGGTACAGGTTGATCTTTGTCTCATCTGTCCATAGAATACTTTTCCAGAACTGAGCTGGCTTCATGAGGTGTTTTTCAGCAAATTTAACTCTGGCCTGTCTATTTTTGGAATTGACGAATGGTTTGCATCTAGATGTGAACCCTTTGTATTTACTTTCATGGAGTCTTCTCTTTACTGTTGACTTAGAGACAGATACACCTACTTCACTGAGAGTGTTCTGGACTTCAGTTGAAGTTGTTAACGGGTTCTTCTTCACCAAAGAAAGTATGCGGCGATCATCCACCACTGTTGTCATCCGTGGACGCCCAGGCCTTTTTGAGTTCCCAAGCTCACCAGTCAATTCCTTTTTTCTCAGGATGTACCCGACTGTTGATTTTGCTACTCCAAGCATGTCTGCTATCTCTCTGATGGATTTTTTCTTTTTTTTCAGCCTCAGGATGTTCTGCTTCACCTCAATTGAGAGTTCCTTAGACCGCATGTTGTCTGGTCACAGCAACAGCTTCCAAATGCAAAACCACACACCTGTAATCAACCCCAGACCTTTTAACTACTTCATTGATTACAGGTTAACGAGGGAGACGCCTTCAGAGTTAATTGCAGCCCTTAGAGTCCCTTGTCCAATTACTTTTGGTCCCTTGAGAAAGAGGAGGCTATGCATTACAGAGCTATGATTCCTAAACCCTTTCTCCGATTTGGATGTGAAAACTCTCATATTGCAGCTGGGAGTGTGCAATTTCAGCCCATATTATATATATAATTGTATTTCTGAACATGTTTTTGTAAACAGCTAAAATAACAAAACTTGTGTCACTGTCCAAATATTTCTGGACCTAACTGTAGTACTGCTGCTGGTGGTGGAACTGTTGCACGTGGAGGAAGTGGTCGATTTGTGCTTGCTATGCTCCCAAAAGACACAACTTCCTTGTGTGCAGACAGGTGACAGGACGTTCTGTGTAATTTTGTAGGTGCAAGTACTACTGTACGAATGGTAAGGTGAGAACAAATAGAGGCAATTTTAGATTAAGTGGCTGAAAGTGCCTCCAGTTCCTTCGCTTTGTCTTCCATTGGGTACCCTCTTAATCATGGCCTCAGTTAGGACAAACCACAAAATAGAACCAGAGGCCTATTCCATTATTCCTAGCTGGAGCATTCGATCATGGCTGCCTGCTTAGAACAATAATTTTTTCAAAGTAAATGCTTTGGGCTTCTGGGACACTCAGTCAAGAGCATCGAGGAGGCGCCTCAAGGCAAAGGGGCTGGGACTGGCGGTAACACGCCTCGCGACGGACCGGCAGCTTGATCCCAAGATCCAACTACGAGCTTTTTAACTGCAGCAGCTGTAGTATATGTTACTGGAGCTGAAATTTTGGCTCTGTGGGGGAACTGTGGAAACAGTCTCTGCGGCGGCCCTCTTGCAATTTTGGCTCTGTGGGGGTACTTTGAAATCAATCTCTTTGGGGCACTCTTAAAATGTTTACCTTATTCATTTACTTACTATTAAACCATTTTACAGCACAGACGCTCAGCCCCCATTGACTTCTATGGAGTTCAGGGTCAAGTTCAGGTCAAGTTCAAGGAACAAACCAAACTTTTAGCTAAAGTCTGGTCAAACTCGGCATACCCAAACATCCACGGCTCATCCCTAATTGGCACCTGTCATGTACATTTTTATTTAAATCACCAGGGCAAATATTCCTATTAGCTATTATGTATGCCTATTGAGCCTATTAGCTATTGTGCCTTTTACTTTGCCAGTAACTTGCATTATATCCACCTGTACATTTTTTCACCTGAGTATTACTTTTTCTTTGTACATTATTAAGGAGGAATAATTTAAGGTTGCCTTTTCCCATTAAGGATGCTTTTCCAACTTATTTTATTATGTGTATCTTTTAGTTCGATCCTACTTTATCATTGTCATTTTGTGCATTTACTAATAAACTTTAGGACTTTAAAAAACCTTTTTTCTTCTACTGTAAATTGCTGTGTACTTGCAGTTCTGCATCCGCTTTAGAGTCTGTCCACGGGTGAACTTGGCTTTATTCTTTTTAATAGACGCTGATGGAGTATTTAAAGTCAAAGAAACCCGGCATGAATTAGATGGCGCTCAAGAAGTAAAGGAGGATGCACGTACAAGAGTAGAGGTTCCTATAGATCAGGTACAATCATATCCTTGTATTACCATAATTGTGTTATTAGAAAATCACTTTATATTCCTATATTAGCAATCCATCTATTAACAGGATGAATTATTATATCAGAATATATAAATATAGTATACGCTATATAGCAGAGATGACCAGAGTTACAGTATATTAGAAAGCGTCACAATATAAAGCTATTACCCAACATGATAATTACACAATGTTTAGTATTTTTATGGCAAACTCCTAGTGATGAAATAGATTGACTGTTTTTAGTATATCGGATAATCTAAGAACTTGCACTATGTAGAATCACAAAACGAGGTAATTTATTCATAGCAACTCTGGTTGCCCACTCTACGTATGCTCATTATGTAATGTATATGAAGTGTTTTTGGACACACTCTCCACAAATTTCAGAACGAGTGCACATCATTCATATTTTACCTGCAATCCAAGCTGAAAGACAACAAGCATCACAAAAAAAGCACAAAAAGGCATAAACGACAAACACGATAATAAAAAAAAACTAGAAAAGAATTGAGAGTCCTGAGCTCTGGTTGGGTTACCCAACCCACTACAAATTGTATTGGATCCAATGCACATATAGGGATACAAGCGAACATATATAATATTTCTAAAAAAAAAAAACTCCATTGGTGTATAGTTTAATAGTTACTGCAGAAAATAAAGCAAAAAAAGTGAATTAAATGAAGTTGGGGTATGCCACTACAAGCCAATAATATAGTAAAGAAGGGTCATAAATATCAAATGATGCCTGCTTTACACGCTTCAATAAATCTTTCAATCCCTCGTCGGGGTCAAGTTGTGAGTGATGCACATCTTGCATCGTTCGTGACGTATTTGCGTGTGACACCTACGTGCGATCAAGATTGAACGAAAATACGGTGATCGCATACACGTCGTTTATTCCTCATACATTGGACGTTTTGTTGTATGAACCTAGTCAATTGAAACGTGTGACATCCCTCATACGATTGTGTTGTCTGAGGATATGTGCGCAGGTGTGCGCTTTGCACCGCAGCTTAAAAAAGGTCCGCTTCAGAGCGCAGCTGAAAAGCTGCGTTCTGAAGCGCCTCACAATGTCTGTCATTCACTAATCTCTGTCAGTCGGTCACTATCTCTGTCCCTCTCTCTCTGTCCCTCTCTCTCTGTCCATGTCAGGCTATTCCTCTTACCCCCTCTCTCATACTCACCGATCCACGATCACCGGCGCGGCGCTGCACGGCTTTCTCACTGCTCCGGCGGCTTTTACTATTTTGAAAAAGCCGGCCGCTCATTAAACAATCTCGTATTCCCTGCTTTCCCCGCCCACCGGCGCCTATGATTGGTTGCAGTGAGACACGCCCCCACGCTGAGTGACAGGTGTCTCACTGCACCCAATCACAGCAGCCGGTGGGCGTGTCTATACTGTGCAGTGAAATAAATAATTAAATAATTTAAAAAACCGGCGTGCGGTCCCCCCCCATTTTAAAACCAGCCAGATAAAGCCATACGGCTGAAGGCTGGTATTCTCAGGATGGGGAGCTCCACGTTATGGGGAGCCCCCCAGCCTAACAATATCAGTCAGCAGCCGCCCAGAATTGCCGCATAAATTAGATGCGACAGTTCTGGGACTGTACCCGGCTCTTCCCGATTTGCCCTGGTGCGTTGGCAAATCGGGGTAATAAGGAGTTATTGGAAGCCCATAGCTGCCAATAAGTCCTAGATTAATCATGTCAGGCGTCTCCCCGAGATGCCTTCCATGATTAATCTGTAAGTGACAGTAAATAAACACACACACACACCCGAAAAATCCTTTATTAGAAATAAAAAACACAAACATATACCCTGGTTCACCACTTTAATCAGCCCCAAAAAGCCCTCCATGTCCGGCGTAATCCAGGATGCTCCAGCGTCGCTTCCTGCTCTGCTGCATGGAGGTGACCGGAGCTGCAGCAGACACCGCCGCTCCTGTCTCCTCCACGCAGCAAATGAAGACAGCCGCACGATCAGCTGAGCTGTCACTGAGGTTATCCGCGGCCACCGCTGGATCCAGTGACAGTGGGTAACCTCAGTGACAGCTCAGCTGATCGTGCGGCTGTCTTCATTTGCTGCGTGGAGGTGACAGGAGCGGCGGTGTCTGCTGCAGCTCCGGTCACCTCCATGCAGCAGAGCTGGAAGCGACGCTGGAGCATCCTGGATTACGCCGGACATGGGGGGCTTTTTTGGGATTATTAAAGTGGTGAACCAGGGTATATGTTTGTGTTTTTTATTTCTAATAAAGGATTTTTTCGGGTGTGTGTGTTTATTTACTGTCACTTACAGATTAATCATGGAAGGCATCTCGGGGAGACGCCTGACATGATTAATCTAGGACTTATTGGCAGCTATGGGCTGCCAATAACTCCTTATTACCCTGATTTGCCAACGCACCAGGGCAAATCGGGAAGAGCCGGGTACAGTCCCAGAACTGTCGCATCTAATGTATGCGGAAATTCTGGGCGGCTGCTGACTGATATTGTTAGGCTGGGGGGCTCCCCATAACGTGGAGCTCCCCATCCTGAGAATACCAGCCTTCAGCCGTATGGCTTTATCTGGCTGGTTTTAAAATTGGGGGGACCGCACGCCGTTTTTTTTTAATTATTGAATTATTTATTTCACTGCACAGTATAGACACGCCCACCGGCTGCTGTGATTGGGTGCAGTGAGACACCTGTCACTCAGCGTGGGAGCGTGTCTCACTGCAACCAATCATAGGCGCCAGTGGGCGGGGAAAGCAGGGAATACGAGATTGTTTAATGAGCGGCCGGCTTTTTCAAAATAGTAAAAGCTGCCGGAGCAGTGAGAAAGCCGTGCAGCGCTGCGCCGGTGATCGTGGATCGGTGAGTATATGAGAGAGGGCTGCTCAATTCAGTTACTCAGGAGTTTAGCGGTCACCGGTGAGTCCTTCACCGGTGACCGCTAATCAGGACGCGACACAGACAGAGCCGCAGCATGACAATGAAGTCGGGTGAAGTTAACCTGAGTTCATTCTGATCGTGCGGCTCTGTCTGTGTCAGCTGTCATCTGCCATTCATCTCTGCTACATGGCTGTCTGTGTCTGCTGTCAGCGGCCATGTAGCAGAGCTGAATGGCAGATGACATAGTAAAAACGCATCCCTACACATTACACACGCTTGACAAGTCAATATATATATAAAAAAAAAAGGGTGCCCAATGCATACGTCACAGAACACATGATCTAAAGGATCGCACACAAAATTGATCAATTTAACATAGACTACTAACGCACGTGTGACAGCAAATGAACGACCTACGTGCAATCTCATAAGATCCCATATGCAACCTGGGCGTGTCACATCTCATACGAGATCGCACACCTAATTGTAAGGTGTAAAGCTGGCTTGAGAAATGTAAGGGAATAAGGCTATTAGAGATATACCAGTATCATGTTCCAATTGGTTTATGTGGGTGCAGAATCCCACATTTATCGCCATTATAGGGTGGCTCAGTGGTTAGCACTGCAGTCTTACAGCACTGGGGTCCTGGGTTCAAATCCTAACAAGGACAACATCTACAATGAGTTTGTATGTTCTCTCCGTGGGTTTCCTCCAGGTTCTCTGATTTCCTCCCACACTCCAAAGACATCCTGAAAGAGAATTTAGATTGTCAGCTCCAATGGGGACAGTGTTGCCAATATATGTAAAGTACTGTGGAATTAATAGTGCTATATAAATGAATAAATATTATTATATTAATATTATTATTAATAATAAAATGCATAGCCACCCACTGTATGTGTTTTGTTTTGTTTTTTTTTAAAAGAACAATACTCATCCTCACTACTCACCCACCGATTCTCACTAGTGTCTGCTTTCTGAACCCTCATAACACACGGTTAGTAGGTGCTACCGAACCAATCACTGAGTGTTGATGGTCACAGCTGTGGCCAGTAATTGGCTGAACAGTCATTACCTGTATGTTGAGATGGGACCTGGAAGCAGACACTACCTGAGACTCAGGAAGCCGCAGGGGAGTGGTAGTATTCCTACTTTTCTTCTTGTTAACCTCGGCCTTAAAAAAAAAATAGACAAAATTGTACATATACATGTGTGTATGTATATGTGTGTATGTGTGTGTGTGTGTGTGTATATATATATATATATATATATATATATATATATATATATATATATACTGTATATATACTGTATATATATATATATACAGTCATAAGAAAAAGTTTGGGCACCCCTATTAATGTTAACCTTTTTTCTTTATAACAATTTGGGTCTTTGCAACAGCTATTTCTGTTTCATATATCTAATAACTGATGGACTGAGTAATATTTCTGGATTGAAATGAGGTTTATTGTACTAACAGAAAATGTGCAATCCATATTTAAACAAAATTTGAGACCGGTGCAAAAATATGGGCACCTCAACATAAAAGTGACATTAATATTTTGTAGATCCTCCTTTTGCAAAAATCACAGCCTGTAGTCGCTTCCTGTAGCTTTTAATGAGTTCCTGGATCCTGGATGAAGGTATATTTGACCATTCCTGTTTACAAAACAATTCCAGTTCAGTTAAGTTTGATGGTCGCCGAGCATGGACAGCACGCTTCAAATCATCCCACAGATGTTCAATGATATTCAGGTCTGGGGACTGGGATGGCCATTCCAGAACATTGTAATTGTTCCTCTGCATGAATGCCTGAGTAGATTTGGAGCGGTGTTTTGGATCATTGTCTTGCTGAAATATCCATCCCCTGCGTAACTTCAACTTCGTCACTGATTCTTGCACATTATTGTCAAGAATCTGCTGATACTGAATTGAATCCATGCGTCCCTCAAGTTTAACAAGATTCCCGGTGCAGGCATTGGCCACACAGCCCCAAAGCATGATGGAACGTCCACCAAATTTTACTGTGGGTAGCAAGTGCTTTTCTTGGAATGCTGTGTTTTTTTGCCTCGATGCATAATGCCTTTTTGTATGACCAAACAACTCAATCTTTGTTTCATCAGTCCACAGGACCTTCTTCCAAAATGTAACTGGCTTGTCCAAATGTGTTTTTGCATACCTCAGGCGACTCTGTTTGTGGCGTGCTTGCAGAAACGGCTTCTTTCGCATCACTCTCCCATACAGCTTCTCCTTGTGCAACGTGCGCTGTATTGTTGACCGATGCACATTGACACCATCTGCAGCAAGATGATGCTGCAGGTCTTTGGAGGTGGTCTGTGGATTGTCCTTGACTGTTCTCACCATTCTTCTTCTCTGCCTTTCTGATATTTTTCTTGGCCTGCCACTTCTGGGCTTAACAAGAACTGTACCTGTGTTCTTCCATTTCCTTACTATGTTCCTCACAGTGGAAACTGACAGTTTAAATCTATGAGACAACTTTTTGTATCCTTCCCCTGAACAACTATGTTGAATAATCTTTGTTTTCAGATCATTTGAGAGTTGTTTTGGGGAGCCCATGATGCCACTCTTCATAGGAGATTCAAATAGGAGAACAACTTGCAAGTGGCCACCTTAAATACCTTTTCTCATGATTGGATACACCTGCCTATGAAGTTCAAAGTTCAATGAGGTTACAAAACCAATTTAGTGCTTTAGTAAGTCAGTAAAAAGTAGTTAGGAGTGTTCAAATCAAGAAATTGATAAGGGTGCCCATACTTTTGCACCGGTCAAATTTTGTTTAAATGCGGATTGCACATTTTCTGTTAGTACAATAAACCTCATTTCAATTCAGAAATATTACTCAGTCCATCAGTTATTAGATATATGAAACTGAAATAGCTGTTACAAAAACTCAAATTGTTATAAAGAAAAAAGGTTAACAATTAATAGGGGTGCCCAAAGTTTTTCATATGACTGTATATAAGGTGTGCTTAATTATTAGGCAACTTCTTTTCCTTTGGCAAAATGGGTCAGAAGAGAGATTTGACAGGCTCTGTAAAGTCCAAAATTGTGAGATGTATTGCAGAGGGATGCAGCAGTCTTGAAATTGTCAAACTTTTGAAGCGTGATCACCAAACAATCAAGTGTTTCATGGCAAATAGCTAACAGGGTCGCAAGAAGCGGGTTGGGCAAAAAAGGCGCAAAATAACTGCCCATTAATTGAGGAAAATCAAGCATGAAGATGCCAAGATGTCATTTGCCACCAGTTTGGCCATATTTCAGAGCTGCAACATTACTGGAGTATCAAAATCCACAAGGTGTGCCACACTCAGGGACATGGCCAAGGTAAAGAAGGCTTAAAAACAACCACCTTTGAACAAGAAACATAAGATAAAACATCAAGACTGGTCCAAGAAATATCTTAAGACTGATTTTTCAGAGCTTTTATGGACTGATGAAATGAGAGTGACTCTTGATAGGCCAGATGGATGGACCAGAGGCTGGATCAGTAAAGGGCAAAGAGCTCCACTCCAACTCAGACGCCAACAAGGTGGAGGTGGGGTATTGGTATGGGCTGGTATCATCAAAGATGAACTTGTGGGACCTTTTCGGGTTGAGGATGGAGTGAAGCTCAACTCCCAGACCTACTGCCAGTTTCTGGAAGACAACTTCTTCAAGCAGTAGTACAGGAAGATGTCGGTATTGTTCAAGAAAAACATGATTTTCATGCAGGACAATGCTCCATCACATGCATCCAACTAATCCACAGCGTGACTGGCCAGTAAAGGTCTAAAAGATGAAAAATGAATGACATCGCCCCCTTGTTCACCTGATCTCAACCCCATAAAGAACCTGTGGTCCCTCATAAAATGTAATATCTACAGGGAGGGAAAGCACCTCTTGGAACTGTGTCTGGGAGGCTGTGGTGGCTGCTGCATGCAATGTTGATCGTAAACAGATCAAGCAACTGACAGAATCTATGGATGGTAGGCTGTTGAGTGTCATCATAAAGAAAAGTGGCTATATTGATCACTAATTTTTGGGGGTTTTGTTTTTGCATGTCAGAAATGTTTTTTTCTAAATTTTGTGCAGTTATATTGGTTTACCTGGTAAAAATAGACAAGTGAGATGGGAATATATTTGGTTTTTATTAAGTTGCCTAATAATTCTGCACAGTAATAGTTACCTGCACAAATAGATATCCTCCTAAGATAGCTAAATCTAAAGAAAAAAACACTCCAGAAATCTTAAGCTTTGATATTTATGAGTCTTTTCGGTTGATTGAGAACATAGTTGTTGCTCAATAATAAATAAAATCCTCTAAAATACAACTTGTCCAATAATTCTGCACACAGTATATATGTGTATATATATATATATATATATATATATATATATATATATATATATTGACCAAACAGAAGCTTTAACCCCTTAACGACCCATGACGTACTGGGTACGTCATGGATCGTGTGCCGGTAAGCCCCGCACCCTGCCGCCGGCAGGCGGCGGCGATCTGCGCACATATCAGCTGTTAGCAACAGCTGACATGTGTGCCTGCTAGCCGCGGGTGGAATCGCTTCCACCCGCGGCCATTAACCCCTTACATTTCGCTGCCAATGTATATGGGCGCCGCCATGACAGTCACTTACCCCGCCCCCACCGGAAGTCACGTGACATGATCACGTGACTTTCGGCGGTTGCCATGGTAGCACAGGGTCATGTGATGACGCCTGTAGCTAACATGACTCACTTCCTCTCAATGCCGGAATATAGCCGGCATTGAAAGTGAAGCAGCAAATCTGCAGTTCTCAGCTCTGTAGCTGAGATCTGCAGATAGTGCAAAGCGATCGGATTGCTGATCGCTATAGCCCCCTAGGGGGACTAATAAAATAAAAAAAAAAAGTAAAAAAAAAAGTTTTAAAAAATTAAAAAAAAATAAAAAAACCTAAAAGTTCAAATCACCCCCCTTTCACCCCATTGAAAATTAAAGGGTTAAAAAAATAAAAAATACACACATATTTGGTATCGCCACGATCAGAAATGCCCGATCTATCAAAATATAAAATCAATGAATCTGATCAGTAAACGGCGTAGCGGCAAAAAAATTCCAAATGCCAAAATTACGTTTTTTGGTCGCTGCAAATTTTGCGCAAAATGCAATAACAGGCGATCAAAACGTAGCATCTGCGCAAAAATGGTACCGTTAAAAACGTCAGGTCAAGACGCAAAAAATAAGCCATCACTGAGCCTCAGATCCTGAAAAATGAGAACGCTACGGGTTTTGGAAAATGGCGCAAAACGTGCGCCACGTTTTTTGGACAAGCTTGTGAATTTTTTTTAACCCCTTAGATACAAGTAAACCTATACATGTTTGGTGTCTACAAACTCGCACCGACCTGAGGCATCACATAGATACCTCAGTTTTACCATATAGTGAACACAGTGAATAAAATATCCCAAAAACTATTGTACGATCACACTTTTTTTGCAATTTTTCCGCACTTGGAATTTTTTTGCCGTTTTCCAGTACACTATATGGTAAAACTTATGGTTTAATTTAAAAGTACAACTCATCCCGCAAAAAACAAGCCCTCATATGGCAAGATTGATGGAAAAATAAAAAAGTTACGCCTTTCGGAAGAAGGGGAGCAAAAAACAAAAACGCAAAAACGGAAAGTGCCCGGGGGCTGAAGGGGTTAAACAAAGATTTTTCTTTATGTACTTCTCAACATTGAAATTGCAACTCCGAGAAGAAAAAGTTAGGGTCTTGTGGAATGGAAACCACAGGATAGATAGATAACTCATTATCTTGGGGGCTATTGAATTAATTATTTAGGTAATGTTTGTAGGGAGGAGATTTTTCCAATGGGCTGCAAATAAAGATTTAGTGGTAAGAAAAATATGAATAATAAGAAATTTAGAGGAAGAGTCTAATAAGTCTTAATCTAGTGAGAGGAGAGCCAATTGGGGAGTTAGAGCTATATTGGAATGAGTAATACTATTTACTAAATTATAAATGTCCTTCCATAAAGTTTTTAATACTGGACATTCCCAGAAGATATGAAGTAAGTTTCCATTGTCATTGCAGTTCCTCCAGTATAAAGAAGAATTATTAATATTAAATTTATGCAATCTTGATGGGGCATAGTACCAACGAGAGAGCAATTTGTAATGTGATTCTATAAGAGAGGCACATATAGAAGAGGAGTTAGTCGCTTGCAAGGAATTTTGCCAATTTTCTTCTGAAAATTGTAGCTTAAGATCTCTCTCCCATTCTGTCATAAATTTTAGCTTTTCAAAGTATGTCTCTTAAGAGATGATAGTAAATATTTTTTGTGCTCCAGATTGAAGTGTTATCAGGATTGCAAAGTAATGGAACAATAAGTTCATGAAGAGGATGCTTAATTAGCAGAATTTTTCTGAGGGTATCACTTAAAGACATAAGGATCATGAAATCAATGTCTGGGATCTTATGTTATATTTTAATATCAAGATATGAAACAAAGTCCTTACCATCATGGGTGTTACTTATCTTTTTTAGATTCTGAGAATGCCATGTGTCAGGTATTTCTATGTTTGCCATTAATGCCAAAAAGTGGAGTGAACATTTTTTGATTTACTGATATATATTTGTTTTGGGGGTTTGTTTTAACAAGAATTTCCAGGCGTTAATAATGGCTAGTAATGTGGGAGTTTCTGGGAGAGGAAGGGAAGAATTATTAAGATGTGAAAGGAGGAGATTCTTGAGGGATCTATAATTATTAGCAGAAAGTTAAAAATCCACCCATGGGAGAGGATGAGCATTTTTTTAACTCTGTTGGCTATGTTTAATGAGAAAAGTAATATAGTATTTTATAAGATCTGGAACTCCCAATCCTCCCTTCTTCCTATGTTTGATTAAGGTATTTTTTGATACTCTTGCTCGTTTATTGACCCATATGAAGTCATTCAATAATTTTTGAAATTTCAAAATATGCTACAATAGAACAAATAGGGGTATGGTTCTGAACTGATAAATGATCCTAGGCAAAATCATCATTTTAAATATTGTTAGTATCCCCAGCCAGGACATTTCTATTTTGGAATAAAGCTGTATATCTTTTTTAATATTGTTAGTCAAATGTTCTATGTTAATCGCTAACATTTTTTGGAGATTTTTTGTTATTGAGATTCCCAGGCAAGAGATAGAGTTTGTTTTCCAAATAAAGGATGTAATAGCTTTATTTTTTTCTATAGAAGCATCATCAAGATGGAAATGTAAGAATTTAGATTTGTGGGTGTTCAGTTTATAATATGATAGGTTCGTAAATTTCTCTAGGGTTGTAATTAATTCAGGGATAGAGGACATAGGATCAGAGAGAGAGAATATTATGTCATCAGCATATAGACCAATTTTATGTTATTTTATTTTTGTGGGGATTCCTTTAATGTTAACATTAGTTCTGATGTATTCTGCTAGGGGTTCAATTGTTAAATTCAAAAGGAGGGGGGAAAGAGGGTAACCCTGTCTTGTACCATTGGTTATGCTGAAGGGAGATGACAGCTGATTATTGGCATATACTCTTGCCATTGGCACAGAGTATAATGCCATAATTATGTTAATAAAACTGTCGTTAAAGCTGAATTTCGACAGTCGCCCTCAGATATTGCAAATTTACGCGATCGAAAACTTTCTCGGCATCCAGCGCTAGCAATATAGATGGTGTTCTGTTTTTACTCATCTGATGTACAAGGTTGATTGTCCTCCTTGTTCCATCAGATGTTTGATGCCCCTCAACAAAACCAAGTTGTTTATGATATCTCGGATGATCTTTTTTAGTCTACTAGCTATTAATTTGGAATAAATTTTGGTGTCTGTGTTTATCAAAGAAATGGGTCTATAATTCCCAACTAATTCATTATCTCCGCCAGGTTTAGGGATATTGTAGCCTGAAGCATTTCCGGAGGGAAAGAACCTATTAAGGAGATTTTATTAAGCATCTTGGTCAGGTGAGGAGCAAGAAGGGGATAAAACATTTTATAATATTCATCTGTGTAGCCATCTGGGCCAAGAGATTTACCTAATTATAGGGAGTTAATTATATTACTGACTTCTTGTTCTGTAAAGGGAGTGTTAAGATGAATTAAATTATCTGGAGTTACTGTTGGTAGATTTAGTTTGGACAAAAATTCAATGATTAGGGTTGGGGTACGCTGGGGAGTACATGAATAATTTTTATGGTTATAAAGTTTCTCGTAGTATTTAGCAAAGGTGTCGAATATGTCTTTAGGGTGAAATACAACATTTCAATTCATAGTTCTAATTGATATGATCCCTTTCCGAATCCTTAAGTTTTTGACTTGTCGGACCATTATCTTAGTTGGTTTGTTAATAGAGGAATAGAAAGTTCTCCTCCAGTAAAGATTAAATCTTTCGTAATCTTCAAGTAAGATCAATCTCAGTTGAGCTCTAAAGTCTAGTAATTCCTTATGGATTGTTGTTGATGGGGTAATCTCAGTTGAGCTCTAAAGTCTAGTAATTCCTTATGGATTGTTGTTGATGGGGTAATCTCAGTTGAGCTCTAAAGTCTAGTAATTCCTTATGGATTGTTGTTGATGGGGTAGCAAGGCTTTGTTGTAATTTTTCATTGATGTTGATTTTATTTTGAATTTTTTCTTTTTTTCTTTTCTTTTAATGAGCTGAAATCCCTATAAGCTCTCCCCTCACCACTGCTTTATGGGCATTCCATATTGTGGTGGGACAGATCAAATCGTTGTTGTTGTCGATAAAATAATTTTTGATCGCTTGTTCTAGTTGTGGTTTGTAGGTAGGGGAATTTATTAATAAGGGACTATATTTCCATAAAAAATTCTTCTGAGCATGGGAAGTTAGAATGATTTCACCTAGACTGGGGAATGGTCTGAGAAGGTTCTTTGGGGAATAGTAACTTTTTTTAATTTAAAACAAAACATTAGCGCTCACGGAAAAAGATGAAAGGGGACAGTATCAACTCTAAAACAAATGGGGTTTATTGAGAAGATAGCTAGTCTCCCAATTTTGAAAGCTGCAAACAGTGGACAGGGTCCGCGTGAACCTGTCAGGGTAAAAAAACAAAATGGAATTATGTATATGACTGCCGCGCTAATAAAGGAAACACAGTGAGAAGGGAATTGGATAAAATATGTATGAATATATAGATATTAAAAATATTTTGGACACCTGCCGTTTTGGAGGTTAATTGAGTGATCTTTCAGGAGGTAATGTAGATCCAAAGTAGTATGCAGAGTTTCACTAGTATGGCAAAAAACAAAAAGGTTTAAAATGAGTATGAAACAAAAAAGTCGGGGGAGGGGAGTGGGGGAGGTGGTAATGGATTACAGTGGGGTCATAGATATAAACTTGCCTTTTCGGGTTCCCGGATGGAGATAGAGTTTGTAGTTCCCTAGATAGTGGACTCTGAAAGGGCAACAAGGGTGTATGGCTGACTGAAAATTGCCTAAGGTAATAAAATCAGTGAATGGGGGAGGTTAGGTATTACTGTTACAAGATAGGATAGTACAGTGATGCTAATACCTGGCATATGGGGGCACAGGAGCATGATCCAACGCATGTCAAAGGCATTCAGGCCTTCTTCATCAGGGAAGAAGGCCTGAATGCCTTTGAAACGCCTTGGATCATGCTCCTCTTTTACCCCTTACTAGCTTCTGTAGCCCTCAGCGAGTGATGTCACCCAGCTCTCCCTTGTACGCGGTCACTGGAGGAAGTAGTTTTCTGGCCGGAACTCTCCTCCACGTGTACCGCGTTTCACCGCCCACATTAGAGCGCCCACTGCTCCCATCAGATCCTCGGTGTCTCTAAGCACACTTCTAAGAAAAATCTATTCCTGTGTATCCAGCGCTTACACAGCTGACTACCACTGCAAGGCAAGTGCACTATACCTGCTTCTCCTGCACCAGGCAGATCTTTAGTCATTTTGTTAATTCTGGAACTAGTCAGACTATTTTTGTATATTTACAGCCTGTTAATCCTCCTTTGGACACCACATCTAATCTAATCTAATCTGGGCATTACATATTTGGACACCCCGATCAGACAGCCCCCATATGCCAGGTATTAGCATCACTGTACTATCCTATCTTGTAACAGTATTACCTAATCTTAACCTTCCCCATTCACTGATTTTATTACCTTAAGGCCGCTTTACACGCTGTGACTTCGCTAAAGCGATCTCGTTGGGGTCACGGAATTTGTGACGCACATCCGGTCGCTTTAGCGATGCCGTTGCGTGTGACACCTTTGAGCGATTTTGCATCGTTACAAAAACGTGCAAAATCGCTCATCGGTGACATGAGGGTCCATTCTGTAATATCATTGCTGCAGCAGTAACGAAGTTGTTCCTCGTTCCTGCAGCAGCACACATCGGTACGTGTGGCACCGCAGGAACGAGGAACCTCTCCTTACCTGCCTTCCGCCCACAATGCGGAAGGAAGGAGGTGGGCGGGATGTTCGTCCCGCTCATCTCCGCCCCTCCGCTTCTATTGGGCGGCGGTTCAGTGATGGAGCTGTGACATCGCTGTGTTGCTGAATGAACCGCCCGCTTAGAAAGGAGGCGGTTCGCCGGTCACAGCGACGTCGCAGGGCAGGTAAGTAGTGTGACAGGTCTGGGCGATGTTGTGCGCCAGGGGCAGTGATTTGCCCATGTCGCACAACCGATGGGGGCGGGTACCCACGCTAGCGGTATCGGTCACGATATCGCAGCGTATAAAGCGGCCTTTAGGGAACATTCAGTCAGCCATACACCGTTGTTGCCCTTTCAGACTCCACTATCTAGGGAACTACAAACCCTATCTCCATTCGGGAACCCAAAAAGGCAAGTTTATATCTATGACCCCACTGTAATCCATTACCCACTCCTCCTCTCCCCTCCCCCCCACTTTTTTGTTTCGTACTTTTAAACCTTTTTGTTTTTACCATACTAGTGAAACTCTGCATACTACTTTGGATCTACATTACCTCCTTAAAGATCACTCAATTAACCTCCAAAACGGCAGGTATCCAAAATATTTTTAATATTTATATATTCAAA
Source organism: Anomaloglossus baeobatrachus (assembly GCF_048569485.1). Lineage (NCBI taxonomy): Eukaryota > Metazoa > Chordata > Amphibia > Anura > Aromobatidae > Anomaloglossus > Anomaloglossus baeobatrachus. The sequence goes on along the minus strand of NC_134354.1, from coordinate 417,169,014 downwards.
CATATTTTATCCAATTCCCTTCTCACTGTGTTTCCTTTATTAGTGCAGCAGTCATATACATAATTCCACTTTTTTAAATTTGGAAATAGATAGGGAAGTGGTTAGAATTTAATCAATTTGAGATAATGTGTTATAAATATCAGAGTAATAGGTAAATTCACGTGGTAGAGCATTCAAATTTCTAAAAGTATCCAAAAATTCATTATTCAACAGCGAATGTCTAAGTCAGTGGGTATAATTTCTGACTTGGGCAGTGGAGTCTAGAACACGATCTGGGACCAAGTTAAAATCTCCTACCATGAGGACGTCACCTATATTAATGTTGTTCAACATAGTGATTACTTTATCTACAAAACCAATTTGGCCGTAGTTGGGGGCGTAAACATTTACTACAGTGCAAGAATTGTTATTTATTTTGCAGGTTAGGATATGAATCCTACCTTGATCATCATGGGCCTCATTAATGAACTGAAAAGACACAGTATTTTTGATCATTGTTCAGACTCCAGCCTTCTTTTTCTCATTTAATGAGTAGAATGTGTAAGGGAAATTTTTATTTTGGAACTTAGGGTGGCTCTCCCTAGCAAACTTTTTGTTTCTTGTAAACAAACAATTTCAGCATTTGTGTTTTTAATGTCTCTCCATATTTGACATCTCCTCCTAGGACAATTTAGGCCTCTAACATTATAAGTTAGAATTTTTGTGGTTTGACTATAAAATAATTTATGAATAAACAACAACGAGAAAAATAAAACAAAAAAAAAAGCAAAACCGTAAAAGTACTATATAACAAAAAGAGTATATAAATAATACTATGTCCTACCCGGTTATTACTTTTACTAATGAGGGTGAAAAATGCCTCAACTTTGAAATAATAATAATATTGATAATAATAGTAATCATAATTTCCTATATTTAAATAAGAAAGAAAAAAAAAAAGTGAAACTATATTTAAAAAAAGAAGGATACAGCATGTAGTTCTCCCAGAGGGATTCTGTCTTGTGATGACCAAGAATCCCTAGAGAGGTATTGTTCATAGGATAAAAGAAAAATATATAATAATCCTCTTCCTTGGAGAGTAGTGATGAAAATAAATTCAGTAAATTGGAAGGAAATGAGCAAGAAGTCACCTTCAGTTCATATAAGACAGTTGTTTTGTCATAAAAAGTTGCCCGTTTTCCAGTAAAAAACTTTAAGTTTGAAGGTGACTACTAGAAAAAATATAATGTGTACCAGTCTCAGGGTTGATTGCAACAGTTTGGGAACTTGGAGCTTTTGTCTTTATCCAGAGAAGCAATAAAGACCGTCTTCAGGTGTTAAAATAGGTATTGTCTTTCCGTTGGATCAAATTAGTAGTTTAGATGGAAAACCTCAACGATACTGTATGGGGTACTTCTCACATAGCGAGATCGCTAGCGAGATCGCTGCTGAGTCACGTTTTTTGTGATGCACCAGTGACCTCATTAGCGATCTCGCTGTGTGTGACACTGAGCAGCGATCTGGCCCCTGCTGTGAGATCGCTGCTCGTTACACACAGTGCTGGTTCATTTTTTGGACGTTGCTCTCCCTCTGTGAAGCACACATCGCTTTGTTTGACAGCGAGAGAGCAACGATCTGAATGTGCAGGGAGCAGGGAGCCGGCGTCTGGCAGCCTGCGGTAAGCTGTAACCAAGGTAATTATCGGGTAACCAAGCAAAGTGCTTTGCTTGGTTACCCGATATTTACCTTGGTTACTAGCATCCACCGCTCTCACGCTGTCAGTGCCGGCTCCCTGCACAAGTAGCCGGAGTACACATCAGGTAAATAAGCAAAGCGGTTTGCTTATTAACCCGATGTGTACTCTAGCTAGGAGTGCAGGGAGCCAGCACTAAGCGGTGTGCGCTGGTAATCAAGGTAAATATCGGGGACCAAGCGCTTGGTTACCCGATATTTACCTTAGTTACCAAGCGCAGCATCGCTTCCACACGTGGCTGCTGACTGGGGGCTGGTCACTGGTCGCTGGTGAGATCTGCCTGATTGACAGCTCACCAGCGACCATGTAGCGACGCACCAGCGATCCTGACCAGGTCAGATCGCTGGTGGGATTGCTGGAGATGTGTGACGGTACCCTATATCTTTTTCTTGTAATTTTATAGTGGTGTCGAAGAAGGATCTTCTCAAGTCCATTGTCTCCTTAGATAGGTCAATAAAAACTCGAATGTGATGATAAGGTTGTTGTAGTAACCTATTGTTTTTAATACAATGGAGAATTTTCTCTTTGGTGTTAAAAAAGTGTAACCGCAAGATAACATCTCTTTGTACATCTGGGAACAATAGATCTTGGTTTTAGCAATCTATGGATCCGATCTACCTGTGTGTCTAAAGGAAGGCCCCTTTACACACTGCAACATCACTAACGACATCGCTGTAACGTCACCGGTTTTGTGACGTAATAGCGACCTCCCCAGCGACATTGCAGTGTGTGAAACGCATCAGCGACCTGGCCCCCCGCTGTGAGGTCGCTGATCGCTACAAATCTTTCAGGACCATTTTTTGGTCTTTTGTTTCCCGCTGCGCAGCATGCATCGGTGTGTTTGACATCGTTACAATGACATCGTTAGCGACTTTTAGAACCCAGCCCGTAGGCGTGCTATAGCGTTCCCTACCAGTGAGGTCGTTCTGCAGGTCCGGGATTGCTGGAAAGTCTCTAAACGCTGCTGCGTCGTTGGCCAGATCTGCCTGTTTGACAGCTCACCAGCGACTGTTTAGAGACTTTCCAGCGCTCCCGGCTAGGTCGGGATCCCAAGTGGGATCGCTAGAAAGTCTCAATGTGTAAAGGGGCCTTAACTCAGTGAGTATTGGTATTATTGTTCTTTTTAGACGTTTAGCGTAGCCTTCCAGGTCGTGGTTAGAGATGGATTCAGGGACAACTCTAAATTTAATATTGTTACGCCTTGACCTGTCCTCTATATCCGCCACTTTACTCCTAAGAAAGCAAATTTGAGACTGTAAATTATTTTGGCCTTTAGAGATGTCTTCTGTTCTTTCTTCCACTTTGGATAATTTATCTCCATATGTATCAAGTCTATTATGGATAGCAGTTAAGTCTTCTTTCAAGATTTTAGTTGGGTTTGCTAGAGCTTCATTTATATTGTTACTAGCTGTACTACCCGGCTTCGCCCGGGTTAATAACTGCTGTTAACAAAATAGAATGTATTAACAAAAATATATTCTGCACACAAAAAACACAAAACAAATAGATAGAAATGTAATTATTAAATTGTTGCCTATATTAACCAATCAGAGCTCAGATTAATTAACTGTAGCAAAATAGAAGCTGAGCTGTGATTGGTTGCTCTTGGCAGCCTGATAAATCTCCAGGCAACAGAAAGCCCTCCCCCTTGACAGTATATATTAGCTCACACATACACATAATAGACAGGTCATGTGACTGACAGCTGCCGTATTTCCTATATGGTACATTTGTTGTTCTTGTAGTTTGGCTGCTTATTAATCAGATTTTTTTTTTTTGAAGGATAATACCAGACTTGTGTGGGTTTTAGGGCGATTATGTGGCGAGGTTGGTGTATGTGTGGTGAAATGTGTGCTGAGGGTGGTATATGTGTTCAAGCACGTGGTAGTGTGTGGCGCATTTTGTGTGTGTGTTCATATCCCCGAGTGTGGTGAGTATCCCATGTCGGGGCCCCACCTTAGCAACTGTACGGTATGTACTCTTTGGCGCCATCGCTCTCATTCTTTAAGTCCCCCTTGTTCACATCTGGCAGCTGTCAATTTGCCCCCAACACTTTTCGTTTCACTTTTTCCCCATTATGTAAATAGGGGCAAAATTGATTGGTAAATTGGAACATGCGGGGTTAAAATTTCGCCTCACAACATAGCACCCGGCACTGCCCGGGATAGTAACTGTCTCTCTGTTTCTCTCCCATTCTCTGTCTGTCTCCCCCTCTGTATATATCTCTGTCTCTCTCTCTTTCCCTGTCTCTTTCCCTGTCTGTCTCTGTCTCTTTCCCTGTCTATCTATCTCTTTCCCTGTCTGTCTATCTATCTCTGTCACTTTCCCTGTCTGTCTCTTTCCCTGTCTGTCTCTTTCCCTGTCTGTCTCTTTCCCTGTCTGTCTGTTTCCCTCTGTCTCTTTCCCGTGTCTGTCTGTCTTTTTGTCTGTCTCTTTACCTGTCTTTGTCTGTCTCTTACCCTGTCTGTCTCTTTCCCTCTCTTTCCCTGTCTGTCTGTTTCCCTGTGTCTGTCTCTGTCTCTTTACCTGTCTGTGTCTGTCTCTTAACCTGTCAGTCTCTTTCCCTCTCTTTCCCTGTCGATCTGGCCGTCAAAGCTGCACGAGATCGATAAGTATAGCATGTGCCCACTAGTAACCGTTACCAGGGGGATATATATATATATTTATTTAACTTTGTAATATATAGTATTTACTAAAAAATTCTTTCTGCTTAGAGCAATAAGCTGCCAGATTATTGTATTTGGAGCAGAGAATTATATATTAGAAAGTCTGTAAGTCAGTTTCTTTTTTGTTCCATACGCACGGTATGTGATTTTCGGCAAGCTTTTAGATCCTCTATTTCATTAAAAACAATATAGTATCTTGATAGTGGTATATTTACTACATATAGGATTTATCGGTATTATACTGGATACAGTCACTGCTGATTTTACAGCACCACTATTATTCTCTATGGGGCCGGCGTCTGTGTTACCATGGCATTCAAAATGGCCGCAGCACGCACCTGGTCTTCTGAATATATCCACGCTGACAAATAATTGTTTTATTCAGTGTCTTGTGAGTAAATATGATTATCTTGATTATTTCGGTATGTGTGGCACAGTGAAGGAGTGGTATTTGATAAGCCTGGGCTGTTGATCTCCGGATCATGGGTATGGTGAGTCTATGTGCTTACCAATGCGTACTTATGCTCCTGCAGCCCACCACATATTTTGACAGATATCTTCTCTGTACCTCCAACTATTTTCTCGAGAATGGTATCAAATTGGTCCTGAGACCTTCCCACAGATGATTTTGCAGGTTTTAGATCTAGAATTTTTTCCTAAAAATTGCTTGTTCTGTTGAATTGGAAAATGACCGTTGCTCCACTCCCTATATGGCTATGACGTCATCACCTGCCCACGAACCTCTCTTAACTCATGTTTTTATACACACTGCTATTATTTTGAACACAACTGTAAATTGAGGCATGTAAGTGAGTGTATTTCTCTATGTAGCGCTCACAATCAATACTGAATAAATTGAGATGTTTTGAAAATTTTGCTTCTAGTTTTTCATCATTTACATATCATTAACATTTCTATCAATCATGTGATTTCCATAATTTCTTCACTTTTCCTTCTTGATGTTGCAATTTTAATGTTGAGGAGTGTATATATTATTATTTAAACTATTATTGTGCCATTTATTAAAAAAAATTATAATGGAATTCAATATTAAAAGGTTATTCCCATCTTTAACATTTATGGCATATACAAAGGGTATTCCATAAATGTGTGATAGATGCAGATCTCACTGCTGGGACCTGCATTTTCCTTGAGACCTTGTCTAACAAGTCTGTCAAAAAACTGGTGGCTACGCATGTGGGTAGTTATAAAATTTGCCAAGCTTATTTAAAGGGGACAAAACAAGTTTGGAAGCTTTCCCTTTTATGTAGAATTGCTGGAGTTTCCGACCTTTGGGACCTCACCGATCCCAAGATCAGGGTTCTTCCCAGGTCAAGCATAAATGGAATAGAGGTCTGCATGTGCAACTCTATTACATTCATTCTTAATGGGATTGCTGCCGACCAGCTGAGAGAAGTGCTCTGCTGTCTTTGGTGATCCCATTGAGAATGAATGGAATGGAGGTGTGTATGCTTGACCTTTGCTGACTCATACGGAGCTACTTAAAGAAGTTATCCCACAAACCAGTCAACCATAAATAAACTAGTTGAGGCATGTAAATGTGACGCCCTTGACTATATCAGGGTGTCACAGGAGACTGCATCCTCTCTTTCTATGATGCAGGACCTACCCCCCTGGTTCCAGGTTCCTGAAAACCGGTATCACTCCCATCAACACCACAAATCCCAACCACACCTTACATCATGACCTGTCAGACACACCAGTGGGTTTGTCTAGCTGGAAAAGGGCCACCCATCTAGGGGACAGGCAGACTGGTGGGAGGGACTCAGAGAGAACATTGTGAGCTCCCAAAGAGTGAGGAGCTGGAAGTAGCAGCTCCTGGGGTGGAGTTTAGAGTAGCCCTCAGTGAGTGAGGAGCTGGGAGTTGTAGCTCCCTGGAGTGACCTAGGTTGGGTCACAGATGGTGGTCCGGGACCAGAGGAGTCAGAGACCCAGTCGCAAGGTATTGGAGAGGGTGCCCAGACTTAGTCTTGGAGGACGGTTGGCACCGGAAAGTCCAGTACCCGGACCGGTACCGAGCACGGTGGGGTACAGGACCCTAGATCAGGGAAGAGCTTCAGGCGCCCTGATAATTAACCTGTGGAAGACAGTCTCTTTATGAACTTTCCCCAAGAGCTCAGAGATCGAAGGCACCAGCACAACGAGGGGTATAGGGTTTTCCAGCTTATGCGACCCACTGAGATCGCAAGTGCAAGCCATCGAGATCACAGCTCCACTACATATAGGGAGCGGGACCTTGACAGCTTGAGGTCAAGGGGTCACAAGAACAGCTAAATTTGTGCATGGAGGCAGGCTCAGGACCATTAAAGTGATACTGGTGGGAGCGGACACCCGGAAGGGCTCCTCGCAGTTGCAGTGGTACCCAGAGACTTTGGTTTACTACAGTGTGTGAGTCTGCTTCATTGACTGCATCTAACAACACAACAACCTGAGTGAATACACTGCCCCGCTCCCTGCATCCTGCCTGCCCAGCAAGCCTGCACAGCACCATCCACCAACCCTGCAGAGTCCCGGGGCCTCCCTACCTGCAAAGGGACCTGTCATCTAGCTGCCCCCACATCATCCACCCCGGTACTCTCCTCGGCAGCAGCGGTACTCCCCTATTACCGCACCCTGCAGGTGGCGTCACAAACTAATCCCCAGTAAATATCCCCCCCCCTTTCAATCGAGTGGCCGGGGACCCTCAAGCCACAGCAATGCCGGATCTGAGCAGTTCGCCTGCTTAGGGGCGGCACGTAAATGCATGTATTCCTCCATGTAGTGCTCATACGTGATACTGAATAAATCAAGATATTTAGAAAAGTTTGTTTCGATTTTTTCATAATTTCCACATTATATTAACATGTTTATCGATCCTGTCATTTCCATCAATTTGTGACTTTTCCCTCTTGGTGTTGCAATTTCAGTGTTGAGCAGTGTATATATTATTATTTAAACTGTTAATGTGCTATTTATTTAAGGGGTTGCACAATCCAATTAAAGCGTTATTCCCATCTTTAACTTTTATGGCATATCAAAAGTATTTGCCATATACATGTGATAGATGCAAGTCTCACAGCTGGAAATTGCATTTTCTCAACCATGAGGCCTTGTCTAACACTTTTGTGAAAGAAGAGGTGGTTATCCATGTGGGTGCCTATAAACATTGTCAAACATGCCTTGCATGCTATCTCTTATCTGTAAAATTTCTGGGGATTCTGACCTATGGAACCTCACTGATCCCGAGATCAGGGCTCTTCGGAGATTAAGCATAAATGGAATAGACATCGAGCATGCACATCTCCATTACATTCATTTTTAATAGGAGTGCTGATGACCAGCTGAGAGCAGTTCTTGGCTATCTTTGGTGATCCCATTGAAAATGAATGGAATGGAGGTATGCATACTTGACCTTCACTCTATTCAGACGGGGCTACTTAAAGGAGTTGTCAAAGTACATTTTACAGATTAGATCTTGGAATACCAATAAGTTACACTATTAGATTTGTTAAAAAAATGTTCCTTTGCTGAGATAATCTTATAACTGTGCCCCTGCTATGTACTGTGTGATGGCTGTGTCTGACCGAGCAAGAACATGGTGTGATCATACCACATCTGGTGGGTAGGGAAGGAAGAGTATACAGATAAGACAGCATGAGATCACAGGTGATTCTTTCTGTAAGATATAAAAAATATTTTAAACAGATAAAGGAATGATTTACCTCACAGAATCAGCTGTGATACCTTGCTGTCTTGTCTACATATGCTTTATTTCTTCCCTTGCCCAGGAGCTGCAGCATGTTTATACCATGTTCCTTCATGGCCAGTCATAGTTTTTACACAGTACATGGCAGGGGCACAGTTATAACATAATCTCAGAACAGGAACATTTTTTAACACATGGAATTGTGGAACTTATTTTTATTCCAAGATATATTGATTAAAATGTACCGTATTTTTCGGACTATAAGACGCACCGGACTATAAGACGCACCCTGGTTTTAGAGGAGGAAAATAGGAAAATAAAACTTTAAGCAAAAAAATGTGGTCATGACACACTGTTATGGGGCGAGGATCTGCTGCTGACACTGTTATGGGGGTAATGTCCCCAAATTCTCTACTAAGGTACCCCATCCTGGTAATGATCCTCCTGCCATGTATATGATCCTGCTATAAACCCCCATCCTGCTTATATACCAGCATCCTGCTCATATTCCCCCATCCTATTCATATACCCCATCCTGTTCATATACCCCCATCCTGTTCATATACCCCCATCCTGTTCATATACCCCCATCTTGTTCATATACCCCCATCCTGTTCATATAGCCCCCATCCATCCTGTTCATATAGCCCCCATCCTGTTCATATACCCCCATCCTGTTCATATACCCCCCATCCTGTTCATATACCCCCCATCCGGTTCATATACCCCCAATCCGGTTCATATACCCCCCATCCTGTTCATATACCCCCATCCGTCCTGCTCATATACTCCCATCCTGTTCATATACCCCCATCCTGTTCATATACCCCCATCCTGTTCATATACCCCCCATCCATCCTGCTCATATACTCCCATCCTGTTCATATACTCCCATCCTGTTCATATACCTCCATCCTGTTCATATACCCCCATCCTGTTCATATACCCCCCATCCATCCTGTTCATATACTTCCATCCTGTTCATATACCCCCCCATCCATCCTGTTTATATACCCCCATCCTGTTCATATACTTCCATCCTGTTCATATACCCCCCATCCCTCCTGCTCATATACTCCCATCCTGCTATATGCCCCCATCGTGCTCATATACCATCCTGGTATATGGCCTGTATCCTATAGCACAGAGAAAAAAAAAACAAACATTTATACTCACCTTTTCCTCACTCCCTCCAGCACTGATCATCTTCCTCTCTGCGCCGCTGACCTGCGTGTGTGGAGCCGTTCCCCTGCAGCACGCGATGTCTTCCTGTCTGTGCCGATCAGCACAGATCAGCTGACCGGCACAGACAGGAAGACATCGCGTGCTGCGGGGGAACGGCTCCACACACGGGGACGGGTGAGTGTACTGATTCACTGCACCCCGCGCTGATAATGATGTGCGGGGGCAGTGAATACAGCCGCACATGATCACTCCAGGCTGTAATTGCCAGGGGTGATCATGAGGACCGGTCTTTACTATGCGCGTGTCCCCGCTCGTCCTCCCGCCCACCTGTCAGCGCCGGCTTCTGCGCTGAGAAATGGGCGGGAGGATGGGCGTGCATATGTAATGAGCGGGCACACGTGGTCACGGCAGGCTGCTATAGTAGCCTGCTCGTGCCCCCGATGACCCGCTCCACCGCAGCACCCTCATTCCCCGCAGCCACAGTCAGACCATAAGACGCACCCCCAACATTTGGGGCAAAAAAAGTGCGTCTTATGGTCCGAAAAATACGGTACTTTGTTTGTGGGACAACTCCTTTAAAGTCGTGTTCTCGAGAATAATGGGGGTCTCAGTGGTTGGGAAGTTATGTCCTGTTAGATGGTGTGAGGAGCTGGCTGGTGATTAAAGACTGGACGTAGAGCGCAGTCCATGGCTTTAAGGGATGCGGACATTTTCCAGCATGGAGCTCTAGTTATGTCAATCTCATTGTAGTTCTCATTGTTGTGTTTTATTAGATATTTTCTTGCTTGTCAGGGTACACAGAAGGTCAGGCACGAGATTGGAAATTATAGTATGCAATCATTTTATTACTCTCATTAGTGTCACAGAGACCTCAATTAACCCATTGTTCTCCCAGCCTCTAATACTATTATATGGATGATGATAGTAGACCCAGTGGCGCTGTCACCACAGGAGGTCTCACATGCAGTCCCTGGTTAGAGGCTTGGCCTAAGGAAAATACCTCCACCAATTCACAGTTATTATTAGGGTGGGGGTTCTTGGGGCTGGGCTCTAAGCCAGGGGTTGGCTTTGGGTACTTAGGACACTGACGACGGGATGAGGGGGTTGTTGTCGGCAGGAGCTGGATACACATGCTACGGTCATGGTATGAGTTTTCTGGAGGATTATAGGCTGTGTCTGCAGACCATACTGACTACACTGACAGGAGATACAAAAGCTATGGGCCAACCAAATGTTGGGAGACATTTGATATTGCCTAATACAAGGGCAGTGGAACTACCAGTTATGCTTTGGGATCTCATCAACTGGAGGCAAAATGTTTTGGACATCTACTCAGAATTGCTGTAAGACCGTGGATGAAAGAATAAAAATAATTGCATCGTAACCTGCCTAGGTGATTAACACAACCCACAACTTAAGATCTTCACACATGGATAATGTCACACAGAATTTTGCACAAAGTTCGCCAACTGTCATGGAGGCGTCGGGCTCTGTTCAGATTGTAGATTATGACACTCTGCCCGATGGTTTCTCTGGTGTTTGGGATCAACACAGGCAGACTTGGGCGTTGACCTGCTATGTGCTGATTCATAGCCAGGCTAGCAAGAGTTAATCTCTTCTAATCTGCTTACTCCTTTGAATTACATGTTGTGGAGAGGCCTATTACATCTGGTCCCCTCCTATTTATACTGGTTGAATCCTTCCACCCTTGCCAGCTATACTTTGTCTATGTTGGTCTGTGAGGTATTGTGTACCAGACTTTCTGGTGAAAGTTGTGCTTTTTGCTTAATGCACTTGTGGTGTTTACCCCTGTTGTTTTGTAGCTTCTTTCCTGCTGTTGTTTTTCCTCCTGAATCTCTTATTGTCTTTACCTTTGTGCATGCATGCTGTGTGGCAGAGTTTTTGTTTTCTCTATTCTGTCTTTATCTGTGGGTTTCCTCACACTCCTGTCCCTTCCCACCATGCAGATAGGGGGAAGAGAAATCAGATCAGGACTAGTCAGGAGCAGGGTCAGCAAAGAGACTCAGACATCTCCACCATCAGTAGTATCCCTGAGATTAGGGATAACATAGAGTCCCCTAGCTTGAGGGACAGCTTAGGAACCCTGGTTCCCCGCTATCCCATAATTGTCATGACAGATAAGGGGTAGCTTTCTAACTTGGTTCAAGCCCTTTAAAGGGAATCTGTCAGCAGGTTTTTGCTACCTCAACTGAGAACATAATGTAGTCAAGGAGATTCTGAATTCAATGATCTATCACTTAGATTACTGGGTGCAACTATTCTGACACAATCTACAATTTAGCTTTAGTCATGTAGCAGAGTCCACAGAGCTGTCCCTGCCCACACCAGATTCTTTATAGAGATTATACATTGACTGAGGTGTCAATCACAGCAGTGGGCTGGTTGGACAACATGGCAGGAGGGAACTAGTTACAGCAATGTTAAGGGTTGTGCTGCTAAAACAAACATAGCAAATGAAAAAAGATTGGACAGTGACAACACAGGCATGCCTGAGGTTTCTGTGTTAACCGTTACAGTATGCTGGCTTCAGCTTACATAGCAGAAAACTGGTGACAGATTGCCTTTAAGTTATTTATTTATTTATTTTTAAATATAGGACATATCTGTTATGGTATAATAAAACATTGCAATATTTTTTTTATTTTGGTCTTGCCTACAGAGAGAAGCAGAGATTGTGCCTGAAGAAAATAATCACATGAGAAAAGGATCACAGCTCAAATAAGTATGTGCAACAAGTACACAGTAAGGATAGTTTGGAATGTATAGTGACACACATGTGAAAGTTCTTTTTGTGTTCTTTCTCATATTCTTTAGGCAATAAAATCTTAAGACCAGTGATATTCACTTTCCTGAACATACAGAAGCAAGAAAGACAGATGTTATTCCTGTAAGAAGTGCAGCATCATGTTCTCTGTTCACACATATATATTTTTTGAAAATGTTTTTGACTTTATACATTTTTTTTTATGAGATCTTCAAATTATAACTGTTTCATAAATATTACACAACCAATACATTTACTGTTCTCAAAATGTGAAAAAGGAAAGAAATTTGATTAATTTTTCTAGTATTATTTCAGTTTTGGGTTACATAATAGTAAAATAACGCCAATTGCATCTAATGCTGTTACACAATAAAACAATGCTTGAATACGTTTTACAGGCATAATAAGCATAGCTAAGTGCGGTTTCTTTTATTTGGGGCATGTGGGTGGGAGTTGAGTATTTCTTTTTTCATACAATTACAAGACTTAAAGGAAACCACATAGTAGATACGTGCTGTCCAATATACAGGCAGCATATATCAGACACTGGCTGCATGATTTCTGCTTTAAATTACATGTTGTGGAGAGGCCTATTACATCTGGTCCCCTCCTATTTACGCTGGTTGAATCCTTCCACCCATGCCAGCTATAGTTTGTCTATGTTGGTCTGTGAGGTATGGTATTTGACTCTGAAACGCTGCGGCGTTTACCATCTTCACCACCTAGCCTGTTTTCACTTTCCCGACCAGGTCAAATGTTACAATTCTGACCAGTGTCACATTATGAGGTAGTAACTCTGGAACACTTCAACGAATTCCAGTGATTCTGACTAAGTTTTTTTGTGACACAATGTACTTTATGCTTGTGGTAAATGTTATATCTTATTTTTTGCATTTGTTTGCTAGAAACTTTGCAAAAATGTGGACAATTTTTCAATTTTCAAACTTTTCAATTTTTGTGCCCTTAAACAAGAGAGTGATGTCAAATAGAATAATTAATAACATTTCTCACATGTCTACTTTACATCTGCATCAGTTTTGAAGCAAAATTATTTTATTAGGAAGTTAAAGGGTTTAAAAGTTTATCAGCAATTTCAAATTTTTCCAACAAAATTTGCAAAACAAAGGTTTTACAGACCACATCACATTTGACGGCCTATATGACAGAAAATATGTTCACAGAAAAAAATAACTTCTAAAATACCTTTATTACTGAGTAATTATTAAACTATCAATATATCCAGAAAATATACACGCACTTCTATGTGGATAAAACATTTAATGAAAAGATACTAAAATGTTTAAAAAAATACCCTAAAAGGCCCTGAAATGACCCTGCCTAACAGCGGAAGTTGGCGCCCCTGCAACTCGCCCTACATTGCCCTGCAAAGCAGACAAGAGTCTACATATACACTAAAAAAAGTAATGCACATAGCAGTGATTACAGCCATGAATACTGCACTCATAAACAGACCTAAGACTATAACCAAAGGCTAAAGTTTAGCAAGCATCAACAAATAAACCTCAGACTATGATGTTATAATTAAAATGTCCCGAGGATACCAATGAAAAAAGCCGTGATATATACGGTAACCAAAACCAAACTGATATAATTTCAAGTAACAATTAATGGTATTAAAGTACTTAATTGAAATGAAAACTGTTTCAAGTAACAATTAATAATTTCAGAGTACCTAATTGAAATTAACACTGTGTTTACCCATAATGTAGATGATTTGTTGCAATTAGAGTGTATTTTTTTTTTATTTTTAAACACTCAGAAAACCACTCAACGTGTTTACCCTCTAACGCAAGAAGTTCTTCAGAAGTGTAAAAATAGAATATTTAAAGGTATCAAAATATAAAGTAGCCAAAGGTAATAGAGAGTGAATTAATAATCACTCTATGCCCATTCAAAGCACAATAAATATATTCTTAATGTTCAAAATGTGCATACGCATAGATACAGATAAGTCGCTCATAAAGTGCAGATGCATAGATACTAGTGATGGGTGAGTGCTCGGCACTGCTTGGTACTTGATCGAGCATTAGGGTGCTCGAGACATTTGATACTCGATAAAGTATTCTGGCACTCTCCGTCCCCTATGTTTCTGGCTTTTTATCAGTCAGTAAACATGCTTGGATTACTTGGCAATCATGGTAATGCCGTAGCCATGTTGGCTATTGGCATTACTGTGATTGGTTGGCCGCATAGTGTCATCGGGTCTTTACTAGACACAGAGACACCACATTTACCGCACTCTACCCAGAAATAGTGTAAGTACTAGAGAGCGATTCTGCTGGAGAAGAGACATTGTGTTATAGCTGACAGTACCTCCTGGTACAAGAGTAAACAAACACTCCTTTTCAGGGGTAATTGAAATCTAATCTATTCTATAATAATATTGCTCTTAATCTGCATTTAGTGTAGGGCAAGCTTCTACAGTAGGCATAGTGTATTAGAGGCATGTAGGTAGGAATTCTAGTCTTATACACCATGCTTCTGATAATTAAAAAATGTACTCTATTCTCTAGTAATACCGCTCTTAGCTGCATTTAGTGTAGGCCAGGTTTCTAGAGTAGGCATAGTGTATTAGATGCATGGATTTAACCTTACACACCGTGCTGCTGCTGTCTAAAAAAATTAATCTCTTTTCTAATAATACTGCTCTTATTCTGCATTAGTCTAGGATGAGCATCTGAGTAGGCATAGTGTATTAGATGTATGTAGGCAGGGATTCTAACCTTACACACCGTGCTGCTGATATCTAAAAAAAAATAATTTCTCTTCTAATAATACCGCTCTTAGTCTGCATTAGTGTGGGATGAGCATCTGAGTAGGCATAGTGTATTAGATGTATGTAGGCAGGGATTCTAATCTTACACACCGTGCTGCTGATATCTAAAAAAAATAATTTCTCTTCTAATAATACCGCTCTTAGTCTGCATTAGTGTAGGATGAGCATCTGAGTAGGCATAGTGTATTAGATGTATGTAGGCAGGGATTCTAACCTTACACACCGTGCTGCTGATATCTAAAAAAATTAATTTCTCTTCTAATAATACCGCTCTTAGTCTGCATTAGTGTAGGATGAGCATCTGAGTAGGCATAGTGTATTAGATGTATGTAGGCAGGGATTCTAACCTTACACGCCGTGCTGCTGATATCTAAAAAAATTAATTTCTCTTCTAATAATACCGCTCTTAGTCTGCATTAGTGTAGGATGAGCATCTGAGTAGGCATAGTGTATTAGATGTATGTAGGCAGGGATTCTAACCTTACACACCGTGCTGCTGATATCTAAAAAAATTAATTTCTCTTCTAATAATACTGCTCTTAGTCTGCATTAGTGTAGGATCAGCATCTGAGTAGGCATAGTGTATTAGGTGTATGTAGACAGGGATTCTAGCCTTACACACCATTATGCTGACACCTAAAAAATGTAATCTATCACCTAATAATACCGCTCTCTTATTCTACATGAGGTACTGGATTAGGCATAGTGTATTAGAGGCATGTAAGCAGTTATTCGAGCCTTACACACTGTGCTGCTGATGCAAAAAAAAAATGTAATCTATTCTGAAATAAAACCGTTCGTAGCTGCATTTAGTGCAGGGCAAGCTTCTGGAGTGGGCATAGTACATTAGAGGCATGTAATCAGTGATTCTAACCTTACACAGCATGCTGCTGTAGCTAGCAAAAATATATATTCTGTTTTCTGTTCTTTTTAAATACTGCTCTTAATTTGCAATTAAGGCTACTTTACACACTGCGATATCGGTCCCGATATCACTAGTGTGGGTACCCGCCCCCATCTGTTGCGCGACACGGGCAAATCGCTGCCCGTGCCGCACAACATCGCCCAGACCCGTCACACATACTTACCTGCCCGGCGACGTCGCTGTGACCGGCGATACGCCTCCTTTCTAAAGGGGCGATCCGTGCGGCGTCACAGCGATGTCACTGAGCGGCCGCCCAATAGCAGCGGAGGGGCGGAGATGAGCGGGACGTAACATCCCGCCCACCTCCTTCCTTCCTCATAGCGGCCGGGAGGCAGGTAAGGAGAGCTTCCTCGTTCCTGCGGCGTCACACCTAGCGATGTGTGCTGCCGCAGGAGCGACGAACTACATCGTTACTGCTGCAGTAACGATAATCGAGAATGGACCCCCATGTCACCGATGAGCGATTTTGCACATTTTTGCAACGATGCAAAATCGCTCATCGGTGTCACATGCAGCAACATCGCTAATGCGGCCGGATGTGCGTCACACATTCCGTTACCCCAACGACTCCGCATTAGCGATGTCATAGCGTGTAAAGCCCCCTTTAGTGTCTGGGGAGATTTTGGAGTAGGGTTCATGTATTACGGGCATGTTGATAGAGATTGTAGGCTTACACAGTGTGCTGTTGCTAGTCAAAAAAATATATTCTTTTCTCTTTAAATAGCGTTCTTAGAATGCAATTAGTGTCGGTTGAGATTCTGAAGTAGGGATCGTATATTAAAGGTATGTAGTCAGTGATTGTAGGCTTACACACAGTGTGCTTCTGCTAGTTAAAAAAAACTATTCTAGTCTCTTTAAATTTCGCTCTTAGAATGCAAGTAGTGTCGGTTCAGATTCTGAAGTAGGGATCGTGTATTAGAGGCATGTAGGCAGGGATTGTAGCTTATACAGCTGGCTGCTGCTGCTAGCTAAACAACTATTATCAAAAATCGGAGAAAGAAATAGCAGTAGCACTCACTCAGTGAAATTTTCTTCTTTATTGTTTAAAACATACAATATTTAGCAGGGGATGCAGGAATCAAAAAAGAGGGGATGACAGCAGCCGTTTCACGTCCAGTGGCACTTCATCGGGTCCAGTGAAGCTACAATTACCGCCCCTTCCTTATTTAACAGGTGTACAAAGAAGTACGTCATTAAAGTGAAAGAGACTAATTAGCCAGAATAAACAAAGGGGTGTAATGCACATCAATATAAATTCATGCAAACATACAAAATATCTACACAATTAAACTAATGCAAAAATACAAAACTTAGTATACAAGCTTGTAAACAGACTGATGGAAAGAATCACATAGTAACGAATTTATAAAAAGACGGACATTTCATTTTTGTCATTCAGACCAAGCGGCCCCTGAGCCTTGTGCCTGCTTTGCACGAGTCGACCAATCGTGCGATTTCACGATCGATCATACCCGCCCCCGTCGTTTGTGCGTCACGGGCAAATCGCTGCCCGTGTCACACAAAGTCGTTAAAACCCTGTCACACGTACTTACCTGCTGAGCGACCTCGCTGTGGGCGGCGAACATACACTGTCTGAAGGGGGAGGGACGTTCGGCGTCACAGCGACGTCAAACAGCCGCCGGCCAGTAGAAGCGGAGGGGCGGAGATGAGCGGGACGTAAACATCCCGCCCACCTTATTCCTTCCGCATAACCGGCGGGAGCCGCGGGACGCAGGTAGGCTGTGTTCATCGTTCCCTGGGTGTCACACGGAGCAATGTGTGCTACCCCGGGTACGATGAACAACCGGCGCCATTTTAATTAAACAATTTTTTAAAACTGAGCGGCGAGTACACGACTCACAATTTGTGAGCGATACTGCGTCGCTCGGAGGTGTCACACGAGACGACGTCGTGAACGATGCCGGATGTGCGTCACAAAAACCGTGACCCCGACGATGCATCGCACGATAGCTCGTCTCGTGTAAAGCCCGCATTGGTCTCAATGATCCAACTTGCTTCTCTTCTGAGAAGCATTCTGTGGTGATCACCTACCTGGTTTGGATACCCTTTCAATGCCTGCAAAACACAACACCACTGGATTACCGCTATGGACTACTCTAATGTGGTGTATCAGCTGCGGAACTCCCTTTCCTGTAAGAATGGAATTAAAATGCTCTCTAAATCTTACATATAGCGGTCTGATAGTCTTACCTATATAGGAGCCGCAAGAACAAAAGATGATATAAATATCAAATTTGGTTTTACATGTAATAAAATCTTTCACTGTATGAGTTTTACCACTGATGATTAATGGATTAGTGACAAGATGAAATGTGCAAAAATAGCAGTTTCTGCATTTAGGCCCTGTGCGCACACTGCGTTATTACCCGCGTTTTTGCTGCAGAAATTTCTTGAGAAAATGGATGTAACCTTTCTGCAGACATTCCCCAGGAAAACCTATGGAAAAAAAATTAGCTGTGCGCACACTGCATTTTTTTCTCAAGAAATTTCTTTCTGCAGATTTTCTTGAGAAAAAGAATGAGCACGTCACTTCTTTTCTGCAGCTAACTGCATTATTTCACTTCATTGACTTCAATGTAATCATGAAATCACGCAGGGAATAACGCAGGTAGCAAATTCTGTGCGTTTCATTGCGTTTTCCTGCGGTATTCCCGCATTATTTCGCGTTTTTCGGAACATAATGTTCATCACTGCCCTGCGTTTTACAAGGAAGTGATGTCATTATGACAGGAAGAGGAAGCTGAGCAGAGAGTAAACACACACAGATCACACTCACACACAGACATATAGAATACACACACACATATCACACTCACACACAGACATATATAATACACACACATATCACACATAGACACAGACATATAGAACGCAAATAGAAATCAAATGTACATATTAAAATATAAAACGAAAAAAAAAACTTGGGCTACATCGTATTTTTACTGTCCAGCCAAGGTAAACACACAGCGGCGGCCCAGTATTCTCAGGCTGGGGAGGGCGAGGGCCATGGTTAATGCCCCCCCCCTCCCGCAGCCAAGAATATCAGCCCACCACTGCCCCGAGAATGTTCCATCCATTATGCGACAGTCCCGGTATGTTACGGGCTCTTCCCGATTGCCGTGATGCGGTGGCAATCGGGGTAATAACGAGTTAATGGCAGCTATGCGCTGCCACTAAGTCCTAGCTTAATCATGGCAGCGTCTATGAGACAGCTTCTATGATTAACCTGCAAGTAAAGTGAATAAACACACACCGAAAAATCCTTTATTTTAAATAAAACACAAAAAAGCCCCCTCTGTCACCACTTTATTAACCCCCTCCAAACACACAGCTCTGGCGTAATCCACGCAGGTCGCACGGCGCATGCATCCAGCCGCGTCTGACACATACTCAATGCAGCCTCGTTTAGTGAGCGATGCTGCAGGGGTAACTACAGGTCATTTCTCACGGTCGGTAATGTGAACACATTATCGCTCACGAGAACTGCAGTGTGTACTCACAGGGACTCTATCTATTGATTATCTATCTATTCATCTATCCATCTTTCTATCTATCCATTATCTATTTATTTATCTATCTATCTGTCTATCCATCTATCTACCTATCCATTATCTATCTATCTATCTGTCAATCCATCTATCTATCTATCTATCTGTCTATCTATTCATCTATCCATTTTTTTTTATCTATCTATCCATTATCTATTTATTTATCTATCTATCCATCTTTCTATCTATCTATTATCTATTTATTTAACTATCTATCCATCTATCTATCTATCTATCCATTATCTATCTATTCATCTATCCATCTTTCTATCTATCTATCTATCTATCTATCTATCTATCCATTATCTATCTGTCTATCCATCCACCCATTTACCTATCCATTATCCATCTATCTATCATCTATCTGTCTGTCTATCCATCTATCTATCTATCTGTCTATCTATTCATCTATCCATCTTTTTATCTATCTATCATCTATTTATTTATCTATCAATCTATATATCCATCAGTGTATCTATCTATCTACCCATACATCTTTCTATCTATTATCTGTTTATTTATCTATCTATCTATCTATCCATTTATCTATCTACCTATCCATTATCTATCTATCTGTCTATCTAGTCATCTATCCAATTTTCTATCTATCTATCCATTATCTATCTATCTATCTGTCTATTCATCTATCTGTATATCTATTCATCTATCCATCTTTTTATCTATCTATTAATTTACAGTTAGGTCCAGAAATATTTGGACAGTGACACAATTTTCGCGAGTTGGGCTCTGCATGCCACCACATTGGATTTGAAATGAAATCTCTACAACAGAATTCAAGTGCAGATTGTAACGTTTAATTTGAAGGTTTGAACAAAAATATCTGATAGAAATTGTAGGAATTGTACACATTTCTTTACAAGCACTCCACATTTTAGGAGGTCAAAAGTAATTGGACAAATAAACCAAACCCAAACAAAATATTTTTATTTTCAATATTTTGTTGCGAATCCTTTGGAGGCAATCACTGCCTTAAGTCTGGAACCCATGGACATCACCAAACGCTGGGTTTCCTCCTTCTTAATGCTTTGCCAGGCCTTTACAGCCGCAGCCTTCAGGTCTTGCTTGTTTGTGGGTCTTTCCGTCTTAAGTCTGGATTTGAGCAAGTGAAATGCATGCTCAATTGGGTTAAGATCTGGTGATTGACTTGGCCACTGCAGAATGTTCCACTTTTTTGCACTCATGAACTCCTGGGTAGCTTTGGCTGTATGCTTTGGGGTCATTGTCCATCTGTACTATGAAGCGCCGTCCGACCAACTTTGCGGCATTTGGCTGAATCTGGGCTGAAAGTATATCCCGGTACACTTCAGAATTCATCCGGCTACTCTTGTCTGCTGTTATGTCATCAATAAACACAAGTGACCCAGTGCCATTGAAAGCCATGCATGCCCATGCCATCACGTTGCCTCCACCATGTTTTACAGAGGATGTGGTGTGCCTTGGATCATGTGCCGTTCCCTTTCTTCTCCAAACTTTTTTCTTCCCATCATTCTGGTACAGGTTGATCTTTGTCTCATCTGTCCATAGAATACTTTTCCAGAACTGAGCTGGCTTCATGAGGTGTTTTTCAGCAAATTTAACTCTGGCCTGTCTATTTTTGGAATTGATGAATGGTTTGCATCTAGATGTGAACCCTTTGTATTTACTTTCATGGAGTCTTCTCTTTACTGTTGACTTAGAGACAGATACACCTACTTCACTGAGAGTGTTCTGGACTTCAGTTGATGTTGTGAACGGGTTCTTCTTCACCAAAGAAAGTATGCGGCGATCATCCACCACTGTTGTCATCCGTGGACGCCCAGGCCTTTTTGAGTTCCCAAGCTCACCAGTCAATTCCTTTTTTCTCAGAATGTACCCGACTGTTGATTTTGCTACTCCAAGCATGTCTGCTATCTCTCTGATGGATTTTTTCTTTTTTTTCAGCCTCAGGATGTTCTGCTTCACCTCAATTGAGAGTTCCTTAGACCGCATGTTGTTTGGTCACAGCAACAGCTTCCAAATGCAAAACCACACACCTGTAATCAACCCCAGACCTTTTAACTACTTCATTGATTACAGGTTAATGAGGGAGACGCCTTCAGAGTTAATTGCAGCCCTTAGAGTCCCTTGTCCAATTACTTTTGGTCCCTTGAAAAAGAGGAGGCTATGCATTACAGAGCTATGATTCCTAAACCCTTTCTCCGATTTGGATGTGAAAACTATAATATTGCAGCTGGGAGTGTGCACTTTCAGCCCATATTATATATATAATTGTATTTCTGAACATGTTTTTGTAAACAGCTAAAATAACAAAACTTGTGTCACTGTCCAAATATTTCTGGCCCTGACTGTATCTATCCATCTATCTATCAGTCTATCTATCCATCCATCTTTCTATTATCTATTAATTTATCTCTCTATCCATCTATCTACCTATCCATTATCTATCTATCTGTCTATCTATTCATCTATCCATCTTTCTATCTATCTATCTATCCATTATCTATCTATTTATCTATCTGTCTATCCATCTATCTACCTATCCATTATCTATCTATCTATTCATCTATCCATCTCTCTATCTATCTATCAATCTATCTATTCATCTATCAATCTGTGCCGCCCCCGTGCCAGCAGCCAAGCTGCTCGGATCCGGATCCGCGGTGGCTCAAGGGTCTTCGGACCCGCGGGTTGTGCGGCCATTCAAATGGGGGGGATATTTACAGGGAAATGTATTGGAGTTCGTGACGCCACCCGTGGTATGTGGTAATTAGGAGTACCACCACTGCAGTTGGGAGTATGATGGAATAGGGCAGCCAGGTGTTGTGACCCTCCACGGGTAGGGGGGATACCGCAGGGCTCAGTGATGGTGAGGGGGGAGTGCCGTTAGATGCAAAAGGGGTCACTTGCGTACTCACTCAGTCCATTAAGCTGACACCGACAACTGGATAAACCAAAGTTCTGGATACCGCTGCTGCTGAGGGGAGCTGAGTCTGGGTCCCGTCCCCAATGGTGCTGCCTGGTGATCCGTGACCTGCCTCCTGGCACTAAGTTTACTTCTCTGTCGGTCCCAGTAGTATGAAACCTGCCGGGTCCCGCTCCCCACTATGGCTAAGTGTGGGAGCTTGCTCTCAGGGTTCACGCTTGGGATTTTCTACCCTGTGACGACCTGATAGTCCAGGGGCGTCACACATCTTTCTATCTATCCATTATCTGTCTATCCATTATCTGTCTGTCTATCTATCTATCCATTACCTATCTATTATCTATATTTTTTATTGCTGTTAAAGCATTAAAAAACGCAGGGACCAACCTGCAAAAAAACGCACAAAAAACGCACCAAACACGCATGCATTTTTCGGTGCGTTATTGGTGCGTTTTTTTAACGCAAGTGTGCTAATCCTTCACTCTCAAGAAATTTCTTAAGAAAAATCCTTTTTCTAGTGCGCACATAGCCTTAAAGTTCTCTGACGGTGTGGTATTCTGTAACCATGTTTTTTTAGGAGTTAAGCGATTACGCACAACGATGTCTCCTAGATTGCGGCTTCTTCTATATGTGATTATAGGTTTAAGCCTGACCATGTCCTTTAAAGACTCGTCTGTCTCCAGAATGTGGCAATTTTTATTAATCGTCCAGTGAATTACTCTATCTAGCGAGCCGTATTTGAAATAAAGAAAAACCTATTATTATCCTTCTTTTTCTTTACCATGGCAGAATGCGGGTTGCTAGATGAGGTCTTTGGAGTTTTAAGGACTTTTGATAGGGCATTCTCATCTAGGTTTCTAGGGTAGCCCCTTAGTAAAAATCTCTCCTTTAAATCTTCTTCCTGAGATAGAAAATTGTCATCATTATTGTTAATACTCCTAAAGGTCCCGTTACACGCAACAACATCGCTAACGAGATGTCGTTGGGGTCACAGAATTCGTGATGCACATCCGGCCTCATTAGCGACATTGTTGCGTGTGACGCGTATGAGCGACCGCTAACGATGTAAAATACTCACCAAATCGTTGATTGTTGACACGTCGTCCATTTCCCAAATGTGTTGCTCGTGCAGGATGCAGGTTGTTCATCGTTCCTGAGGCAGCACACATCGCTACGTGTGACACCCCAGGAACGACGAACAACACCGTACCTGTGTCCTCCGGCAACGAGGCTGGCGTGACTTCCATGCGGCTGCTATCCGCCCCTCCGCTTCGATTAGACGCCTGCCGTTGATGTCGCTGTGACGCCGCACAAACCACCCCCTTAGAAAAGAGACTGTTCGATGCCCAGAGCGACGTCGCTAGGAAGGTAAGTATGTGTGACGGGTATTAGCAATTTTGTGCGCCACGGGCAGCGATTTGCCCGTGATGCACAAACGACGGGGGCGGGCGCTTTCCATGAGCAACATCGCTAGCGATGTCGCTGCGTGTAAAGCCCCCTTTAGTCTCAACAATTGGCTATAAGGGAGGGATCTTTTGATATGGGCAGGATGTGAACTATGTGAACTACAGTATCAGAAGTGTAAAAGCATGTTAGTGGAGGTAGGCTTTCTGAATACCTCTCTGAATATTCTTCCCTCATTGATTGTTAGTTTAACGTCAAGGAAGTTCAATTCTAGATCTCCAAACACATGGGTGAATTTTATATTCATACAATTGTTCGTGTTAAGGTAACCAACAAAGTCTTGAAATTCCTTATCTGTGCCATCCCAGATTAAGAAGATGTCATCTACATATCTAAAAAAATGTTTGATGTTTTTCAAAAAGGGGTTGTTCAGCTGTATATATATCTATTTTCAAAAACACCCCAAAAAAATTTGCTAAAGAGCAAGCTACTGGCATCCCCATTGCTGTATCGTTATTCTGAATATACCAGCTATCTAGAAATTTAAAAGTATTGTTTTTTAGAATAAGCTCCAGAGCCCCATAGATAAAATCCACTAATCTATTATTTTTTTTTCAAAATGTAAGAGAGTATCTCTTACTGCATTAATGCCCATTTCTTGGGGTATACGTGTATATAGGTTTTCAACATCAATTGATGCTAGATGGAAACCATCTTGCCAAACTATCTCATCCAAAAATAGTAGAAAAAAATGTGTATCTTTTACATAAGATGGGATCTTATTTAGTAACGGGTGTAAAAGCCAGTCTATGTATTTGGATAGGGATTTAGTAACGCATCCCACACCAGATACAATGAGAAGAAAAAAAAAAAAGAATTTCAGCTCACCCCTCTTCACTCTAGGATCCACTGCCGATGCACGGAACGCCCTGGCCCGGGCGGAGAAACACAAACATGCAGAGGAAAAAATCCAGCATCAGAAGGAGAAAAAGTAGTAATAAAACTTGAACTTTATTGAATCCGTTAAAAACAGGATGCAACACGCATGGAAGCTGGGGACACACAGTGAAACACAGGACTATCCTACGCGTTTCAACCTTGCGGTCTTAGTCATGGATAGTTTGGTATCTCCAGAATGGGAAATTTAAGACTATGCAAAAAAAGGGGCGTCATAAGTGCTAATTAGAAATAAACATTCACAAAGCTGTGTACTAGTTTAAAATCATGAAAAAAAAAAGGAAAAAGCACAATGAGAACCACAATGTGATTTGCAAACAGAGACACCAAAAAACATAAGTGGACACAAATTAATGAAAAAGAAAATAGAAAAAACAAAAAGGAGAAATGTATTAAAAATAATTATATATATATATACATAAGAACACGAAATAAAAACGGATGTATGTGTATTCATAATAAAACCTTTTTGTCCATGTATATCAGATATAAAGAAGCAAAAAAACTAGATTTATTTATGCACCTGCATAGATGTATACAAGTACTCAGGCACGCTTCTATGCGAATATATAGACATGAGCGCCTGAGAGCAGGATCATAGGAAATACAAGCGTTTTGTTGAAAGAAAAAATTGTATATATATGCCTCCCAATAGATATTGAGGCTGTGAAAAAACCTTATTTTTAATTTTAATATTAAGTACCCTGTTGATTTATTATGTTGGTGAGGATTAACAAGATTTTAGGTGAAATGTTTTCACTCTTGTGAAATCGCAGGTGCGGCTCACCACGGCCAGACACTAAAAAACACCGCAGAAAAAACTGCTGTGCGATAGGTATGTGGCCGCAATGGGGAACCGCAACTACGGCAATGTGTATCAAGACTGAAAAAAATCTTGAAGTGTGTTTGTTTAGAAGTCTAAACTTGCCTTGATACATGAAATTAGTTTGCAGCATGCATAAAAATGGAAACATGAGTATAAAAAAAGAGGAGAGATGGGAGGAAAATGAAAATATATTTTATCAAATGTATCGAGGGCCATAAAGATAATGATACTATAATTTTGGCCAGATCGTGAATACGGCTCGTGAAACAGGACCCAGTGTGCAGTGTGATTAATATGGCCACGACAGGAACCGCAACAGCAATCTGATACATATCCACACCATCAAAATGCAACAAACCAATCGTTCCATAATTAGAGGGAAATAGTGTGTCATCAAAAAATTTTTTTATGGTAATGTATTGTATATATGTATAAATTTGATAAAATGTAATAGATGTTTATGTAATTTATTAATAAAGTTGTATATATGTGCCTCCCAATAAATATTGAAACTATGAAAAAGTCTTGTTTTTAATTTTAATGTTAAGAGCCCTGTTGATTTGTTATGTTGATAGGGGTTAACAAGATTTTATGTGGAATGTTTTCACTCTTGTGAAACAGCGGGTGTGGCTTACCACGGCCAGACACTCCAAAACACCGCTGAAAAAACTGCTGTGCGATAGGTATGTGGCCACAATGGGGAACCGCAACAACGGCAATATATATCAGGACTGGAAAAATCCTGAAGTATATTTGTTGGGAATCTAAGCCTGCCTTAATACCACAAATTGGTTTGCAGCATACATCAAAGTGGAAACATGAATGAAAAAAAAAAGGAAAGATGGGAGGAAAATGAAAATGTATTTTATCAAATGTAACTGGGGCCATAAAAATAATGATGGTGTAATTTTGGCCAAGTAGTAAATACAGTTCGCTAGAACAAGAACCAGAACACACTGCAGCGAAGGCTGCAGTGTGATTAATGCGGCCACGACAGAAACCGCAATAGCAATCTGATACATATCCACACCATCAAAATGCAACAAACCAATTGTTCCATAATTAGAGAGAATAGTGTGTCATCAAAAATTTAATGGTAATATATTATATATATATATGAATTTGAAAAAATGTAATGAATATTTATGTAGTTTATATATGTATACTAACAATATTGAGTGATGAGATCCTGACGAGTATTTAGACCATGTGGTATGCGGGTGTTAAGTTTGAAAATCCAAAAGGATTCCCTATTAAGAAGTTTTCTCCTATGGTCTCCCCCTCTGGCTGGCCTAAAAATCTTTTCTATACCCATGAACTTGAATGTATCAAGACATCTATTATGTATATCTACAAAGTGTTTCGAGACTGCTGAGATGTTATAGGCAGAAACATTCAAAGTATCAGACATATGTCGACTAATTCTTTTTTTTATAGAGGGCCACCTGTACAACCTATATATTGGATTCTGCAGGTTGTACACTCAGCAAGGTAAATTACATAGGGAGTATTGCAATTTATATAGCTTTTTACATTATATGTAATGCCTGTGTGTGTGGAGGTAAAAGTTCCACTTTTATTTACATGTTTGCATGAAATACATTGGTTATGTCCACAGCCATAGAAGCCCGAACAAGATAACCATGTTTTGTTTGTTGTATGGCTATTGATGACACTTGGTGACAAAATGTTAGCCAAACTCACCGCTCGTTTGGCCACAAAATTAATCTTGTATTTCTCAAGGATAGTGTGTAAATTAGCATCCTGATGTAGTAGGGGCAGATACTTCTTAATGATTTTGATTATTGCATTATACTCTGGGGAAAAAATGGTACTAAAAGTGACATTATTGTGCATTTGATTTTTATTCCTTTTATTGCATTTGAATAAATCTGTTCTTTCTATATTGTTCACAATTGTTTGTGCTCGTTGAAGGCACCAATTTGGGTAACCCCTGCACTTGAGTCTAGCTAGAGTTTTTGTTGACTCTAATGGGAATACATCAGATCTAGAGCAATTTCTTCTGACTCTAATTAGTTCTCCCAGGGGGATGTTTTTAATCGTGTGTGGGGGATGGCAGGAGGTGGCTTGTAAAATGGAGTTACAGTCTGTCTCTTTTTTATAAGGATAAGCCTCGATCTTGTCTAGATTGCCAACCAAAGTGACATCCAAATAGTTGATTTTACTAGGATGTGTAGAAAAGGTAAATTTTAAATTAAAAGGATTGGAGTTGGCAAAATCGACAAAATCTTTGGCTTCTTCTGGAGTACCCTTCCATATTATTAGCAGATCGTCTATATACCTGGTATAGAAGATTATGTGGTCTGCAAATATGTTGTTATGTATGTTGAAAATGTAGACTTCTTCAAATACAGCCACTACGATATTGGCTAATGAGGGGGAGAATTTCCCCCCCATGCTAACTCCGCATCTTTGTAGAAAGAACTCATTATCAAAAGAAAAATAATTGTGTGTAAGTAAAAAATTGACAGCTGAAACAATAAAGTCCTGAATCTGAATGGGGTAAGAACTATGATTTCTGAGAAATCTATGTACACAATCAATAGCTATGTGATGGGGGATGGAAGGGTAAAGACTAACAATGTCGCAGGTCATCCACATATAATCAGAGTGCCACGTTATAGAATCAACATTATACAATAGCGCTTTAGTATCCCTCAAAAAGCCAGGAAGTTCTTTGACCAGCGGTTGAAGAAAAAAATCAATCCATGATCCCAGTTTTTCCCCTAGTGAGCCAATGCCCGATATTATTGGTCTAAAGGGGGGAGGAAAAACCCCCTTATGGATTTTGGGGAGTGCATGGTATATTGGGATCACTGGATGATCAACTTTGAGGTAGTCATAGATCTTCTGTGTATAAACCCCTTTGTGCAGTCCCTCATCCAAAAGTTTGTCAATTTTCTCCTTGAACAATTTAGTGGGGTCTCCTTTCAGATGTATATAGGTACTGGTGTCATCAAGAATATCTTTGTTGATTTTGAAATACAGTGCAGAGTCCAAAATTACAATTCCTCCCCCCTTATCTGCCTCTCTGATCACCAAATTTTTATTGGATTTTAGATTTTTAAGGGCAGTCTTCTCATGTGAACTTAGATTATCATGTCTCACTTTATGCATATTATCAAGAAGGACAAGATCTGCTTCAATTTTTTCCTGAAAGGTGTCCAGGATAGGGGGTCTAGACTGCAAGGGGTAAAAGTAAGGATTAGAAGTTCTAAAGTTTTCCTCAGGCATGCTATCATAGTTTCTTGATTCAGCTTCAAGAGCTCGAAGATCAGTCAGTTTGACTAGTTCATTAAACTCTGGAACAACATTGGTTTCAAAATTGTTGTTGTTCGTCAGTGAATCTACATTAGTGTTGGTAGTCAAATCTTCAACAAAATGACATTTCAATGTAAGGTTCCTTGCGAATTTATTTATATCCAAAAGGGTGTTGAAAATATTAAATTTTTGTATAGGGCAAAAATTAAGTCCCTTGGAAAGAACTGAGATTTGATGCTGTGAGATGATCTGAGCAGATAAATTCCACACAGGGCAGGTTAATGCCTCTTTTTCTTTTTGCGTCGATCTGGATAGCGATTGTTTGTTATGCTTCCTTCCACCTCTTCGTACGCGTTTTTTGGAAAGGTTTTTGCGTTTTTTTTTGTATTGTTACTAATTGATCGTGATTCCTCTATTTCCTCAGAAGAAGAATCTGTAGAATTATCAGCTGTATAATTAGTAGAGGCCGAGGAAACACTTATTTCCCCAAAGCTGACCTTTCTGTTGCGGTTCTTGAAAAAAGGTTTTTTGTTGTATTTATTATTATATGGAGTAGTGGTAAATTTGAAAGATGATCGCCAGGTGTAGATTTTATTAGTTTTATAATCCAGGACATCTCTTTGAAATTTATTTTTCTTTCTGTTGGCAATATTATCTTCAAGAGCAATAAGACGCTTGTTTAAGTTTTCCTGCATTGATGTAAAATCCTTGTGGTCTCTAAATTTTTCCAATGCGGTTTCTGTTTCTGTAAGTTGTTTTTTAATGTTGTCTAATTCCAGTTCTTCATGTTTGACTATCAGCTCCATTAGTTTTATGGAACAGTTAGATAAGACAGCATTCCAACTATTCAGAAATTCCTCAGTATAGGATGAAAATGTGGGATTCTTTAAGATCCTTAAACCGCGAGGAATCATATTTTTTTCTATGTAGGAACATAGAGAGGTAGAGTCCCACCAAAGTTTTGCTTCTTTGATTTTATTTTTTTCAAGTTGTTTGTGAAGGAGTAAAAAGTCTTCATTCACGTGTGTTTGTAAGTCCCCTGCTTGCTGATCAGATGTAGTTGGATCAGAATGCGTGTTGAAAATGGCATCAAATTTGGATCTCCTATTTTTCGGTGGATCCATAGTTGAGTGGAAATATTAAAGGTGGAAACCCACGCTACATGTAGAAATCACTTTGATAGAGGGAGCACGAAAACAATAACCAACGTGATATGAGAAGAAAAAAAAAAAAGAATTTCAGCTCACCCCTCTTCACTCTAGGATCCACTGCCGATGCACGGAACGCCCTGGCCCGGGCGGAGAAACACAAACATGCAGAGGAAAAAATCCAGCATCAGAAAGAGAAAAAGTAGTAATAAAACTTGAACTTTATTGAATCCGTTAAAAACAGGATGCAACACGCATGGAAGCTGGGGACACACAGTGAAACACAGGACTATCCTACGCGTTTCAACCTTGCGGTCTTAGTCATGGATAGTTTGGTATCTCCAGAATGGGAAATTTAAGACTATGCAAAAAAAGGGGCGTCATAAGTGCTAATTAGAAATAAACATTCACAAAGCTGTGTACTAGTTTAAAATCATGAAAAAAAAAAGGAAAAAGCACAATGAGAACCACAATGTGATTTGCAAACAGAGACACCAAAAAACATAAGTGGACACAAATTAATGAAAAAGAAAATAGAAAAAACAAAAAGGAGAAATGTATTAAAAATAATTATATATATATATACATAAGAACACGAAATAAAAACGGATGTATGTGTATTCATAATAAAACCTTTTTGTCTATATCAGATATAAAGAAGCAAAAAAACTAGATTTATTTATGCACCTGCATAGATGTATACAAGTACTCAGGCACGCTTCTATGCGAATATATAGACATGAGCGCCTGAGAGCAGGATCATAGGAAATACAAGCGTTTTGTTGAAAGAAAAAATTGTATATATATGCCTCCCAATAGATATTGAGGCTGTGAAAAAACCTTATTTTTAATTTTAATATTAAGTACCCTGTTGATTTATTATGTTGGTGAGGGTTAACAAGATTTTAGGTGAAATGTTTTCACTCTTGTGAAATCGCAGGTGCGGCTCACCACGGCCAGACACTCAAAAACACCGCAGAAAAAACTGCTGTGCGATAGGTATGTGGCCGCAATGGGGAACCGCAACTACGGCAATGTGTATCAAGACTGAAAAAAATCTTGAAGTGTGTTTGTTTAGAAGTCTAAACTTGCCTTGATACATGAAATTAGTTTGCAGCATGCATAAAAATGGAAACATGAGTATAAAAAAAGAGGAGAGATGGGAGGAAAATGAAAATATATTTTATCAAATGTATCGAGGGCCATAAAGATAATGATACTATAATTTTGGCCAGATCGTGAATACGGCTCGTGAAACAGGACCCAGTGTGCAGTGTGATTAATATGGCCACGACAGGAACCGCAACAGCAATCTGATACATATCCACACCATCAAAATGCAACAAACCAATCGTTCCATAATTAGAGGGAAATAGTGTGTCATCAAAAAAATTTTTTATGGTAATGTATTGTATATATGTATAAATTTGATAAAATGTAATAGATGTTTATGTAATTTATTAATAAAGTTGTATATATGTGCCTCCCAATAAATATTGAAACTATGAAAAAGTCTTGTTTTTAATTTTAATGTTAAGAGCCCTGTTGATTTGTTATGTTGATAGGGGTTAACAAGATTTTATGTGGAATGTTTTCACTCTTGTGAAACAGCGGGTGCGGCTTACCACGGCCAGACACTCCAAAACACCGCTGAAAAAACTGCTGTGCGATAGGTATGTGGCCACAATGGGGAACCGCAACAACGGCAATATATATCAGGACTGGAAAAATCCTGAAGTATATTTGTTGGGAATCTAAGCCTGCCTTAATACCACAAATTGGTTTGCAGCATACATCAAAGTGGAAACATGAATGAAAAAAAAAAGGAAAGATGGGAGGAAAATGAAAATGTATTTTATCAAATGTAACTGGGGCCATAAAAATAATGATGGTGTAATTTTGGCCAAGTAGTAAATACAGTTCGTTAGAACAAGACCCAGAACACACTGCAGCGAAGGCTGCAGTGTGATTAATGCGGCCACGACAGAAACCGCAATAGCAATCTGATACATATCCACACCATCAAAATGCAACAAACCAATTGTTCCATAATTAGAGAGAATAGTGTGTCATCAAAAATTTAATGGTAATATATATATATGAATTTGAAAAAATGTAATGAATATTTATGTAGTTTATATATGTATACTAACAATATTGAGTGATGAGATCCTGACGAGTATTTAGACCATGTGGTATGCGGGTGTTAAGTTTGAAAATCCAAAAGGATTCCCTATTAAGAAGTTTTCTCCTATGGTCTCCCCCTCTGGCTGGCCTAAAAATCTTTTCTATACCCATGAACTTGAATGTATCAAGACATCTATTATGTATATCTACAAAGTGTTTCGAGACTGCTGAGATGTTATAGGCAGAAACATTCAAAGTATCAGACATATGTCGACTAATTCTTTTTTTTATAGAGGGCCACCTGTACAACCTATATATTGGATTCTGCAGGTTGTACACTCAGCAAGGTAAATTACATAGGGAGTATTGCAATTTATATAGCTTTTTACATTATATGTAATGCCTGTGTGTGTGGAGGTAAAAGTTCCACTTTTATTTACATGTTTGCATGAAATACATTGGTTATGTCCACAGCCATAGAAGCCCGAACAAGATAACCATGTTTTGTTTGTTGTATGGCTATTGATGACACTTGGTGACAAAATGTTAGCCAAACTCACCGCTCGTTTGGCCACAAAATTAATCTTGTATTTCTCAAGGATAGTGTGTAAATTAGCATCCTGATGTAGTAGGGGCAGATACTTCTTAATGATTTTGATTATTTCATTATACTCTGGGGAAAAAATGGTACTAAAAGTGACATTATTGTGCATTTGATTTTTATTCCTTTTATTGCATTTGAATAAATCTGTTCTTTCTATATTGTTCACAATTGTTTGTGCTCGTTGAAGGCACCAATTTGGGTAACCCCTGCACTTGAGTCTAGCTAGAGTTTTTGTTGACTCTAATGGGAATACATCAGATCTAGAGCAATTTCTTCTGACTCTAATTAGTTCTCCCAAGGGGATGTTTTTAATCGTGTGTGGGGGATGGCAGGAGGTGGCTTGTAAAATGGAGTTACAGTCTGTCTCTTTTTTATAAGGATAAGCCTCGATCTTGTCTAGATTGCCAACCAAAGTGACATCCAAATAGTTGATTTTACTAGGATGTGTAGAAAAGGTAAATTTTAAATTAAAAGGATTGGAGTTGGCAAAATCGACAAAATCTTTGGCTTCTTCTGGAGTACCCTTCCATATTATTAGCAGATCGTCTATATACCTGGTATAGAAGATTATGTGGTCTGCAAATATGTTGTTATGTATGTTGAAAATGTAGACTTCTTCAAATACAGCCACTACGATATTGGCTAATGAGGGGGAGAATTTCCCCCCCATGCTAACTCTGCATCTTTGTAGAAAGAACTCATTATCAAAAGAAAAATAATTGTGTGTAAGTAAAAAATTGACAGCTGAAACAATAAAGTCCTGAATCTGAATGGGGTAAGAACTATGATTTCTGAGAAATCTATGTACACAATCAATAGCTATGTGATGGGGGATGGAAGGGTAAAGACTAACAATGTCGCAGGTCATCCACATATAATCAGAGTGCCACGTTATAGAATCAACATTATACAATAGCGCTTTAGTATCCCTCAAAAAGCCAGGAAGTTCTTTGACCAGCGGTTGAAGAAAAAAATCAATCCATGATCCCAGTTTTTCCCCTAGTGAGCCAATGCCCGATATTATTGGTCTAAAGGGGGGAGGAAAAACCCCCTTATGGATTTTGGGGAGTGCATGGTATATTGGGATCACTGGATGATCAACTTTGAGGTAGTCATAGATCTTCTGTGTATAAACCCCTTTGTGCAGTCCCTCATCCAAAAGTTTGTCAATTTTCTCCTTGAACAATTTAGTGGGGTCTCCTTTCAGATGTATATAGGTACTGGTGTCATCAAGAATATCTTTGTTGATTTTGAAATACAGTGCAGAGTCCAAAATTACAATTCCTCCCCCCTTATCTGCCTCTCTGATCACCAAATTTTTATTGGATTTTAGATTTTTAAGGGCAGTCTTCTCATGTGAACTTAGATTATCATGTCTCACTTTATGCATATTATCAAGAAGGACAAGATCTGCTTCAATTTTTTCCTGAAAGGTGTCCAGGATAGGGGGTCTAGACTGCAAGGGGTAAAAGTAAGGATTAGAAGTTCTAAAGTTTTCCTCAGGCATGCTATCATAGTTTCTTGATTCAGCTTCAAGAGCTCGAAGATCAGTCAGTTTGACTAGTTCATTAAACTCTGGAACAACATTGGTTTCAAAATTGTTGTTGTTCGTCAGTGAATCTACATTAGTGTTGGTAGTCAAATCTTCAACAAAATGACATTTCAATGTAAGGTTCCTTGCGAATTTATTTATATCCAAAAGGGTGTTGAAAATATTAAATTTTTGTATAGGGCAAAAATTAAGTCCCTTGGAAAGAACTGAGATTTGATGCTGTGAGATGATCTGAGCAGATAAATTCCACACAGGGCAGGTTAATGCCTCTTTTTCTTTTTGCGTCGATCTGGATAGCGATTGTTTGTTATGCTTCCTTCCACCTCTTCGTACGCGTTTTTTGGAAAGGTTTTTGCGTTTTTTTTTGTATTGTTACTAATTGATCGTGATTCCTCTATTTCCTCAGAAAAAGAATCTGTAGAATTATCAGCTGTATAATTAGTAGAGGCCGAGGAAACACTTATTTCCCCAAAGCTGACCTTTCTGTTGCGGTTCTTGAAAAAAGGTTTTTTGTTGTATTTATTATTATATGGAGTAGTGGTAAATTTGAAAGATGATCGCCAGGTGTAGATTTTATTAGTTTTATAATCCAGGACATCTCTTTGAAATTTATTTTTCTTTCTGTTGGCAATATTATCTTCAAGAGCAATAAGACGCTTGTTTAAGTTTTCCTGCATTGATGTAAAATCCTTGTGGTCTCTAAATTTTTCCAATGCGGTTTCTGTTTCTGTAAGTTGTTTTTTAATGTTGTCTAATTCCAGTTCTTCATGTTTGACTATCAGCTCCATTAGTTTTATGGAACAGTTAGATAAGACAGCATTCCAACTATTCAGAAATTCCTCAGTATAGGATGAAAATGTGGGATTCTTTAAGATCCTTAAACCGCGAGGAATCATATTTTTTTCTATGTAGGAACATAGAGAGGTAGAGTCCCACCAAAGTTTTGCTTCTTTGATTTTATTTTTTTCAAGTTGTTTGTGAAGGAGTAAAAAGTCTTCATTCACGTGTGTTTGTAAGTCCCCTGCTTGCTGATCAGATGTAGTTGGATCAGAATGCGTGTTGAAAATGGCATCAAATTTGGATCTCCTATTTTTCGGTGGATCCATAGTTGAGTGGAAATATTAAAGGTGGAAACCCACGCTACATGTAGAAATCACTTTGATAGAGGGAGCACGAAAACAATAACCAACGTGATATGAGAAGAAAAAAAAAAAAGAATTTCAGCTCACCCCTCTTCACTCTAGGATCCACTGCCGATGCACGGAACGCCCTGGCCCGGGCGGAGAAACACAAACATGCAGAGGAAAAAATCCAGCATCAGAAAGAGAAAAAGTAGTAATAAAACTTGAACTTTATTGAATCCGTTAAAAACAGGATGCAACACGCATGGAAGCTGGGGACACACAGTGAAACACAGGACTATCCTACGCGTTTCAACCTTGCGGTCTTAGTCATGGATAGTTTGGTATCTCCAGAATGGGAAATTTAAGACTATGCAAAAAAAGGGGCGTCATAAGTGCTAATTAGAAATAAACATTCACAAAGCTGTGTACTAGTTTAAAATCATGAAAAAAAAAAAGGAAAAAGCACAATGAGAACCACAATGTGATTTGCAAACAGAGACACCAAAAAACATAAGTGGACACAAATTAATGAAAAAGAAAATGGAAAAAACAAAAAGGAGAAATGTATTGAAAATAATTATATATATATATATACATAAGAACACGAAATAAAAACGGATGTATGTGTATTCATAATAAAACCTTTTTGTCCATGTATATCAGATATGCATGCAAACATGTAAATAAAAGTGGAACTTTTACCTCCACACACACAGGCATTACATATAATGTAAAAAGCTATATAAATTGCAATACTCCCTATGTAATTTACCTTGCTGAGTGTACAACCTGCAGAATCCAATATATAGGTTGTACAGGTGGCCCTCTAAAAAAAAGAATTAGACGACATATGTCTGATACTTTGAATGTTTCTGCCTATAACATCTCAGCAGTCTCGAAACACTTTGTAGATATACATAATAGATGTCTTGATACATTCAAGTTCATGGGTATAGAAAAGATTTTTAGGCCAGCCAGAGGGGGAGACCATAGGAGAAAACTTCTTAATAGGGAATCCTTTTGGATTTTCAAACTTAACACCCGCATACCACATGGTCTAAATACTCGTCAGGATCTCATCACTCAATATTGTTAGTATACATATATAAACTACATAAATATTCATTACATTTTTTCAAATTCATATATATATATATAATATATTACCATTAAATTTTTGATGACACACTATTCTCTCTAATTATGGAACAATTGGTTTGTTGCATTTTGATGGTGTGGATATGTATCAGATTGCTATTGCGGTTTCTGTCGTGGCCGTATTAATCACACTGCAGCCTTCGCTGCAGTGTGTTCTGGGTCTTGTTCTAACGAACTGTATTTACTACTTGGCCAAAATTACACCATCATTATTTTTATGGCCCCAGTTACATTTGATAAAATACATTTTCATTTTCCTCCCATCTTTCCTTTTTTTTTTCATTCATGTTTCCACTTTGATGTATGCTGCAAACCAATTTGTGGTATTAAGGCAGGCTTAGATTCCCAACAAATATACTTCAGGATTTTTCCAGTCCTGATATATATTGCCGTTGTTGCGGTTCCCCATTGTGGCCACATACCTATCGCACAGCAGTTTTTTCAGCGGTGTTTTGGAGTGTCTGGCCGTGGTAAGCCACACCCGCTGTTTCACAAGAGTGAAAACATTCCACATAAAATCTTGTTAACCCCTATCAACATAACAAATCAACAGGGCTCTTAACATTAAAATTAAAAACAAGACTTTTTCATAGTTTCAATATTTATTGGGAGGCACATATATACAACTTTATTAATAAATTACATAAACATCTATTAAAAAAAATTGTTTAAAAGAACAGAGAGTCCTCAGTGGTTGATACCTTTTAATGGCTAACTGAAAAGATGGTAATAATTGCAAGCTTTCGAGACTACTCAGGTCTCTTCATCAGGCATGGTATAACACAAAATCTGAAGAGTCACGTATTTATACACAACAGGACTTAGAATAGTGCAGTACTGCACTATTCTAAGTCCTGTTGTGTATAAATACGTGACTCTTCAGATTTTGTGTTATACCATGCCTGATGAAGAGACCTGAGTAGTCTCGAAAGCTTGCAATTATTACCATCTTTTCAGTTAGCCATTAAAAGGTATCAACCACTGAGGACTCTCTGTTCTTTTAAACAATTTTTTTTATCTCTACTGGCTAACACGGTACAAAGATATATTTTACTTGTATAAACATCTATTACATTTTATCAAATTTATACATATATACAATACATTACCATAAAAAAAATTTTTAATGACACACTATTTCCCTCTAATTATGGAACGATTGGTTTGTTGCATTTTGATGGTGTGGATATGTATCAGATTGCTGTTGCGGTTCCTGTCGTGGCCATATTAATCACACTGCACACTGGGTCCTGTTTCACGAGCCGTATTCACGATCTGGCCAAAATTATAGTATCATTATCTTTATGGCCCTCGATACATTTGATAAAATATATTTTCATTTTCCTCCCATCTCTCCTCTTTTTTTATACTCATGTTTCCATTTTTATGCATGCTGCAAACTAATTTCATGTATCAAGGCAAGTTTAGACTTCTAAACAAACACACTTCAAGATTTTTTTCAGTCTTGATACACATTGCCGTAGTTGCGGTTCCCCATTGCGGCCACATACCTATCGCACAGCAGTTTTTTCTGCGGTGTTTTTGAGTGTCTGGCCGTGGTGAGCCGCACCTGCGATTTCACAAGAGTGAAAACATTTCACCTAAAATCTTGTTAACCCTCACCAACATAATAAATCAACAGGGTACTTAATATTAAAATTAAAAATAAGGTTTTTTCACAGCCTCAATATCTATTGGGAGGCATATATATACAATTTTTTCTTTCAACAAAACGCTTGTATTTCCTATGATCCTGCTCTCAGGCGCTCATGTCTATATATTCGCATAGAAGCGTGCCTGAGTACTTGTATACATCTATGCAGGTGCATAAATAAATCTAGTTTTTTTGCTTCTTTATATCTGATATACATGGACAAAAAGGTTTTATTATGAATACACATACATCCGTTTTTATTTCGTGTTCTTATGTATATATATATATAATTATTTTTAATACATTTCTCCTTTTTGTTTTTTCTATTTTCTTTTTCATTAATTTGTGTCCACTTATGTTTTTTGGTGTCTCTGTTTGCAAATCACATTGTGGTTCTCATTGTGCTTTTTCCTTTTTTTTCATGATTTTAAACTAGTACACAGCTTTGTGAATGTTTATTTCTAATTAGCACTTATGACGCCCCTTTTTTTGCATAGTCTTAAATTTCCCATTCTGGAGATACCAAACTATCCATGACTAAGACCGCAAGGTTGAAACGCGTAGGATAGTCCTGTATTTCACTGTGTGTCCCCAGCTTCCATGCGTGTTGCATCCTGTTTTTAACGGATTCAATAAAGTTCAAGTTTTATTACTACTTTTTCTCCTTCTGATGCTGGATTTTTTCCTCTGCACACCAGATACAATAGGCCGCCTTGGTAGTGAAGTAAATAAATACCGCACTGTCAGGGAACTTTAAATGCGGAAACTGCTCTTTTTGCACGTTTCATCTTGTCACTAATCCATTAATCATCGGTGTGAGGTAAATCCGGAGATATGACGATAAATCATGATATTCAAGTCATGTCAGTAAGTCCTCTCCTGGTGTCACCCCCCCTTTCCTTCACACAACTCCTTCAATCAGAAAAGTTACCACAGGGATAAATGGTTTGTTTAGCAGATAGGTGTCAGAGGAACTGGTCTGTGTTCCACTCACCCAGCAGAAGGCCATCTCCTGTGATATGTAGATCGCTTGTCCTCTCAGGCCTTTACAACAAAGAGAGAGAGGAAGACCCCCTGGGAGCTGTGTCCACTCATCAAAGAAAGTGGACAGTGACCTGGCAGAACCAAAATGAAGCTAGGCACCACAGAAGAGCATACTGCTGGCTCCGTAATATCATACCCAGTTATGATATTACCGTGCGTCTCAGCCATACACCCCCTACATCGTTAGAATCGGGACTTCGAGCCGAATCTGTGCATATCCTCGAAGTCTATGTGGCACCCTGGGGCGGCGAGATATAGAGAACTGCTAGTAGGAGTCCGGTAAATGAGTCGTGCTTGGACTCAAAATGCAGAGGGAACCTGGGCAGATCTGATGGCACCAGAACCGTCCCGATCGGACCTCCCAGTCCGGAGTTGCGGGTAATAGCCCCTTCTGGGATATTACTCTGACTCAATGGAGGGGGAGTGGCAGTGCTTCCCTGTGAGGTCACTAAGGTAGGAGGGGACCTGGATTTGCCCAGGTTGATAACCCCAATTCGGCCATTTTCCAGTGTTCTTTCGCCGGGGGTCACGTGTAGGAAACATCTGTGGGAAAGATCCTAGAAACCTGGTCTACAGCGCCCCCCTGTGGCCAGACGCACAAGGTAACTGATTGAATTGTATACCTGTTTGTAATCCATAGCTTGCTTGTAACTGTACTCTGACCTATGTATATTCTGTAGATTCCCTATTGTATATATTGTAGTTTCTAGTGTGGCTTAGGCCGATTAAATTATATAATTAATCTTGGGCTGTTCTGTTATCTTGATCTTAAATCCCACGTCTGTGTGTTCGGCTAATAGTTACCGTAAGTCGGTTGGTGGCATCGAGTTTGTGCCAAGGATTATTGTGGGGCAGCCGGGGAGATTGGAGGAGGTTTTTGTATATTCCGTCTGCTGGAGTCGGGGGAATATACACCTCACTCTCACCGGGAGCCCTTCAATCATCGGCACAGGAGAATAGCGGCCTCCTTGCTTATTTTCGGGCAATTCCATAATTGGCCTGACTATAAGAGGGGCGCTAGAGAGCGTGTCACGTGGTCTGTCTGTCGGTCGGGAGGTATAAAGGAGGGGTGACCCCCACTTGTTACCCCCCGATCGTGACATTGGTGGCCAGCACGGGGGATTTCTGAGTGACCCCCCCGGTGGTTCGTGACATATTGGTGGCAAGCGGTGGGATCGAGATAATAGTGTGTGTGAGTGTGAGACCCATACTCCCAGACACTAAAGACTGCCTGCAGCAGCTGTGGCTGCTGGGATCTTCAGACTAGCTCAACACTAGAGTGTCAGAGTGCAGCGACTGTAAGGTGTGTGGAGGCATCAGGTGTCAGTTCTGTGTCAGTGACCAAAGTCTGCAACAATGGCTGATGGCACCAGGAGCAAAGCTAAAGAAATGGCCGATGCTCTGGCCAGAGGCGAGGAGGTAGAGGACGGTGCTGTGGACAACAATGAGGAGGTTGACCACGAGTCCTCCAGGAGCCTGACGCCAGAGAACCGTTCTGCAGAGGACAGCGCACAACCTGGCAATTATGGACAAGATGAGGAGGAGCCCACCCAAATGTCCTCAGGGAGCCAGATGCCAGCCCTCCGCTCTGCAATGGACAGTGAATCACCAGGCTCCGCAGCGGGCCGCAGATCACCACGTGCCATTCCACTGAGCCTGGCAGGCTCGGATAGCCTTCTTCAAATGGCTATGGCCCTACTCCAGGCTGGAGACCGGGAGGGCTACAAGGAACTCATGGCAGAGCACAAGGCAGAGCGTGAGGCTGCGGAGCGAGAGCGCAGGGCAGAACGTGAAGCTGCGGAGCGCAGGGCAGAGCGCAGGGCAGCGTGTGAAGAGCGAGAGCGCCAAGCAGAGCGTGACCACCAGCTGCAGCTAGCTCAGCTCCGGCCCTCATCTGCCACCCGTGACCTTCAAGACACCAAACTTCCAAAGGTCCGTGTTGAGGACTTCCCAGTGCTGGAGAAGGATGGAGACTTGGACTCTTTCCTGACTGCTTTTGAACAGACTTGCCTGCAGTACCATCTGGACAAGGATCAGTGGGCCAAATACCTGACCCCCCGTTTAAGGGGTAAGGCCCTGGAAATCCTTGGGGACTTGCCTACTGAGGCAGATCAGGGCTACGACACCATCAAGCGGGCCCTGATCCAACAGTACAACCTCACTCCGGAGTCCTACCGCAAGAAGTTCCGGACCCTGCAGAAGGGACCAAAGGACTCCTGGGCTGACCACCGGCGGGCACTTGCCCGAGCTGCCGACCACTAGACCCAAGGCCTGCAGCTTTCCACCGGACCGGAGATCCTGGACTTGTTCATCACGGAGCAACTCTTGTGGAACTGCCCTGAGGATCTCCGCCAGTTCATCCGAGACCAGAAGCCAAAGGGGTCCACGGCTACAGCTTTCCTGGCCGATGACTACACCAACAATCGGGCCCCTGAGGTCAGGAGAGCGGCCACCAGCAGCACCTGGAGAGGGGGTAAGATGAATTCTGCGACTGCCCCTAGACTGCAGGGGGTGTCCCCCTCAACTCCCCTCTCCAGGCCCGTGGCAGAACCAAGACGGTGCCACCAGTGCAACCAACCTGGACACTTCAAGGCCGTGTGCCCTCAGCACCCCAAGGCCCCTGCCCCTTCCCCAAAACCGCCCACGGTGCACTGTGTAAAGGGGGGTAGTGGTAGGTCCCTGGACAGCTTCCAACCTGTCACCGTCGGCCGGTCTACGACCATAGGACTGCAAAACAGCGCCTCAGAGGTGACTCTGG
This sequence comes from Anomaloglossus baeobatrachus, assembly GCF_048569485.1. Classification (NCBI taxonomy): domain Eukaryota; kingdom Metazoa; phylum Chordata; class Amphibia; order Anura; family Aromobatidae; genus Anomaloglossus; species Anomaloglossus baeobatrachus. The sequence continues at coordinate 417,127,088 of NC_134354.1, read as the reverse complement.
TGCGTCCTGAGATGGTGTCCCCCCAAGACTTGGTACCCGGAAAAACCCTCGCTGTCTCCGGAATTGGAGGCACTGACCCAGCGCTGCCCATCGCCAAGCTTTATTTGGACTGGGGAGCAGGACGAGGGGTGAGGGAGGTGGGGGTAACTGATCGGATCCCCGCGAAAGTGTTACTTGGGACAGATTTGGGGCAGATAACCTCCCAGTTTGGGCCCCCCCCAAGGGCTGAACCTTCAGCCAGTACTGACATGCCTCCGGACAATGTTAATGTGTTATCTATGAATGATGTAAGGGAGGAGGGAGTGAACTCTGATTTTTCTGCTTGCATAGACACACACACACAGCTGCAGCTGTGACAGGGGAGGGGGTCAGAGAAAGGTGTGACAATGCCTCTACAAGTAATCAGCCAGTGAGCTGGGATCTGTTGCCTTCTGCAAGGATAAGCAGAGAGCAGGGTGCTGCAGGGGGAGAACCAGTGTATGGGGTGGGGGCTACCACAGCAAATGTGGGGTCCCCAGAGATTTCACAGCGGGGTTCTGTTGCTGCAGGGGGGGAACAGGCAGGTGAGATTGGGGCCGGTCCCGGAGTGGAAGTGCTCCCAGGTAAGATCTCGGTGCAGGGTTCCCCCACAACCGGGGTGTCAGGAAGCCAGGTAGGTCTGCCTGAACCGGCGACTTGGTCAGGAACGGAGGAGGAGCAGGCACGACCCACGGCCACAGCGGCTGTGGCCGCTGTCACCCGCAGTGGGAGTGCTGGAAGCTAAGGGGCCTCCTGGAGGTCCGATAGCTCTTCCCCTTCTGACCAAGTGGCAGCCGAGTCAGGCGGAGGCCAGGACACAGGTCCCGGGGTACTGACCGAAGATGTGACAGTCTCGTCGATTCTGGCCACATCTAGTCAGGCAGCGTTAGAAGCTGACGACAGCCTGAAAGCTCTTAAGGAGCAGGCGGCACAGCCTCCCTTGGACTCGGACCAGGAGCGAGTGATCTGGGACCAAGGACGGCTGTACCGGGTCACGGTCCAGCAGGGTTCATCAGAGGCGTGGCCCAGGGACCGACAGTTGGTGGTACCCTATCCGTTCCGGAAGGAGTTGTTGCGGATCGCACATGAGATTCCGATGGCCGGACACCTAGGGATCGCTAAGACCAAGGCCAGGTTAAACCAGCATTTCTACTGGCCAAAAATGGGGGCCGATGTGGCTGCCTACTGCCGTTCGTGTGAAACCTGTCAGAGAGTGGGGAAGGCGGGGCCACACCCCAAAGCCCCACTGGTATCTCTGCCCATCATCGATGAGCCTTTCAGGAGGGTGGCTGTGGATCTGGTTGGCCTGCTGGCCATCCCCAGCAGCTCCGGGAAACGCTTCATACTGATGGTAGTGGACTATGCCACCCGGTACCCTGAAGCAGTGGCCTTGTCGTCCATTCGGGCTGACAAGGTGGCCACTGCATTGCTGGAGATTTTCTCCCGAGTGGGTTTTCCCCAGGAAATGCTCACTGACCGGGGGACCCAATTCATGTCACAGCTGATGGAGGCCCTCTGTAAGCAAGTCCAGGTTCAACATCTGGTGGCCAGCCTGTACCATCCACAGACTAATGGCCTATGCGAGCGGTTCAATGGCACCTTAAAGCAGATGCTTAAGATGTTGGTCGACTCCCACGGGCGTGACTGGGAGCGGTATCTCCCACACCTGTTATTTGCTTACCGGGAGGTTCCACAGGCCTCAACGGGATTCTCCCCTTTTGAGCTCCTGTACGAGCGACGTGTGCGGGGCCCCCTGGCTCTGGTGAAAGAGGCTTGGGAAGGGGATTTGGCCACCCCTGGAGTGTCGGTTATCGAGTATGTCATGCGCTTCTGGGACAAAATGCAGGCCTTGACGCAGCTAATACACGACAATATGGCTCAAGCCCAGGCCGATCAGAAGCGTTGGTACGACCAGAACGCTTGTGAGAGGACCTACCAAGTGGGTCAAAAGGTGTGGGTCTGGTCCCCGTACCACAGGACTAGCTTCAGGCAGCCTGGGAAGGCCCATACCTCGTGTACCAGCAGCTCAACCCTGCAACGTACCTGGTCACCCTGGACCCTGCCCGTGGAAGGCGGAAGCCCTTCCATGTGAACATGATGAAGGCACATCATGAGCGGGAGGCGTGTGCACTCCCCGTGTGCAACCTGCCCGAGGAGGGAGAAGCGGAAACCCTCTTGGATATGCTAGCCCAGGTTAGGGCAGGTGGATCCATTGAGGATGTGGAGGTTGGCCACCAGCTTTTGGAGAACCAATGGTCCCAGCTGTGGGCCACCCTACACCCCTTCCGGGGGTTGTTTACCAACCAGCCCGGAAGGACTGACTTGGCTGTCCATCACGTGGACACTGGGGATCATACCCGATCCGGCGTTCAGCACATCGGGTCTCCCTGGAGGTGAAGCAACACATGCGCCAGGAGATTGATGAGATGCTGAAGCTGGGGGTGATCCAGGCATCCAACAGCGCTTGGGCCTCGCCTGTAGTCCTCGTCCCTAAGAAGGACCGAACCACTCGGTTCTGCGTGGACTACAGGGGGCTCAATGCTGTCACGGTCGCCGATGCGTACCCAATGCCACGCATCGATGACCTGCTCGATCAGTTGGCCGGGGCTCAGTACCTGACCATCATGGATCTGAGCCAGGGATATTGGCAGATCCCCCTGACTCGCAAGGCCAGGGAACGCTCTGCCTTTATTACCCCATTTGGACTGTACGAGTCCACGGTGATGCCATTCGGGATGAGGAATGCCCCTGCCACTTTCCAGCGGATGGTCAACACCCTGTTCAAGGGACTTGAAGGGTACGCGGCCGTGTACCTGGATGACATTGCCGTCTTCAGTCCCACCTGGGAGGACCACCTAGAGCATCTAGCACAGGTGCTCAGGCGGATCCACCAGGCAGGTTTGACCATGAAGCCAGGAAAGTGTCAGCTGGCCATGAGCGAGGTCCAGTACCTCGGTCACCGGGTAGGCGGGAGAACTCTGAAGCCCGAGCCTGGAAAGTGGAGGCCATCGCATCCTGGCCCACCCCCAGGACCAAGAAGCAGGTGATGTCCTTCTTGGGGACCGCCGGGTACTATAGGAGGTTTGTTCCACGCTATAGTAGCCTGGCAAAGCCCTTGACGGACCTCACCAAGAAGAAGCTGCCCTCTGCAGTCGATTGGACAATGGACTGCGAGACAGCCTTCCGGGCCCTAAAGGACGCCCTGTCCAGCCCGCCCGTGCTACAGGCAGCCGACTTCACGCGGCCGTTTGTAGTACAGACCGACGCCAGTGACTTCGGCCTCGGTGCGGTGCTCAGCCAGGTGGATGCTGCGAGCCAGGAGCACCCAGTCTTGTACCTGAGCAGGCAGCTGTTACCAAGGGAAGTGGCCTACTCCACAATGGAAAAGGAATGCCTAGCCATAGTGTGGGCTCTGCAGCGTCTGCAACCCTATCTATACGGGCGCCACTTCATCGTGGAGACGGACCACAATCCCCTCAGCTGGTTACACACCGTCTCCGAGACGAATGGCAGGTTGTTGCGATGGAGCCTTGCGCTCCAGCAATACAACTTCACCATTCGACACAAAAGGGGCTGTGACCACGGTAACGCAGGACGGGCTGTCCCGACAAGGAGAGGTCGCGGACGGGCGCACGGGGGAACACCGGAGTGTGCTGCCCCCTAGCGCCCTCAAAAGGGGGGAGGTGTGAGGTAAATCCGGAGATATGACGATAAATCATGATATTCAAGTCATGTCAGTAAGCCCTCTCCTGGTGTCACCCCCTTTCCTTCACACAACTCCTTCAATCAGAAAAATTACCACAGGGATAAATGGTTTGTTTAGCAGATAGGTGTCAGAGGAACTGGTCTGTGTTCCACTCACCCAGCAGAAGGCCATCTCCTGTGATATGTAGATCGCTTGTCCTCTCAGGCCTTTCCAACAAAGAGAGAGAGGAAGACCCCTGGGAGCTGTGTCCACTCATCAAAGAAAGTGGACAGTGACCTGGCAGAACCAAAAGGAAGCTAGGCACCACAGGAGAGCATACTTCTGGCTCCGTAATATCATACCCAGTTATGATATTACCGTGCGTCTCAGCCATACACCCCCTACATCGTTAGAATCTGGACTTCGAGCCAAATCTGTGCATATCCTCGAAGTCTATGTGGCACCCTGGGGTGGCGAGATATAGAGAACTGCTAGTAGGAGTCCGGTAAATGAGTCGTGCTTGGACTCAAAATGCAGAGGGAACCTGGGCGGATCTGATGGCACCAGAACCGTCCCGATTGGACCTCCCAGTCCGGAGTTGCGGGTAATAGCCCCTTCTGGGATATTACTCTGACTCAATGCAGGGGGAGTGGCAGTGCTTCCCTGTGAGGTCACTAAGGTAGGAGGGGACCTGGATTTGCCCAGGTTGATAACCCCAATTCGGTCATTTTCCAGTGTTCTTTCGCCGGGGGTCACGTGTAGGAAACATCTGTGGGAAAGATCCTAGAAACCTGGTCTACAGCGCCCCCCTGTGGCCAGACGCACAAGGTAACTGATTGAATTGTATACCTGTTTGTAATCCATAGCTTGCTTGTAACTGTACTCTGACCTATGTATATTCTGTAGATTCCCTATTGTATATATTGTAGTTTCTAGTGTGGCTTAGGCCGATTAAATTATATAATTAATTTTGGGCTGTTCTGTTATCTCGATCTTGAATCCCACGTCTGTGTGTTCGGCTAATAGTTACCGTAAGTCGGTTGGTGGCAGCGAGTTTGTGCCAAGGATTATTGTGGGGCAGCCGGGGAGATTGGAGGAGGTTTTTGTATATTCCGTCTGCTGGAGTCGGGGGAATATACACCTCACTCTCACCGGGAGCAATTCAATCATCGGCACAGGAGAATAGCGGCCTCCTTGCTTATTTTCGGGCAATTCCATAATTGGCCTGACTATAAGAGGGGCGCTAGAGAGCGCGTCACGTGGTCTGTCTGTCGGTCGGGAGGTATAAAGGAGGGGTGACCCCCACTTGTTACCCCCCGATCGTGACATTGGTGGCCAGCACGGGGGATTTCTGAGTGACCCCCCGGTGGTATGTGACAATAGGTAATAAAACTCATGCAGTGAAAGATTTTATTACATGTAAACCAAATTTGTTATTTATATCATCTTTTGTCCTTGCGCCTTCTTCTATATAGGTAAGACTATTGTGGCGCCCATGAGGCTTCAGTTGCCACAGAGTATTGCATCTAATTTAAGGTATAATGCTGCACCCGGATCCTGAGGAGATCGGTACCGGTTTCATCACTTACACACTCAAATACATGACCAGGTTGCCCTCTACAATGGGGACCGGGCTAGAGTAGGGTCTTAAGGATGCCTTCAAACATGGGGGGCACCACCCACTAGTGACAGGAACCCGGGGAGGGGCAGCCACTTAGGGAGAGTGAGGAGCCAACACAACAGTTAGGGGGAGTTCTCTAGCTTGAGAGGAAAGGAGCAGACGTGTCTCACTGGTGCTCTGATGGGACAGAGGAGTTCCCGTGGTTGCCGAAGGGAGAGTGTCACTGCTCCCTCAGAACTGGCGCCACACAGGGTGCAGGACCCTAGGGGAAATCACACTTCACGTTGGTTTTCCAGAATCTGCCAGGGGAGGGAGGTTTAAAGCTTCCCTGGCCCCAAAGAGCCCGAAAGCACAGTATCAATATAGGATCCAAGGCCTTGGACAGCACCAGGTCCCAGTGTGGAGCTGCGGTACCTGCTAATAGGGACAAGAGTACTACTCGAGACGAACTGGGGTCCCCAAGTAGCTTTAAGCCACGGGGATCCAACATACAAGGCGCAAGGAGGAAGGGACTCACCGAGCACCTCACCGGACTACCCTCTGAAAGGATTCGGGTTCACCATAGCCCATCACAGCAGGTGACCGGTATTACCCGGGCGAGTGGCACTAAAGACTGAGTAAACCACCTGGAACCGCAGCAACTGCTTTGGAATCTTTTTTTTTTTTTTTACCGGTGGCGCCTCTTGGCGCCAAATGCCATCACTACTTCTCTCATCATCCACCCTGGGGCCCGCTCCACCTCTGGGGAACGATACCATCTCTATCTGCTACTACCATCCGCCCCAGAGGACAGCGACAGCAGCAGCGGCTAAATCCCTGGCCGCATACCACAGGTGGTGTCACGACATTCATCCTACTACTACCACATCACACCAGCCCGGTAATGAGTAATTCAGGTAAGAGATACTGTGTGCCTGGTGACCCCTACCCCCTGGATGCTACACTATCAGACCGCTATATGTAACAGGAAAGAGAGTTCCGCAGCTGATACACCACATTAGAGGAGTCCATAGCGCTAATCCAGAGGTCTTGCATTTTGCAGGCATTGAAAGAATATCTTATCCAACCCCAGGAGGTAATCACCACAGAAGGCTTCTCAGAAGAGAAGCAAGTTAGATCATTGTTTAAAATTTACTGTCTTGAAGCATCATTTCAATAAATATTTATATAGCATGATTTTGGCTTCATGGGATGGTTTGTTCACAATATTGCAAAAATTAAAGACTTTTCTTTTCTGTGCCTTCATATTCTCTGAAGTTGTTGCAATTCTATTTCATGAGATTTGACCTGGGTCCCTGCTTTTTTGTCCTTTAAGTTTTGTATTTTTAATTGTGTAGATATTTTGTATGTTTGCATGAATTTAAATTGATGTGCATTACACCCCTTCGTTTATTCTGGCTAATTATACTCTTTCACTTTATTGACGTACTTCTTTGTACACCTGTTAAATAAGGAAGGGGCGGTAATTGTAGCTTCACTGGACCCGATGAAGCGCCACTGGGTGGGAAACGGCTGCTGTCATCCCCTCTTTTTTCCCTCCTGAGTATTGTATGTTTTAAACAATAAAGAAGAAAATTTCACCATGTGAGTGCCACTGCTACGTCTTTCTCCGATTCTTGAAAGTACAACTTTTCTCCTGCCTCTTTGTTGAACACCACCTACAGTTAGGTCCAGAAATATTTGGACAGTGACACAAGTTTTGTTATTTTAGCTGTTTACAAAAACATGTTCAGAAATACAATTATATATATAATATGGGCTGAAAGTGCACACTCCCAGCTGCAATATGAGAGTTTTCACATCCAAATCGGAGAAAGGGTTTAGGAATCATAGCTCTGTAATGCATAGCCTCCTCTTTTTCAAGGGACCAAAAGTAATTGGACAAGGGACTCTAAGGGCTGCAATTAACTCTGAAGGCGTCTCCCTCGTTAACCTGTAATCAATGAAGTAGTTAAAAGGTCTGGGGTTGATTACAGGTGTGTGGTTTTGCATTTGGAAGCTGTTGCTGTGACCAGACAACATGCGGTCTAAGGAACTCTCAATTGAGGTGAAGCAGAACATTCTGAGGCTGAAAAAAAAGAAAAAATCCATCAGAGAGATAGCAGACATGCTTGGAGTAGCAAAATCAACAGTCGGGTACATTCTGAAAAAAAAGGAATTGACTGGTGAGCTTGGGAACTCAAAAAGGCCTGGGCGTCCACGGATGACAACAGTGGTGGATGATCGCCGCATACTTTCTTTGGTGAAGAAGAACCCGTTCACAACATCAACTGAAGTCCAGAACACTCTCAGTGAAGTAGGTGTATCTGTCTCTAAGTCAACAGTAAAGAGAAGACTCCATGAAAGTAAATACAAAGGGTTCACATCTAGATGCAAACCATTCATCAATTCCAAAAATAGACAGGCCAGAGTTACATTTGCTGAAAAACACCTCATGAAGCCAGCTCAGTTCTGGAAAAGTATTCTATGGACAGATGAGACCAAGATCAACCTGTACCAGAATGATGGGAAGAAAAAAGTTTGGAGAAGAAAGGGAATGGCACATGATCCAAGGCACACCACATCCTCTGTAAAACATGGTGGAGGCAACGTGATGGCATGGGCATGCATGGCTTTCAATGGCACTGGGTCACTTGTGTTTATTGATGACATAACAGCAGACAAGAGTAGCCGGATTAATTCTGAAGTGTACCGGGATTACTTTCAGCCCAGATTCAGCCAAATGCCGCAAAGTTGATCGGACGGCGCTTCATAGTACAGATGGACAATGACCCCAAGCATACAGCCAAAGCTACCCAGGAGTTCATGAGTGCAAAAAAGTGGAACATTCTGCAATGGCCAAGTCAATCACCAGATCTTAACCCAATTGAGCATGCATTTCACTTGCTCAAATCCAGACTTAAGACGGAAAGACCCACAAACAAGCAAGACCTGAAGGCTGTGGCTGTAAAGGCCTGGCAAAGCATTAAGAAGGAGGAAACCCAGCGTTTGGTGATGTCCATGGGTTCCAGACTTAAGGCAGTGATTGCCTCCAAAGGATTCGCAACAAAATATTGAAAATAAAAATATTTTGTTTGGGTTTGGTTTATTTGTCCAATTACTTTTGACCTCCTAAAATGTGGAGTGTTTGTAAAGAAATGTGTACAATTCCTACAATTTCTATCAGATATTTTTGTTCAAACCTTCAAATTAAACGTTACAATCTGCACTTGAATTCTGTTGTAGAGGATTCATTTCAAATCCAATGTGGTGGCATGCAGAGCCCAACTCGCGAAAATTCTGTCACTGTCCAAATATTTCTGGACCTAACTGTATATGTGATCTAGCGGTTGGACTATTATTTTATTTAGTCGGGTTTTTCTTATTTCTAGTGGAGCTTTTTATGCGATTTGGTGTTGCCAGACATTTCTTTCATTGTATTTAAAAAACTATACTATTTTCTAATAATACCGCTTTTAGTTTTCAGTTAGTGTCGGGTGAGATTCTTGCAGAGGGATTGTGCATTATGGACCTGTAGTCAGGGATTGCAGGCTTACACAGTGTGCTGAAGCTGCTAGCTAAAAAATATATTCTATTCTCTTTAAATACCACTCTCAGTTAACAATAGTTTCAGGTGAGATTCTGGAGTATGTATCGCATATCGGATTCTAGCTTTACACAGCATGTTGCTGGTGCTAGCTAAAAAAACCAACTATTCTATTCTCTAATACCGGTCTTAGCTGCGTACATAATTTAAAATGCACAAGATCTGCGTTAAGGGACGTGGAAGTGAACGTCTTACTGATAGTGGTGCACACAGAGGCTGTGGCCATGAGCCAGGGCAAACTGGTCCTGGTGCGGGAGAGCAGCAAACATACTAATCATCTAGACCTAGCTACCTGTCTCACTTTGCAAGGGGCCTGGGACAGCACTGTTGAAGCAGGTTGCAGCCTGGATGACAGATAATGCTTTCAGTCAAGAGTTAGGACTATATAATCATCACCCTGATTATCCTCCTTGTCACCATGGGGTGTCTAAGAACACAAGTGATCCTACACTTGGCACTCCGAGGAAAGATTTACCTTTCAATTTATGACTTATTCTGGCCTCTCATCTTCCACGTTTCAAGAGGCACATGAGGAGATCATGTACAGTGATGCCCAAAATATTTGAGCAGCCATGATCAGAAGAAGGCTGTGATGGGGAACGGCAATTACTGTGGTGGACCATGATGAGACACTATTGCGAACAAGTCAAGTATTAAAGGGAACCAACGAGCAAGATTTTCATATATAAAGTATAAACCAGTTCTATACTGGCAGTAGGATGCTGAATGTAACTATACCTTTTGTTCAGAGATTAGATGTTTTATTTCAGAAATCTGTGCAAGTAAAGTTCCAGCAATGCACAGCTATTTGATTGACAGGTGAAAAAGGAGTGGGAATATGTGGGTTGGGTCTTGCAGTCTCTTCCCAGCCCTGTCTGCCTGCCTGGCCTTCCTCTTCCTGTTCCGGTCATAGATGTTAATCCTGGTGTGTGTGCAGTAGCATTTTTAAGTATTGCAGAAAACTCTTTACTAAGATGGCTTCAGAGTCGGCGTCTGCATATAGCGCTATCTCTGGTGCCAACCTTGTGATCACATATGGCAATCAGACTAGCTCCCTTGATCCATGTCCAGTCACAGAATCTAATGTACATACTCCAGTAATATTATATTTTTCAAGAAAGTCATCTAGGATCCTCTCACATTTTAGTAATTAATCAACTATTAACCCTTTCGCCAAGGGCAATTTTTCGTTTTTCCATTTTTTTTTTACTACCCTACTTCTGAGAATCGTAACTTTTTTATTTTTCCATCAATCTTGCCATATAAGGGCTTTTTTTTGTGGGACGAGATGTACTTTTAAATGAAATTATGAATTTTACTATATAGTGTACTGTTTTTGGGATATTTTATCACCCTGTTCACTATTTGGTAAAACTAATGGGTCGGTGTGATGCTTCAGGTCAATATCAGTTCATAGACACCAAACATGTATAGGTATACTTTTATCTAAGGGGTTAAAAACATTCTGGGATGATGTCTTCTTCTCTCCGATGTAATCTGGCATAAACACAGTCTTTTGAAATAGATCCTTTGATAAAAGATGAATGGTTATCAATTTGATACAGTCCCATATTGTTTATCATTATTAGATCAGATCCATAAACTTTATTCTTTATTGCAAGTCCATATATTTAATCAAAGTCCATAATCAATGTTGATATTATTATTATTATTATTTATTTATAGAGCACCATTGATTCCATGGTGCTGTACATGAGAAGGGGGTTACATACAAAATACATATACAAGTTACAGTAGACAGACTAGTACAGAGGGAAGAGGGCCCTGCCCTTGCGGGCTTACATTCTATACATTCTATAGGATTATGGGGAGGAGACAGTAGGTGGGGTGTAGGTGGGGCGGCAGCTCCGCACGGTGGTGGGGCGGCAGCTCCGCACGGTGGTGGGGCAGTGAGGTCATTCAAGGTTATAGGCATTTCTGAACAGATGAGTCTTTAGGTTCCGTTTGAAGTTTGCAAGTGTAGTAGATAATCTGACGTGTTGAGGCAGTGAGTTCCAGAAGACTGGGGATGTTCGGGAGAAGTCTTGGAGGCGGTTGCATGAGGAGCGAATGAGAGAGGAGGATAGAAGGAGATCTTGGGAGGACCGGAGATTACGTTTTGGAGTGTAGCGAGAGATTAGTTCAGAGATATATGGAGGAGACAATTTGTGGATGGCTTTGTAAGTCAGTATTAGTAGTTTGAATTGGATACGATGGAAGATTGGGAGCCAGTGAAGGGACATGCAGAGAGGAGAAGCGGGGTGGTAGTGAGGCGAGAGGTGGATCAGTCGGGCAGCAGCATTAAGGATGGACTGGAGAGGGGCGAGCGTGTTAGCAGGGAGACCACATAGGAGGATGTTGCAGTAGTCGAGGCGGGAGATTATGAGAGCATGCACTAGCATTTTTGTAGATTGAGAATTGATGAAGGGACGGATTCTGGAAATATTTTTGAGTTGAAGACGACAGGAGGTGGTGAGGGATTGAATGTGTGGTATGAAGGACAAGGCAGAGTCAAAGGTCACTCCGAGGCACCGAACTTTGGGTGCTGGGGAGAGCGTGATGTTATTTATTGTAATAGATAGATCAGGTAGAGAGTGTAGGTGAGATGGAGGAAAGATGATCAGTTCAGTTTTGGCCACATTGAGCTTTAGGAAGCGAGAGGAGAAGAAGGAAGATATAGCAGATAGGCACTCTGGGATTCTGGACAGCAGAGATATGACATCTGGGCCAGAGAGGTAGATCTGAGTGTCATCGGCACATAGGTGGTACTGGAAGCCATAGGACTTTATGAGTTGTCCCAGGCCAAATGTATAGATAGAAAAAAGTAATGGTCCCAGGACAGAGCCTTGAGGGACACCAACAGAGAGAGGACGGGATGAAGAGGTTGTGTGGGAGTGGGAGACACTAAAAGTGCGGTTGGAGAGGTATGAAGAGATCCAAGAGAGGGTGAGGTCTCTGACACCAAGGGAAGAGAGGATCTGTAGTAGGAGGGAGTGGTCAACAGTGTCAAAAGCTGAGGATAGGTCTAGAAGTAGGAGTATGGAGAAGTGGTTGTTAGCTTTGGCAGTAAGTAAGTCATTTGTGATTTTTGTCAGGGCAGTTTCAGTGGAATGATGTGGACGGAAGCCGGACTGTAGGTTGTCAAAGAGAGAGTTAGAGGAGAGGTGGGAGGAAATTTCAGCATGGACGTGCTGTTCCAGGAGTTTTGAGGCGAATGGGAGTAGCGATATGGGGCGATAGCTGGCAGCAGAGGTTGGGTCGAGGGAAGGTTTCTTTAGGATGGGTTTGACTGTTGCATGTTTAAAGGCAGAAGGGAAGGTACCAGTTGTTAAAGATAGGTTGAAGAGATGGGTTAAGGCTGGAATTAGGATAGTGGTGAGGTTGGGGAGGAGGTGGGTTGGGATGGGATCACGTGCGCAGGTGGTGAGGTGCGCTTTTGAGAGAAGATGTGCAAGTTCTTCTTCGGTGATAGTGGAGAGGAAGTTTATGGGGGAGGAGCAGTGGTCTGTTATATGAAGGGGTTGTGGTGGTTGAGCAGAAAAGACTTGTCTGGTTTGGTCGATCTTTTCTTTGAAATATGTGGCAAATTCTTCTGCGGAAATGAGGGAGGTTGGAGGGGGCAGTGGTGGGCGAAGGAGGGAGTTGAAAGTATTGAATAACTGTTTGGGGTTGTGTGTTAAAGAGGATATGAGGTTTCTGAAGTATTTCTGTTTAGCCGAGGTAAGGGCCAAGCGAAATGTGTGAATTGCATTTTTGAATGTGGTGAAGTCTTCCTGGGAGTGCGTTTTCTTCCAGCGCCGCTCTGCAGCCCTAGACACTTGCCGCAGTTTTTTAGTGAGGCTGTTGTGCCAGGGTGGTCTATTGATTTGTCTCACTCTGCCGTGCACAAGGGGAGCGACTGAATCAATAGCTGATGTGAGAGTGGTGTTGTAGAAAGTGGTGGCACTGTTTGTGTCGTGCACTGAAGATATGGAGGACAGTGGTAGGATAGAGTCAGAAAGGGTGTGTATGTTGACGTGTGCGAGGTTTCTGCGAGGGTGTGATACGTGCTGGACAGGAGGGGCAGGTGAGGAGGACAGAGCAGAGAAGGTCAATAGATGGTGGTCAGATAAAGGGAGAGGGGAGGTAGTGAGGTTAGATAGAGAGCAGAGACGGGTGAAGATAAGGTCTAATGTGTGTCCATCTTTATGGGTGGCAGAGGTGGACCACTGAGATAGACCAAAAGATGAAGCAAGGGAGAGGAGTTTGGAGGCTGCTGACTGGCGGGTGTCAGTGGGGATGTTGAAGTCACCCATGATGATAGTGGGAATGTCAGCAGAGAGAAAGTGTAGAAGCCAGGCAGAGAACTGGTCGATAAAGGAAGTGGTAGGGCCTGGGGGTCTGTATATGATGGCCACTTGGAGGTTGGAAGGAGAGTAGATGCGAACAGAGTGCACTTCAAAGGAAGGCAGGACAAGGGAGGGTAAGGGTGGGATTGGATTAAAGCTGCAGTTGTTAGAAAGAGGGAGGCCCACTCCTCCACCTTGTCTATTGCCAGGGCGAGGAGTATGGGAGAAGTGAAGGCCACCGTAGCACAGCGCAGCAGGGGAGGCAGTGTTGGATGGTGTCAGCCATGTTTCAGTGATGCCCAGAAAGGATAGGTTGCTAGAGGTAAAGAGGTCGGGAATGATGTGCAGTTTGTTACAGACCGAACGGGCATTCCACAGCGCTCCAGAGAGAGTGGGCGGCGGAGTGGGTGAGAGGGGGATGGGTTTTATATTGGAGAGGTTGCGGTAGTTACTAGTAAGGGTGGAGCGATTGGGGGGTGGTAGAGAGCAGTGTCCCATCTGGGGGGGTCCAGGATTGGGAGATATGTCACCAGCAGTGAGGAGAAGTAGAGAAAGGGAGAGCAGGTGGGAGAAGGAGAGTGGACGGCATGATCTGCATGTTATTAAGAGAGACCTGAGATTTAGGAGCAGGTCAGCAGATGAGGACAGGTGGAGAGGTAAAAGGGAAGGGGAGATGAATATTTGTTTGGCGAGTGCTGGCGTTGTGGGATAGCGAAGGAGAGTGAGGAGGAGTGGAACAAAAACTGTGAGGGCATAGGTGAACATGGTGAGTTTAAGGTTTACATATGGGAATATGAAAAAGTGTAGGGGAAAAAATGCAAGTGACAAACAGTTAAGAAGGTAACGCTCACCTTCTGGTCACTTCTGGGACATTTCTGGAATATTTCTGATTGCCCACTTAGAAAATCCCACTTATGAAATCACACAGACCATGGTCAGAACAGACCTGTGCCAACAAATTTATACAACTCTAGAGGCCTAGAAAATGACTCAGGTGTGAGCAGAAGGGAGGGGGATAGAGGAAGAGAGCTCTGAGAAACACACCAGGGGTGAATTAGTAAGTACAAACTAAGAGAATCATTTGGACTACTTCACAGCTAGAAAACAAACTACTTAAGATGCAGAAGAAATAGACAGGTGTGAACCAAGAACAAAGAGTTAGAAGAATATGAAATTCAGATGGCAATGGCAGTGGTTGGAACAGTATCACATACCAATAGAAATAACATACAGGAAAGGATAGACTTCAATGGGAATGGCACAGTTCATAAGTGTAGAAGAATAGCATAGGCCTCTGATATCTGTGCAGTGTAATTTACATTAGTCACCTTGGATCCTCTGTGCTGCCTGATGTCATTCCTTGAACAGGTGTTGAGACGTTCTTGGTCAGCACGACAGGGGTTAACTTTAACACTTTATTGCTCTCCTTGGTAACTGTGGTGAGGTCTTAATGCACAGACCATGTGTCAGGGTTGTAACATTGTCCATCCTGGCACCATAAGATCACCATCTTTGCTGAGGTCCAGAAGTGGTAAGTGTATTGTATTTAACACAGTCTTATTTGAGACGTTACCTTTTGGACCTTTGAGTATCAGCTTTTGCAACCTTTTTGTGGAACTCCTTTTTACTTTAGAAGAATTAATAAAAGTCTTTTATCTTTCTGTAATCTTGATTGAAGACTTCATTCCCTAATCTAGATAGGAAATCTGGTAATGATACTACCACTAATAAATGTCACAGCGTATCATAACTCTAATATTACTATACCATGTCATTATTATTATCATAAAAGTATTAATATAATTGATTCTTAGAATGATGAAATAATACTGCATAATGGTATAGACAATAATATTTCATGTAATAACCGTTTTTGTCATTGGTGTATTTACCTTTCCAAACCCATAGGTGGCAATGTGTTGAATGTAACCAAAATGTAATATTCAATATGAAATAATATAATATGTACCTATAATATGTACCATATTATAAATATGAAAGGCAACAATGTGGCTTATTTAGTTAGATCATTTGTAAATTATAAACCAAAGCAAATAACCTTTTAGAAAAGACTGGATAATTCCATCAAAACACAATATTACTCATTATAAATGATTATTATTGATTAAAAAATATAATATATTTTAATATATATGAAGGTAAACCTAGATGTACCTCGATCTTCCATCTTTATTACTCTAATTTAATTTATTTGATTTGTCTATTATTTATTAAATAACCTACTATATAAGAAACTGGGTAACTATAACCAATATTTCATCCTTATTGTGATAACATACTAATATAAGAATAAGGTATTATTAGGAAGTAAATAATTAAATATATTGATGAATGAAGTGTTCTTTTCTTCCAAAAATTGGAACTTTCCCTTTTAATATGATTCATATTTAATAAAGTAATATTCTTATATTAGATATTACTTAACTAAATATTGAAGTGTTTCCTCAATTGAGATATTAAAAATTAGAAGGAAAAATAAAAATTGTAGAATTTAAAATTTTGATTAAAAATTTAAATATTGAATAAAAAATAATCAAAATAAAAAAATAAGAATAAAAAGGAAAATGAAAATCGGAAAAAATAAAAGATAAAAGTTGGAATAAAAATAAGACCTTCTTGTATATGACACTTATGTCCTTAATAACACATAACCTTAATATTACCAATATCTTGTATGATTTCCATACCTAAAAAACACCAAAAAGGAGCCAAGACAAATGATATGTGCACACACAGAATGTGGTGAGCCTTCCTCATAAAGATGGCTGCAGCCGAGGTGCAAGATGCTGATGTCACAGCCACTCAACCTCCACACTAGAGGGGAGGGGCGGCTGCTTAGCATAAGACATGCACACTAATAAGGCTTGCACTGGGAGCCCATCATATAATGAGTGAAATGCACAGTGTCTGAACTGTGACCTATAAATGACGCCAGAAACCCAGGTCAGGCGGGCTAAACAGCACTATATAGGTGCATCTCGCACGGATACACGAGACGCACAGTGTCTGAATAATGGCTTATAAATGACGCACAACACCAGGTCCAGGCGGGTCAGTTAGCACTATGAGTACATAACACATGACAGGCTCACCATTTAACCACCTGAATTCAAAAGGTCCACACACATCCTGCAAAAATGGATAAAATGTGCCATACCTCAAATAGTGAGATATTAGTTTATATTTTGGCCCATGATTTCCATACCTGTCATATCATTAACCTATAAAAATAATTAAGTCATGTAACCTTGCTGATAATACTCTTTTTTAGTATATAAAATGCATTGTGATTACCATACTTCAAATATTTTTTATTTTTATTCCCAATTTTTCCTTTGTACCTGATTAATATTGACTATTAAAGTATTCTGTAGACACATATATTAATCAAATATAAATATGTAATTAAAACCCAACCTTTTCCTTTTAATATCATGAAATTGATATTATAAAAAAAAATAATATGTCAAGATTAAATTAAATTAAAATTTATGTTGTATCTTCAAAACCATATTATAAATATTACTTCCATATTTGAAAAGAAAATGATTACCAATCTGTGTATTAATACAATAAATAACACAAAACTGTATAAAATTCAAGACATTAAAAATACTTATTCTAGAATGTGATTCTTCAGAGTAAACCTTTGATCTGGGTCCTGACACATCTATACTAAAGAAATATGTCCATGAATAAGATATATTCTGTATAAATTCCTTCATTATTAATACTTATGTACTATAACTTATTTATTCTAATAATATATATACATATATATACCTAACTTTGAAGTAAAAAAAAAAAATGTTTCCTTTTTTTTTCCTTTGGAAGCTTCAAAGAACTCTGGATAGAATTTCAGTCAACAGCTGTTCAGTCAATTAGACTTCCTCACTGTATATACAAAACTATCCACATACAGACAGACATTGACAACACATATCCCTTTTTTTAATTTTCAATTTTTCTATGCGCATTTCAAAGATATGATACTAATTTGACATACTTCTTGAAGTATACGAATAATTACATTTTATTTATCCCATATACTCATGGATAACAGGTACCTTTGATAGTCACATACTGTACGTTTGAGCATAGGACAGACAGACACTTATTATTATTAGCTCAGTATTCAAAGTCACATGCTTTTTGGTTAAATACAAAAAACATTTCATTCCAACAAAGCAAGCAAATTTAAGCATTCCACTCCAAAACTCAGATTACATTTCAAATAGCACTAAGGAAGATATATGTATATCCATATTCCTGAAAGAAAAATGTTAAAAACAACTGATCTTCCTCCTGACGATAGCTACCTGAGAAAATAATAATAATAATTATTATTATTACTATTAAGCATGCTTTAGCGATTAGCCTTACGCAAATATAAGATATATGTTACCTGATTGAGGATAAGAACAAATTTATAAATAAAAAAATTAATACTTCATCAATTTGCTTTACTGATAAATTCTGAGGGAAATAAAAGAATAAAATTATCATATTTATGTGTGAAGCCCCACAGGTGTTGTGTCGGTGTCGGTGCGTTACCTTCAGGGACTCCACGTTGCTGTGTCTCCGTCACTGGTAGGAAATCTTCTTGTTTGATCGTGACGCCACTCTCAGATTTGCGGTCAGAGGGGACCGCCACTGCAGATTAGGAGGCACCTGGGGCTGATGGTGGGTGCAGTCGGGTGTAGTAGCCTCCTGAGAGTGAGGCAAGCCCCAGGGCCCTTTGTAAAGCTGTAGTACCACAAGTCGCAGAATGACCACACAGGCAGGATGTCTTTCAGGGTTTTTACTCACTTCAGGTGGCAGGGTGAGTAACCCGGGCGTAGCTGAGATGAACCAGGTAGGAACCAGGTATCCTTCAGGCTGACTTTATGAGGGTGACTACTGACTCGCCTTCCTTAGCCCTTGGTGGTTTGGGGTGACCCCGACTTTGAGTCCCTATGGGGGTCACCCAGGGAAGATGCTGCAGCCTCTCTCCCCTTGTTGTTTGCCGTGTGCTTGTTCCCCGGACCAGGCCACTCCAGCCTCTTGCCTCCTATGACCTATGGGCCCAATCTTGCGGTTACGTGGCTGCGGCTTTTGGTTGTTGTGGTGTGGGCTGTAAGAGCCCCACACCGGCAGGTTTAGCAGGGAAAGGTGAATCTATCCTCGCTTCGGGATCTGCCGCCCGGTTGGGCCTGGTGCTCTCTAGCAGTCTCCTTACTTCCCACTCCGTTGCACTCTCTAGCTGAAGCTGGCTTTCAGGCAGCACTCCTAGTTGACCGTTCTCCCCCGTCTGTAGCCACTGCGCGGGCGCTGTTAGACAGCAACAGCCCCACAGGTCTGCTCCTCACTGAGCCCTATGGAGTTCTGCTCTAACTGACTCACTGGTGGGTTATTCCATCTCTACTCTTTCTGCTGACATCTCCTCAGTCCGAGCTCCAAGCTCTAACTAACTCCTCCTATCTCTCTTTCCTTCCCCACTTGTGTCTGCCTACGCCACCTAGCAACCAGACTCTCTTACCACACCCCTTGAGAGGAGATGGAAGCTCTCACCCCCTCCACTATTCCAGTGAAGGCGTAGGCTCTGCCCCCTCCTGGGTTCCCCAGGGGTCCTCTCTTAGGTACATGTGTGAGGCCTGATCACTATGCGCCTGTGTTCCACACCCCAGTCAGCCATCTGGATTACCTGTATTGTACTGTCCCCAGCATGGGTGCAGTACTCAGTGGTGCCTGACCAGGTCAGGGGCGCCACATATGATAAAAATGAAACACTTAAAGTAAGTTAGACTTTTTTTCTTATTATTTTTTTAAAATATTATTCATATACAGAGATCAAACTATTAATTTATAAAATTTAACTATCATATAACTGAATGAAAATATAACTTTGATTTTACTATCACTACTTCTAAATATATAATATGCTATATGAACATATATATATATATATATATATATATACGTAATGCATATATATACGTAATTCACTGTATATGAATAATTATGAATATCAAATACGAATCACCATATTTTATTAATTCAGAAATCCCCTTCTACCCAAACTGAAGACCAACCTAAGTTTTTCTTCCAAGATCTGATCTAATAAATTTTTTTTTAAACTTTTGGAATCTCTGAAATTATTTTGTAACTCCGTTAACTCATGAGACAAAATATTTCTTTCAGGAGAGTTCATCACCTGTTTCTGTCTGTCAGGGCTTTTAAAAATAACCTGTCTGAGATCATCAGTATGGGATCTTGTGACAAGTCCCTCCTTTGGAGACAAAGGAAGCGAGGGTTTTTCCTATGAAGATAATAATTGTGATGGATTGTATGATTTATAATTTACATGCAATTTGCTACGAATTTCATACATTTTGTCACAGGAATATTTGGATCTGGGAGACAATGTTGGTTTGTCATAAAATGTCACCTTTTTTGGTTTTACAGAATTAATTAATTTCTGTTTTAATTGAGTTTGATGATTTCTAACAAAATCGATAAATTGGGTACTTTCGAATAGATTCCGTTTCTTTAAAGCGATAGCACAGGTTTTAGTATCAAGAATTTTATTACATTTCTTGACAAACAAATGTACCATTTCATTCGGCCTGACATTTGGAATGACCGTCCTATATAAACGTTCAAAAACGTACATAAATGAGAACGTACTTTCATCCTGTTCAATTTGTAATTCCTTCAACATCTCATAATCTGGACTCGCTTCATTCCTTTCACAGGAGATGAGATTTCTCAGCCTTGTGATGTCATCATCATTTGAACAATCAAATGTCTCATTGTCAGAAGACTTTTTTAATACCAGCTGTCTGAAAAAATGTTGGGGTATCCACATATAGAATATCTGGGTCTTCTCACTATTGGTTAAATTTAGCTTTTCAACACTACTTTCAAATATTTCTGAATTTCTCCATACATGTATTTTGGAATCATATTTGGGAATTAATTTGCATAAGTCCAAAAGATTCTTCCTAAGTTTAAGTTCTAACTTAGTCTGTTCTATTTTTAGAAACTGATCATCGCCATTTTCTCTGACAACTTTTTGCACATCTCCTACTCTGGCTCCTCCCACTTCTGGCTTCTCTATGTAATTTCCTGCTTCTTTTCCGGTGTCCTGAAGGTCACCTTCAATAGACAGCACATGTCTGCGGCCATCTTGATTACAGTCAAAATCTGACTTTTCATTAGCAAGATTACAGTCAGAATTCACAATATCACTTACTGACATTTCAGGTTGGCCATTTCTACCATCTTTACATTTTTCTAACACTAACTTGTGAAATTCATAGACTAAATGACAGACATTCCTGATTTTCTGTTTCTCTCTATTAAAAGACATTGCACATTCTACACGTGAATTCTCAAGTTCACATTCCCCATAAAAGCTTAACCAGAGCGTCTCTACATTAGAAATATCTGAATATGTGAACTGTATTTTACTTTGTTTAGCATAAGAAGAGATAAAATCAATTTTCTTACCTAGAATTATAATCAGCACTTGTAGACTTCTTATTGACTGACTTATTATTTTTCCTCCAAAGACACGTCAAAGGATTATCCTCTGTGGCTTTGTAAACTCTTTAAAGTTCACTTAAAAAAACATTCATGCGACTTGACTTATCCGTATTTCCTAGGTCCCGCGTGATTTTTATAAATTGTCGATTCCTGACACTTTGCAAGAGGTATTCATTACTTCTGTCCCCCGTTGTGCAAAGTGAAGGAATAAGTAAAAAAATCACGAATAGCTGGCTCACCAAAATGTTAAAAATATACTCTTAAATATATTTTTCTTCAAATACGTGATAAACGCATGAAAGAAAGAACTTCAAAAAATGTAAAAATAAATGTATTTTATATCTGATAAAAATGGTTGCCAAATTATAAAGTTGCAGTTCAGTTACAGAAAGGAAAAATAATATTCTTCGTTAGCTTACGTAAAAGAGTTCAATTAGTCCATACTAATCAATAGAAATATTCATCCATCTTTCCTTGGTTCCTGAATAGATGCAAGGATGATATGCTGTAGGCCTGACAGGCATGTCTTGCTTCGTTGGGGGCTGGATCCGTTGAACAGGCTCTCAGTAGCCTGACATGTGCTTGTGAGCGACAGCGCCCCTCCCTCTGTGTCATATTTATACAGCTGTCCAAACCCATATAGGGTTATTCTGTTGAGCACAGTTACACATGATGTAATCCTCTGGAAAAAATCCAGATAGAACAAATATATATATATATATATATATATATATATATATTGTGAGGCAGTGACAGGGGTAATATTTGAAGACCGCTATGTGTCCCCCAGAATGTGTCAGGAAACCCTCTGAGTTTGCTATAGCTATTACTGGGAGTATAGCACAAAGGGTAACAGGGAGACAGATCCCTCCTCCCAGTCCAGGTTTTGTAGCAATCCTCATGTCCGGCATTTTCGTTTAAAATCATGCAGAGCACAGCAGGGTGTGTCTCAGTTGAGAGCCAGGCTTGGTGAAGCTAACACACGCCGTGTGAGCTGGGCTGGCTCTGTGTGGAGTGAACACAGGCCAAGAGTGTGAGCCTAGGAGAACCTTACACAGATCCCTGCGGTTAACGGGGTCCTAAGGTAACAAGACTTTTTGATGCAAAGAATTTGTCTATATGCACCGGCTGTGATCCGGAAGAGACTTTGACAGTGGGAAATTGGATCTATTTATGCTGCAACAATAAATAGACTGTTGGTGTGAACACGCTGCTGCCTCACTGCCTCACGTTTTTGCCCAAGCAACGCTGCTACCTCACATTATGGTGGAGAATGCGGGCATGGCAGCCTGGTTGCTAAGGGCAATGGCCTAAGAGGTACTTACCCGGAAAAAAAAAAAGGAATTTTTTTTTTTTTACTGACTGTTTGCGGTGGATCGGCGGGTCCACGAAGCTTACAGGCGTTGCAGCCTGGTTGCTAGGGGCAACAACCCAGTTTTCACATGTTTATGATCAAGCCTGCAAAGCTACAGTTTAACTCAGCAGCCACTATGGAGGATCTTGTAAAGCAGCTGGCCCAGGCTAATGCTCAGCAGCAACAAACCAATGTCCAGCTCCAGCGGGCGTTCGTTCAGCAACAGGAGACAAACAGCTTGTTGGCTAAGCTGCGAGAAGCTGCGAGAAGCGCTCCCAGCGGTAACTCCAGGTCATCCAGTCCTTCCTGCGGCCCAGGACAGAGTAAGGGCAGCACTTACGAGGATGAGTGCAGAGGATGACCCAGAAGCCTTTCTCTCCGTGTTTGAGAGGACCGCTGAGCGAGAGAAATTGTCTATCGACCGTTGGACTGATGTCGTGGCCCCGTTCTTGGTAGGTGAACCCCAAAAAGCCTACCTGGATCTCAGCACGGAGGATGCCAAGGACTATGGCACACTGAAAGGTGAGATCCTTGCATGAATGGGGGTTAACACTTATCTCCGGGCCCAACGAGTGATTCAGTGGTCCTTTGAGGAGGGAAAACCTGCACGCTCACAGGCCCATGTCTTACTGGACCTTGTAAAAAAATGGCTGCAGCCGGAGACCTTGAACCCCGGACAGATGATTGAGCGGGTGGTGATTGAACGGTTTGTGCGGACTTTGCCAGCCCCCATTCAACGGTGGGTGGGACAGGGGGACCCCGGTACCCTAGACCAGCTAGTGAATTTAGTGGAACGCTACACAGCTACCCAGGAGTTGGTCCGGGACTCTGCTTCACGGCGGGCACTCCGTAGGGATACGTCCCCTTCACAGTTGGTAAAAGACTCCCGTCCCTCCTCGGGTGCTGCCCCGTCTTCAGCCCTGGCAGAGAGTAAACCCCAGACTAAGGTCAGCAGGAGTCCCGGTTCCCCAAAGTCAGACACCCGAAACAGGGACACCTCTGCTGTTATGTGCTGGCGGTGCCATCAGCTCGGGCATGTGATGGCACAGTGCCCACTCACATCAGAATCCATGGACTGCCGGTACGCTCGCCGGGTATCAATGTATGCCCATACTGTTTGTACCGTAAGCACTGTTACTATGGGGGAGGAGCCCCATCTCTGCAAAGTACGTGTTAATGGCTATACAGCAGAGGCTTTGTTGGACTCAGGAAGTTTAGTGACTCTTGTACATGCCTCCTTGGTCTCCGGGGAAAACCCTACGGGACATAAAGTAGGGGTACTTTGTATTCATGGAGACCTACGTGAATACCCTATGGAAAGGGTCACCATTGCTACCTCGTGTGGAGAGGTTCAACATGAAGTGGGGGTGATGAAAAGACTTCCATATGCTGTTATTTTGGGAAGAGACTTGCCCCTGTTCTGGACATTATGTGGGAGGCGACCTAGCCCTCCGAGGTGTATGATTGAACCAGGCCCTGAGCCGGACGATCCCGACTCAGGGATACCTGCCGTAGGGGTCACCAGTATAGGGACAGAGTGTAACCCTGCCAGGTTCCCCCTAGAGGTAATGGCAGGAGAGGTTGAGCCACCCGAGGCAATCCCGGAGTTGAACGTGTCTCCAGATAATTTCGGAACAGCACAGCTCCGGGACCCCACATTGGCTCCTGGACGTGGAAATGTACAGGTAATTGATGGGGTACCCCAGCGGCCTGGTGCCAGGCTGGAAACTCCCTACATGGCTCTAAAGCGAGAGTTGCTCTATCGGGTTGATACAATCCGGGGGGAAATAGTGGAACAGTTGGTGGTCCCTCAGCCGTACCGCCGTCAGACCTTGGAATTGGCTCATAACCACCTAATGAGTGGGCACCTAGGTGAAGAGAAAACGCGGGAACACATGTTTCAGCGGTTTTACTGGCCAGGGGTCGGCGCAGAAATTAAGAGGTTCTGTGAGTCCTGCCCAGTTTGTCAGTTGACCGCACCAACGCACCGTTTCCGTAGTCCTCTGATACCTTTACCCATTATAGAGGTGCCTTTTGAGCGGATTGCTATGGATCTGATCGGACCCATTGTAAAATCAGCCCGTGGTCACCAGCACATAGTGGTAGTGATGGATTATGCGACACGTTATCCGGAGGCCATTCCACTACGTCACACCTCGGCGAGGCTTATTGCTCGGGAGTTGTTTGCTATGTTCTGTCGCGTGGGGTTACCCAAAGAAATCCTGACCGATCAGGGCACTCCCTTTATGTCTAAAATTACAAAGGAACTGTGCAAACTCCTCCAGATCAAGCAGCTACGCACGTCAGTGTACCATCCCCAGACTGATGGTCTAGTGGAACGTTTTAATAAAACTCTAAAGGCTATGTTGAAAAAGGTGGTCTCCAAAGAGGGGAAAGATTGGGACATGTTATTGCCCTATTTAATGTTCGCTATCCGCGAGGTCCCACAATCTTCCACCGGGTTCTCGCCATTTGAGTTACTGTATGGCAGACATCCGCGGGGACTGCTGGATATAGTTAAGGAAACTTGGGAACAGGAGCCCACCCCTCACAAAAGCACAGTGGAATACGTTATGGGTATGCAGGATCGTATCACGGCAATAATGCCCACTGTTAAAGAGCATTTGCTGGATGCTCAGGCAGCCCAAAGTACTCAGTATAATAGAAAGGCCTCCATCAGGTCTTTTAAACCGGGAGATCGTGTCTTAGTCCTAATACCTACTGCAGAAAGTAAGTTCTTAGCCAAATGGCAAGGTCCCTATGAGATCCGGGAGAAAGTGGGGGAAGTAAACTATAAGGTGTATCAGCCAGGTAGAAGAAAACCAGAGCAAATCTACCATGTAAACCTGCTGAAGGCGTGGAAAGACAGGGAATGTATGGTGGCTGACGTAACGTTGGACCTAACCTTTTCAGGTGCCTTGACAACAACAAAGGAGGAGTCCCCTGATGATGAATTGGGAGTGAGGATAGGGGATTCTCTCTCAAAACAGCAGAGACGGGAGTCTCGGAGATTAGTGCAGCGGAATACGGATGTGTTCTCAAGCCTACCCGGCCGAACAACCGTAATGCACCATGATATTGTCACCGAGCCTCAAGTAAGGGTACGCCTGAGGCCATACCGGGTACCAGAGGCTCGTAGGCAAGCCATTGCGGAGGAGGTAAAAAAGATGCTCCAACTAGGGGTTATTGAAAAATCCACGAGCGAATGGGCCAGTCCCATTGTGCTGATCCCGAAACCAGACGGTTCTTTAAGATTCTGTAATGACTTCCGAAAGTTAAATGAGGTATCGAAGTTTGATATGTATCCCATGCCCAGGGTTGACGAGCTGATAGAGAGACTGGGACGAGCCCAGTACTTCACGACTCTCGATCTCACTAAAGGTTACTGGCATGTGCCGCTGACAGAGGCGGCAAAAGAAAAGACCGCTTTTGTCACGCCAGGGGGGCTCCATCACTATGTCATCTTGCCATTTGGTTTACATGCGGCTCCGGCCACGTTTCAGAGATTAATGGACATAGTGTTAGAACCCCATCAACCATATGCCTCCGCATATTTGGATGACATCATCATCTATAGCAGTGACTGGAGCACCCACTTATCTCAGGTACAAGCGGTAGTGGATTCGCTCAGAGCTGCTGGTCTGACGGCGAATCCAAGCAAATGTGCTATGGGTCTCAAAGAAGCCCGTTACTTGGGGTATGTGATAGGCCAAGGGGTTATCAAGCCACAAGTAAACAAAATCGAAGCCATTCAAAACTGGCCTCGTCCCCTTACCACAAAACAGGTAAGAGCCTTTCTGGGTATAATGGGGTATTACCGACGATTCATACCCAATTTTGCTGGACGGTCGGCGCCTTTGTCCGATCTTTTAAAAGGGAAGAAGTCGGTCATGGTCCACTGGAATACACAAGCAGAGGAAGTCAGCCTGTCCTTGTCAACCCTGACTTTCAAAAGGAGTTTATAGTACAGGCAGATGCCTCTGAGGTGGGTCTGGGTGCAGTTCTGTCCCAGGAGGTAGATGGAGAAGAGCACCCGGTCACCTATTTGAGTAGAAAACTCACCCCGGCAGAGAAGAACTATAGCATAGTGGAGAAGGAGTGCCTGGCCATAAAATGGGCTCTGGAATCCCTACGCTACTACCTGCTGGGGCGACACTTTCGCCTGGTGACAGACCACTCCCCTTTGGTCTGGATGAGGAATGCTAAGGAGAGAAATGCTAGAGTCACCAGGTGGTTTCTCTCCTTGCAGAACTTTCACTTTTCTGTGGAACACCGGGCTGGTAGGTTGCAGGGCAATGCGGATGCCCTGTCCAGAGGTCCCTGTATGTTGGCAAAAGTTCAACCCCGCCCGTTTGAACTGAGGGGGGGGATATGTGAGGCAGTGACAGGGGTAATATTTGAAGACCGCTATGTGTCCCCCAGAATGTGTCTGGAAACCCTCTGAGTTTGCTATAGCTATTACTGGGAGTATAGCACAAAGGGTAACAGGGAGACAGATCCCTCCTCCCAGTCCAGGTTTTGTAGCAATCCTCATGTCCGGCATTTTCGTTTAAAATCATGCAGAGCACAGCAGGGTGTGTCTCAGTTGAGAGCCAGGCTTGGTGAAGCTAACACACGCCGTGTGAGCTGGGCTGGCTCTGTGTGGAGTGAACACAGGCCAAGAGTGTGAGCCTAGGAGAACCTTACACAGATCCCTGCGGTTAACGGGGTCCTAAGGTAACAAGACTTTTTGATGCAAAGAATTTGTCTATATGCACCGGCTGTGATCCGGAAGAGAATTTGACAGTGGGAAATTGGATCTATTTATGCTGCAACAATAAATAGACTGTTGGTGTGAACACGCTGCTGCCTCACGTTTTTGCCCAAGCAACGCTGCTACCTCACATTATATATATATATATATCATACTATGTCAGCATTTATTTATCTTCAATACAGATACCTTGATATTTATTCCTTATAAGAACTGTTATCAATAAGCTATTCCCTCCAATATAGACAGAATTGTGAACATTTATAATATGTCCTATTATAAAGTGTTTGATAACTAGATGTATTAATTTTAATGTTTTTACATTTTCTGCGACCAAAAAACTTAATTTTGGCATTTGGAATTTTTTTGCAGCTACACTATTTACCGATCTGATGAATTGATTTTTTATTTTGATTGGGCATTTCAGAACATGGCGATACCAAATATGTGTATATTTTTTTAACCCTTTAATTTTCAATAGGGCAAATGTGAGGTGATTTGAACTTTTTTAGTTGTTTAATTTTTCAAAACTTTACTTTTTTTTAATTGTATTTTACTAGTCCCCTAGGGGGCTATAAGGATCAGTAGCCTGATTGCTTGTGCATTTCTGTAGATCAGAGCTGCACAGCTCTGCTGAAATGCTGATTTCCTCTTACTGTCCCAGTAGTAAGAGGAAGCGAGCCATGATAGCTACAGGACTCATCACATGACCCTCTGCTACCATGGCAACCATTGGCTTCACATGGTCACGTCATGTGACTACCGATGGCGGCGGGTGAGTGCACGCTTACCGCGACGGGCATTTACATTGCGCTGTCACATTTTAACAGCACAATCTAAGTGGTTAATAGGCGCGTGTGGATCACGGATCAACCCACACCTGAAAGCCGCACATGTGTGTCAGCTGTTCAAATCAGCTGACATGTGCAGGACTCACCGCTGGCTCAGTGCAGCAGCTGGCAGAGATTACCCTGACACTATCCATTACGTACCCAGTATGTGTCGTGAAGAAGTTAAAACATTATGTGACAGAGAGTTCCATAGTCTCACTGCTCTTATAGTAAAGAATCTGCATCTGTGATTTTGATTAAACCTTCTTTCCTCTACTGTAGGTGTAGTGGATGCCCTTTATCACTGTTGCAGACCTAGGTGTAAAAGGATCATTTGAAAGAGCTCGAGAGAGAGAGAGATTTCATGACCAGAAGTTCATTTGAATTGGGGCATGCCCAGAATAAAAAGACGGATCCGTCACTGGATTGCGTCATATAACGGATAACGACTGATTTCGCCGCCCATAGGCTACCATTAAAAAAACGCAGACGGAAAAAATCGTTACATTCAGCTTTGCTCCCGCCTGACAGTCAGTCAGTAAACAACTGATCTGTCACACGGTGGATGCAACGCAAGCCCATCAGTCACAATCCGTCGCTATTACAAATCTATGGGGAAAAAACGGACTTGTGCAAAATATTTTGCAGGATACCGTAATTCCTCAATGGCGACAGATTGCGACTGATGCAAAACAATGCAAGTGTGAATGTAGCCTAAGCCTTTGTTTTTCAAAACTGAATAACCCCAAGTTTAATAATCTATCCTGATATTGCAGTCCACCCATTCTCTTAACACCTTCACCCACAGGCCATTTTTCATTTTTCGTTTTCATTTTTTCCTCTCCTTTTTCCAAGAGCCATAACTTTTTTTTATTTTTCTGTCAATATTGCCATATGAGGGCTTGTTTTTTTACGCGACGAGTTGTACTTTTGAATTAAACCATTCGTTTTACCATATAGTGTATTGGAAAATGGGAAAAAATTCAAGGGTGGTGAAATTCCCCCAAAAAAGTGCAATTACACGAATGTGTTTGTGGTCTTTTATTTACCATGTTTACTATATGGTTTACTATATGCTAAAACTGACATGTCAGCATGATGCCTCACGTTGGTATGAATTCTTAGATACCAAACATGTATACTTTCACTTTTATCTAAGGAGGGAATAAAATTTAGAGGTTTGTCTAAAAAAAACCCACAATAGAGCTTTTGTTACCATTTTCGAAGACCCGAGGTGTTCTCTTTTTTTTGGGATCTGGGGCTTTTTGCATCTACAGCTGGCGCTTTTAATTATTCCATTTTTGCGTAGATACGACATTTTTGATCGCCTGTTATTGCACTATAATGCAATGTTGCGGCGAGCAAAAAACATAATTTTGGCATTTGGCATTTTTTACTCACTACACCATGTACCAATCAAATTAATTGATTTTATACTTTTAGATATGTTTATTCATTTTTTTTTTTGTTTTATTTTCAATGGGGCGAAAGGGGTGTGATTTATACTTTTAGGTTTTTTTTAATTTTTTTCAAACTTTTTTTATTGGTTTTACTAGTCCTTCTAGGGCAGTGTTTCTCAACTCCAGTTCTCAAGACCCAGCAACAGATCATGTTTTCCTCAATGTTAGACAGAATAATTCCATCACCTGTGCAACATTGAGGAAATCCTGAAAACCTGATTGAGAAAAACCTGAAAACATAATCTGTTGGTGGGTCTTGAGGACTGGAGTTGAGAAACACTGTTCTAGGGGACTTTATCATGTGATAAATTGATTGAGTGATTGCATCATGGGGCCGCTGATTGCAGCAGGGAACAGTGGTATCCCCGCCCCGGCCATTTAAATCGTGCTGTCAGATTTTGACAGTGCGATCCAAGTGGTTTGCAGGCGCAGGTGGATCTCTCAGATCAGCAGACATGTGCAGGAATTACCACGGGCTCGCCGTCGGAGCAATTGGCAACCCTGGGGGACACGACTTAGGACGTATATATTGGTCCACGGTCGTGAAAGGGTTAATAACCTTGGTTGCTCCTCTCTGCACCCACTCTAGTTCAGCTAGGTCTTTCTTATACACCAGAGACCAAAATTATACACAGTATTATACTTGTGGTTGCACTAGTGTCTTTTAAGGCATTCCATTATTTATTAGCCTTGGCAGTAGCTGCCTGACTCTGGTCAGTAAAGTTAAGCTTGCCATCCACCCATACACCCAAGTCTTTTTCAGTGACCGGTTTACCCAGTATTTTACAATTAAGTACATAATTATAAATGATATTTCCTCTGCCCAAGTGCATGACCTTAAATTTATCCACATTAAACTTCAGTTGCCATTTCTCAGCCCAAGCCTCCAACTTACATAAATTCTTCTGTAATATTAAATTATCCTACTTCGTATTGATTACCTTGCAGAGTTTAGTGTCATCTGCAAATATTGAAATTCTACTATCTTTTCTCCCTACAAGGTCATTAATAAATGTTAAAAAAAGAGGGCCCAATTCTCACTCCTGTGTTACACCACTGTTAACTGTGACCCAGTCTGAGTGTGTTCCATTAATAACCACCCTTTGTTTCTTATCACTGAACCAGTTCTTAACCCAGTTACATGTATTTTCTCCTATTCCCATTATTCTCATTTTATCTACCAACCTTTTGTGTGGCACTGTATCAAATGCCTTTGAAAAATCCATATAAACAACATCCACTACATTTCCCCGGTCCAGTCTGGAACTTACCTTCTCATAGAAGCTGATCAGATTAGTTTGACAGGACCGATCCCTCATAAAAACATGTTGTCACTGGGTAATGAGGTTATTCTTGTGGAGATACTCCAGGGCAGCATTTCTTTGGAAATCCTCAAGGATTTTACTCACAATAGAGGTTAAACATACTGGCGTATAATTTCCAGTCTAAGATTTTGTCCTTGTTTAGAATATTGGCATCACATTTTCTATGCAGCAGTCCTGTAGTACAGTTCCTGAATTATGGAATCTGTAAACATTAAAAATAATGGTCTATCACCATGCTTATTCCTGCA
This sequence comes from Anomaloglossus baeobatrachus, assembly GCF_048569485.1. NCBI lineage: Eukaryota > Metazoa > Chordata > Amphibia > Anura > Aromobatidae > Anomaloglossus > Anomaloglossus baeobatrachus. The sequence goes on along the minus strand of NC_134354.1, from coordinate 417,096,332 downwards.
ATAGTTGGGGATGTGTGACATCCGGGCCTAGGGATTTATTTTCATTAGTGATTTTGAAGTGGCACTCTACGTCCTACTGGGTTGAGCAGGTGACATTTAATGGGGAATTTATGGTATTCCTGATCAAGTAATCTGTCATGGAATTTTCTTGTATATACTGTAGAGATAAAGGCATTTAGCAGATTGGCCTTTCTTCATCTTCTTCCATCATTTCACCCAGACTATTTTTGAGGGGGCCAACACTATCATTTTTGAATGTAATACTGTTTATGTAGTTGAAGAATAATTTTGGCTTATTTTTACTTTCTCTGGCAAAGAGTCTTTTAGTGATGGACGGACTCACAGATACCCAGGATTGGCGGGTCCAACCGGGTTAAAAAAAAACAACCCAGTTTCGGCCCAGAATTGATCCCAGGTATCTGGCCAGATGCCACTCCCCATATAAGTGTTTGGGGATCAGAATCCGGTGCTTTAAAATGGTGGTAGAAGGAGTATGGGGATTGGAGTAAGCGCATTATACTTACTGAGTCTTCAGCATGGTTATAACTTAACTTCTGTGGCCGCTCATTATCCTTCATGCACTGCTTTACCCACCCACCAGAAGTTCCAACGTCTCTAATTGGTTGCAGTCAGACGTGCCCACACCCTGTGTGACATGTCTGACTGCAACTAATAAGAGGCGCTGTGTGTGCTTCTATCGCTGTAAAAAAAACCAAAAACATTGGAGTAGGGCCCCCCATATTATGATACCCAGCACAGATAAAGCATACGGCTACATGCTGCAGCCCACAGCCTTGCGCTAATATTGGCTATTTATCAAAATAAGAGGAAACCATATGTAGCTTTTTTTAATTATTTAAATAAATAATTTAAAATAACGGTGTGTAGTCACTCCAATATTGATACCTAACCATGATAAAGCCAATAGCTGGGAGCTGGTATTCTCATGCTTGGTAGGCCCATGCTTCTTGGCCCCCCAGCCTAAAAATAGCAGCCTGCAGCCACCCAGGATTGTCGCATTCATTAAATTCGACAATCTCGGAACTTTACCCAGCTCATCTCGATTGCCCTGGTCCGGATCATTACATGGAGTTTCCTGAGACCTCCAGGGGTGGGCCTGGTGCTCGGGTACTATTGAAGCCACACAGATCCAGGCTTTTACAGTTCAAGTCTGCCTATCACTAGCCTATTTATCTCAATCTTTACTGCCTTGATTTGCTTTTAACAGAATTTAATTTTCTATAAGTACCTCTTTAATTCTTTAAACACTTTCTTGTTGTCATTTATTGCGCCCTTACAGCCCTATTTATCTATATTGGTTTTCTCCTATCTCTAGCCTGTTTATTACCATAGGGTATATATTGTGCACAGGTACAATTCAGGATGCTTTTAAAAGTGTCCCATTTACTTTGTGTACTTTTGTTTTTCAGTTTATGGCACTAAGTTCATCTGTTATACATTGGACATTCACCTTCCTGAAATTGTGTCATTGTAACCCAGGGGTGGGGAACCTTTTTTCTGCCGGGGGCCATTTGGAAATGTCTACCAACCTTCGGGGGACGCACAAATTTATCATCTTGAAAATTACCCTAATATATTTTGTCAAGCAATTAATTAACTCACCACTACACCCCTACTATGGCGGCTGGAGCTGCTTCTCTTTTGTGCGGTGATATTGATCATGTTGCGTCTTACAACTGCTTTTCCAGGTTTCTCTCTGTCTGCAGCGCAGTCAGATTGGTAAATCATATACATCACATAGGAGACACTGGAGGCACATACATCACAGGAGGGGATGGGGGTATATATACATCACAGGAAGGCCTGGGGGCATAATACATCACAGGAGAGGCTGGGGGCATATATACATCAAAGGAGGGGCTGGGGGGCATATATACATCAAAGGAGGGGCTGGGGTATATATACATCAAAGGAGGAGCTGGGTATATATAATCACAGGAGGGGCTGGGGCATATATACATCACAGGATGGGCTGGGGACATACAGTATACACATCCCAGGAGGGTCTGGGGACATATACACATCACAGGAGGGGTTGGGGCTCGGACATCACTGGGGGGACAGACAGTACTGCTGGGCACAGACAGCACTGGCAGTGGCAAGGACAGCACTAGAGTGGCATGAACAGAACTGGGGGACACAGCCAGGAATGAGGGGGCACAGACATCACCAAGGGGGCACAGACAGCACTGGGGGTGGCACACAGCACTGGGAGGGGGGCACATAGCACTGGTGTGCATTCACAGTACTTGGGGGGTACACAGCACTGGCTGTTGGGCTCACAGCAGCAGGAGGCAAGATGTTCACAGCACCGCAGGAGGCACGAGACTCACAGCACCGCAGGAGGCTCACAGCACAGTGGAAAGCAGGAGGCTCACAGCACTGCAGGAGGTAGAAGGCTCTCAGCACTGCGGGAGGCAGGAGGCACACAGCACCGTGGGAGGCAGGAGGCTCACAGCACCGCGGGAGGCAGGTTGCTCACAGCACCGCGGGAGGCAGGTTGCTCACAGCACCGCGGGAGGCAGGAGACTCACAGCACTGTGGGAAGCAGGAGGCTCACAGCACCGCAGGAGGCTCACAGCACTGCAGGAGGTAGAAGGCTCTCAGCACCGCGGGAGGCAGGAGGCACACCGGGAGGCAGGAGGCTCACTGCAGTGGGAGGCAGGTACAATTGGGAGTATTTTATTACTCTTTCTCCCAACCCTTCTCTACTCATAGGGACACTATATTTTCATTAGCCTCACATATATTATCATGTAGGATGGGTTTTAGGGACAATTTTACATATAAATACACACCTCCGGAGCCCCTCTGTATAAATCCACTGACGTGCGCTGATCGCCGCAGGCTGCTTGCAGCAGCCGGCTGGGATTAACACTATGACCGCTAGGTCGTTAAGGAGTTAAACTGTTTAAACTCAAATATTTTTTTTTCTTTAACAAGTATTAGTAATGCAGGGATTAAGGTTAAAGGTGCTAAAAGAGCTTGTCTGACACTGAAATATTTTTTTCTCAAGGCATGGATGTTAATAATCTCCAGAACAGGCCCCTCCAGAGGTACGCTATGCCCCAAAGTCACAGGACCACTACAGCCTGTAACTATGTGGTTTCACTAAAGATGAGCGAACCTGAAGTTCAGTTTTCAGGCTAAACACAGACCTCCCCCAGAAGTGTTCTGCTTATGGCTGGCTGCATGCTGGCGGAGATGCGAACTGGCAATCAGTGACTTCCATTAGTGTTTGCATCAAGTTCGAACCCATGGAGGTTCAGCTGCACCAACTGAATTAAACTTCCACGAGTTCCCTCATCTCTAGTCTCCCCTTCATGGCTGACTTACTATGGCTCCTCAACACTTCCACTTTTCAATAATACCACTAACTGATGATCGTGGAATTTGTTTTCATCTTGCAACCAGCAGCTGATTGGTGGAGGTGCTGAGTGTTGGACCCTCGCTGATTTGCCATTTATGACTTTTCCTAAGGTTGATCATCGGTATTGTGACCAGAAGAAAATCTAAGGTATATTCTCAAGTTTTGGAATTTAACCCCTATCTGTGGCATAGGTGATACCCTCCCGATGACTACGTGTCTGACCCCTGGGGCCTCCACAATCCCAAAAAGCCCCTTGTGACTGAAGCGGTGGTCAATCATGCACATTCATTAACAGGACCACTGTAGATAGCCAGGTGCTGTGCTGTCAGCTGGTCTTTGGCACTCTCAGAAGAATCAAAGAAGCGGCTATGTACGTGAAGGACCATCCCCACATTCACGTTTTTGTGGGGGGGTCCAAAAGAATGAATGAAGTAAATATGCTCATGAAGGACTACCAGCTCATTCACATTCTTGTGGAAAGTCAATAAGAATGAATGAAACGGCTATGCACGTGAAGGACCACCACGCCATTCACTGTGTGTGTGTGTAGTAGGGTCCATAGGAACCATAGGCCACCTCCCCATTCAAGTTCTTTTGGGGTGTACACAGGAATGAAGAGTATATGCACATGAAGGACCAACACCATTCACGGTCTTCTATGGATGTGGGTCCATAGGAACGAATGAAATGGCTATGCACGTGAAGGACTACCACCCCGGTCACATTCTTGTGGGGGGGTACATAGAAATAAATGTAGTGACATGCACGTGAAGGACCAACACCCATTCATGTTTTTGTGGGGGGGATCCATAAGAATGAATGAATTAGATATGCACATGAAGGACCACCACACCATTCATGTTCTTGTAGTAAGTCCAAAAAGGATTAATGAAACAGCTAAGCATGTGAAGGACCACCACTCCATTCACTTTTTTTTGGTTGGGGGAGGGAGGCCACAGGAAAAAATACAGCGGATGCATGTGGACAACTTCATTTACGTTCTTGTGGGGGGTCCATAGGAATAAATGAAGCAGATATGCACATGAATGATTACCACCCATTCATGTTCTTGTGGGGGGAAGGGGGGTCTGAATCGCCCTAGGGCTAATGGGGGACTCGGTCCCGGGCGGTGTGTCGCTGGGATATGTCACTGGGTGGCCGTTGCTTGGTTCCGTGACCCTGGGGGTCACTTTAAAAGAAAGATTTTTGTGTACTCACCGTAAAATCTCTTTCTCTGAGTCTTCATTGGGGGACACAGGACCATGGGTTATGCTGCTGTCACTAGGAGGCTGACACTAAGTAGACAGAAAAAGTTAGCTCCTCCCCAGCAGTATACACCCTGAGCCGGAGGCGGACTCAATCAGTTTAGTGCACAAGCAGTAGGAGGAGAACCAAACAACCCTAGATAAGACAAGGAAAAAACTATAACCAATTAGTCGTGCGACCGATGGCCTGGGAATATGGCCACTGAGGCAACAGGCAGGTAAAATGTAACCAAAAAACACAAGCAGGGTGGGTGCTGTGTCCCCCAATGAAGACTCAGAGAAAGAGATTTTACGGTGAGTACACAAAAATCTTTCTTTCTCCATCGTTTCATTGGGGGACACAGGACCATGGGACGTCCAAAAGCAGTCCCTGGGTGGGAAGAGAACCATCACCGGAGATCGGTAGGAAAACGCTTCCTGCTGTCGGGCTTGACCCAGACCTACAAACACCTACCTTGTTACAGGTGTGCTACTGCCGCCCGCAAAGATAACGGCAAGACTGGCCTCTGCCAAAGCTTGGGTGTGAACCTGATAGGAACTAGTAAAGGTCTGCCGACTAGACCAGGTGGTGGCCCGGCAGACATGGTCGGTCAACGTCTGAAGTCCAATCATCCAAGAGACTCCCCTTGGACGGTAGAATGCGGCGGAGATCCGTCTTCCATGCGATAGGCTTCACATATGACGGAAAGGATCCATGTGGAAATTTTGGCCCTGGGCGCCGGCATGCGCCTCCTGGGACCGGGTGAAAGGATGAACTGTCCTGAAAGGATGAACTGACTGTCGGTGTAAACCGAAAAGTGCGGTCCTGAAGACATAAACTACTGAGGGCTCGTACCAGCTCAGGAACGAACTAGGCCCTTTTCAGGCTGAGAGAAGGTACTAGGACCGACCCGAAAACCCAATCTCCTTATCTGGAAGGAAGGCGGGCTGCCTTGGACCGAAAGGAGGGTAGTGGCCGGAGCACCCCCCTTGCCCTGCTGGAGGACCCGGAAAAAAAGGGGGGAAAAAAAGCAACAAGAGAGGGCTGGCCGCCCTGATGCCCTTTGAAAAAAGAGACGGCCACGAGGAGCCCACCTATCCAAACAGGTGGGAGTAGGAAGCACTCGAAAAGGTCCAAACCGGGAGCCTTGAAGTGAACCCATCGCTAGATTAAGGTCCCACGTTTCTAGTGGACGGTGATGCCGCCGAGCCAGATGGACGCTTCTCTGCGTGAAACACCTTGATCGTGGGACGAGAAGTGATAAGTCTCTGAAACCGAAATGACCGCGTCGACACCTGGCCCCTAGAGGGACGCGCTAGAAAACCGCATCCAGATCTGACTGCCAGCCTGGCAGCAGTGCAGGAAGGGAGAGAGAGAGAAGAGAAGATGTGCTCCTCACACCCCGGAGGAACTCTACACGTGTGATAATAAATCTTCGAGGGAACTGGCTTCCCGGTCTCCAACATTGTCTGCATCCTTCTTGCCAACCGGCCTGTGCGAGCTAGTACCCGAGATCCGCTATTAAGGCCGTCAAATGTAGGACTTCTGAGTCCTGGTGAAAGAGAGGGCCACGACACGGAAGAACTGGACGGTCTGGAAGGCGCCACAGGGCATCTGCGAGGGGTTGAGTGAGTTCTGTGAACTATGTTCGCCTGGGCCACTCCATAGCCACCTTCTGGCTTGGTCCATCTTGAGAACGCTCGAGATCATGGGAAGCCGTGGGAAGATGCCCGAGAGATTGAACTGGCCTCACGGCCGGGCGAGGGCGTCGTCACCTAGTGCAGAGAAGGGGGCACCCTAGATGCGCCGTTGACTAGAAAGCTGGATCGGGGGCCAATAGGACCACGACTGGAGGTCTTCCTTCGTTGTAGATCTGGCTGGTGACTTCCCTGTTGAGGAGCCATTTGCCTAGGTGAGGCCCTTCCTGCTGAGAAAAAACGGCCGTCCAAACGTCCACGGTAGGGATGTGTACTGCCGAGATTAGAAAGCGACGAGATCCGGCCCAGAGCAAGATCTTCTTGACCTCTTCCTTTGTCATGACACTTCCTGCGCCTCCCTGGTGGATGATGCACGCCGCCGCTGTGGCATGGTCCGACTGGAACCTGACCGGGCAACCTCGCCCCAGTGAAGAAATCGTAACCGGGCTAACCGGATGGATCTGAGTTCCGGAATGTTGAAGGGGAGACAACACTCAAGGGGTGTCCCTCGGGACCGTGCTGTGGAATGGTGGAATAGCCTACCCTAGCATAGGAGACTGGTAACGGTTGATACTATTCTCCAGAGGAGACGGAGAGGGGATCTTCCCAGGGGACGGTTACGAAGGCTGGTCCACTAGGAAGGGATTGGCGGGTCCCCAGGGCAAACGGAAGCTATTTATCTCCGTTCTTCAGTGGGGTCCCCTGGAAGGGCAAGGATGAGAACTGGTAAGTGTACCGCCGCTATCACCTCCACCAACAGCCGAGGACTCGCCTACCGAACCCGACTTGGTGCGGGGAAGAAAACTAATCCTGCGTGAAGAGTAACTTCCCTTGGGCGGTCTTGAATAACGTGCCCAAAGGGATGATCTACCGGGCCGGGGTCTGAAAGGACTCCAACCGGTAGATCAGCTACCCTAGTAGCGAAAAAGTGACGATGACGGTCTAAACCCCAAGACGACGATCCTTGAAGGAAGAAGTCTGGACCACCAGATCGTTTATGGGCGGAGTGACCGTAGCGGCCCTGTAGAGTAGGATGTGCAGGGACAGACGCCCTGATCCCCGCAAGCGCTCTTAAACAACTGGAATTGGCCGCTGCAATGCAAGGCGGAGGGACTGTTTGAGAGATAGAGGCGCCCTGACGGTTGCGGCTCGAACGGACTGGAACCGAGCGGTGAGGCGACGATCCTGAGCGTCTGGGCCGATGCTGGGAAGAGATGTGCTCTTCCCTCACGTAGCCTAGGGGAGAGATGTACGCTTCCCTCACGTAGCCTAGGGGATCCACTGGACTAACCTATCTCCGAAGGGACGGTCACCTAAGGACGGAAGGAAAGTCAGCGACTCTTTAGATGTCACCCCCGTGTTCCAGATCCTGAGTCAGAGGCCTCGACGGGTGGTCACACTGCTGCTATAGGCTCAGGCCGTGCAGCTGGTAAACGCCAGGGCTGTGATGAGAAGGTACTTACCGAAGATGTCAACCAGTTCTGAATCGGCAGAGATGGAATGTAGTCCGCTGCGTAGGGTGTCCGTGGAGTCCCTGAGAGACGTCACGTTAGGGATGATAAGCCAGGTGGAACCCTGGCGGGTCGATCACAGAGGGGCATGCCCCTTCTCTCCGGAGCCCTTTGGAGAAGGGATAATGACAATAACAAGACTTACCGCTGGTAAACGTCCTGTCCGGTTGTTGTCTGTGATGAAGCAGTAACTCTGCGAACTACTGGATGTCCACTGAAAACATCATGGGTCCGCCAGAAAAGTCTTAAAGGAGACCTGTGTGCTCAGAGAGGAGAAGAGGACTATCCGTGCTCTTAAGGTCTGACTCACCGATTTTTTTCCAGGCTATTCGTCATGCGCCGAACCTAGGCGCCTGCTCGGAATCCAGCAGAGGTGGTACGTCTGGGTCATCACCAGAGAGGTCGGAAGGCTTCTGGTCGAGCGGGAGCTTTGGACCTGGGAATGAAAAACCAGGGGGAGGCGCCGAAGGCGAGACCTGGCGGGTCTGCTTCAAGCAGCGGATGAGGTCCCTGGTACGGGACTCACCTCCCCCGATGCGTGCACGGAGAGAAAGGGCTGTCCGTACCTTTAAGGCTTGACTCACCATCCTTACCAGGCTATTAGTCATGCGCCAAACATCCGGGTTCTCCTGCTCGAAGTCCAGCAGAGGTGGAACGCCTGGGCCATCCCCGAAAGGTCGAAAGGCTACCAGAGGAGAGGCAGTCTGGACCTGGGGATTAAGGTGAAACCTGGGGGCGCAGAAGACGGGACCTGGCGGGTCCACCTTGGGCAGAGGAAAAGGTCCCTGGTACAGGACTCATCTCCCCGGGGGGATTGCGCGAGTCTTTTTGGATGGTACGACAGAGCGTCGGCCGGTGACGCAGCGCATGCGCACCAACCCGAGGGACGTCAGCGAGGGGATGTAGGGCCTGAGACAGGGCGCTAACCAGCCGGCAGGGGCGGGATACAGGGGCGTGCAGTGCCAGGGACTGCGGTAGCTGTAAACACTAATCTGGCATCATTTGGGGTAATTCACAACTGAGGGAACAGCCATATACTAACTGTATCTCTGATGCAAACCAAGAACCCGATAAGTGCTCGTAAGAGTTAATATATATATATATATATATATCTACATTTACATATTGTAAAAAACTCAGCCCATGATAAAAGAAAAAAACAAAAACAACCACTATCGTTTAATGAACGTGGCTAATTTTGGTCTATTTTTCCACGATATGAGGGTTGCTGCAGCCTTAGCAATCCGCAGACCAGGGGACTGCTATAATCCCTCTTTTTTTTTTTTTTTAAAATGGATGCTGAGGAGGCTGGAGGCGAGCCGAGGAGAGTGGGAAAAATCCTCCACCGCCCCCCCTGTGATGCCTGGGGCTGGGAGGAGGGCGGAGACGGAGCGGCCGGCGGCCAATAGCGCTGCGGCAGGAGGCGGGCCTGGGACGCCGGGGACCGGGCCGAAGCCGGGGCCTAAATTTTGAGGGTGCCGGTGCAGGGGAAGATACAGACCGGCGGTCCTGCCAGCGAATGGCGGCGGCGCAGCAGCGATGACCGGGCGCCGGCAGGGAGCTCTGCGTGCACGCCGGTGCACTCTGTCGCCCGATGCGGCCGGGGCGCCCGGTGACTAGGCCCAGATCGGGGACTAAATTTCGCAGCCGCCCGAGGAGGAGAAGGTAGGAGAGGGTGTCCTGTCTGATCAGCGGCATCGCCCCTGTCCAGTGTGCAGGCGAGGAGCTCTGCACCTGTGCCTGTGTGCCTCGCACCCTGGAGGAGTGGCTGCGGCACCAGGGAGAAGAATGAGGAAGGCAGGGAGGTGGACGCCAGTGGGGGGTGGGAGCCCCCTGTAAATGTAGCAGTGCTGCGGGCCCCAGCATACATCCAGACGCGCTGCGGAGGTCCAGTCCCTATTGCCGAGCCCCTTACACCCTTTGGGGTGATACCGCAGGGTGAAAAGGGGGTGCCCAGGAAGGTTCTGCCCCGCGTGCCGACCCGGGAGTGGTACCACGGAAATTGGACGGGGGAGAGGGCCCGACGTCTCAAGTCTCTGCGACCCAGGGGAGTGGTACCCACATGGGCTGCGAAAGGATGAGTGAAGAATAACGATACCTGTAGAAACAGAAGTACAACAGGGATGAGAGCGACGAGCGTTGCCGAGAAAAAATGAAAAAAAAATACGCAAAAATCAAGTGGCTGAAGGGGGCCCAGCCGGCCCACATCAGCCTCCTACGACACTAAGCAAAAACTGATTGAGTCCGCCTCCGGCTCAGGGTGTATACTGCTGGGGAGGAGCTAACTTTTTCTGTCTACTTAGTGTCAGCCTCCTAGTGACAGCAGCATAACCCATGGTCCTGTGTCCCCCAATGAAACGATGGAGAAAGGGGGGTTATTTACAGGGGAATTGTAATAAAAGTTTTTGTCGTGACACCACTTGCGGGTTGCAACTATTTTAGTAGAGCCGCCGCTGCACAGTTCTCACTACTAGGGCTGTTTGTAGTGGCAGCCTGGATGTTGAGCTCTCCGCAAGTAGGGCCAGGCCCCAGGGGATAGATGATGTTGTTGGGCGCGGAAAGAAGGTAGACCACACAAGGGATTGCAGTGTAACTGGTTCTTTTTATTCACAGCGTTGTTATGGCTGGCAACCTAATGAAGGCTGGTCCTCATCACTTGTCCCCTTAGTTCCAGTTCCTCTTCACCTGTCTCTGGTTGATGGGTCCCCGTGGCTTGGAGCATCTGGGGGACCCCTCCTGGAAGTCTCTCAGTTTTAAGGCCCCGTTACACATAGCAATGTCATTAGCAAGATCGCTGAAACGTCACAGGTTTTGTGACGCAACAACGACCTCGCTAGGTGTGACACATAGCAGCGACCAGCCCCCCGCTGCGATATCGCTGATCGTACCTGGACGTCTTGGTTCATTTTTTGATCGTTGGTGTCCCGTTGGGCAGCACGCATTGCTGTGTTTGATGCCATAACAACGACGAGTGACCTCATTGGCACGCCTGGGTGGAAACGCTACGCCTCTATCGAGGTCTGAGTCGTCAGAATAGCTGCTGTGTGACAGGGTCCCAATGACCGACGAGGTCGTTATACAGATCGCCGTATTGTTGCTGCGTCGTTAATTAGATCTGCCTGTTTGCCAGCTCACTAGAGACCATGTAGCGACGTACCAGCGATCCTGACCAGGTCGTATCATTGTCTGGATTGCTGGAACATCGCTACGTGTAACAGGACCCTTAGGGGTACTTTGCACACGACATCACAAGCCGATGCTGCGATGCCGAGCACGATAGTCCCCGCCCCCGTCACAGCAGCGATATCTTGTGATCGCTGCCGTAGCGAAAATTATCGCTACGGCAGCTTCACATGCACTCACCTGCCCTGCGACGTCGCTTTGGCCGGCGACCCGCCTCCTTCCTAAGGAGGCGGGTCGTGCAGCGTCACATCACACGGCAGGCGGCCAATAGAAGCGGAGGGGCGGAGATGAGCGGGATGTAAACATCCCGCCCACCTCCGTTCTTCCGCATAGCTGGCGTGAGCCGCGGGACGCAGGTAAGGCGATGTTCCTCGCTCCTGCGGCTTCTCACACAGCGATGTGTGCTGCCGCAGGGGAACGAGGAACATCGTACCTGTCGATGCCGTGCAATTATGAAAATGTCGGACACTACACCGATGATACGATTACGACGCTTTTGCGCTCGCTAATCGTATCAAAAACGCTTTACACACTACGATATCGACGCCGGATGTGCGTCACTTTCGATTTGACCCCACCGACATCGCAGCTGCGATGTCGTAGTGTTCAAAGTACCCCTTAGTCCGTATAACAGGTAGCTTGAACAATGTGGGATCTGTTTCTTTGGTCCTGTTCCCCGATTCTCCCATTGCTACTGTGTCCCAGACTTCTAAGGTCAGTGAGGTCCTGAATGGTCCCCTCACTGTGCAGATTTTATCAGGTCTGCCTAGAGCGGTTGCCTGACCTAGGGCTCTGGACCCCGTTGGTGCTATAGTTCTGGGAGTACTCCACCGGCAACCACACGCCTGGGTCCTCAGGTCACTGTTACACTCTCCTGTCATTACGGTTACGTCCGTCTCCTCTCACTTCTACTTACTGACTGACTGTCTGAACCCTCCCCTCTGGTTGTCGGCTAGTGGACTGGATCGGTTCCACCCCTAGGTGGCCATCCATGGGTCCAACCCTGGTCTGTCACCAGTCTTTGGGAATGGGGAAAAACAGGGATTAGATTGATAGTGTTGCTGTTACCGGCACTGGTCTTCTGGGTACCTGGGGGTAGGCCCTGCATCCTGGCTAGGATGCAGTTCCCTGTAGCTCCTGATGGCATCAGGGGCGCTACAGGCCCCAAAGAATGAATGAAACGGATATGCATGTGAAGGACCACCTTCCCATTCACGTTGTTGTGAGAAGACCATGAGTGCAGCAGATATGCACTTGAAAGACCACCCCATTCATGTTCTTGTGGGGTGTACATAGGAATAATTGAAGCAGATATGCACTTGAAAGACCACCACCCATTCACGTTCTTCTAGAGGGTACATAGCAATGATTGAAGCAGATAGGAACGTGAAGGGCCACCAAAACATTCACGTTCTTGTGTGGACAGGATCCATAGGAATGAATGAGATGGGCTATGTATGTGAAGGACCACCACCCAATCCCGTTCTTGTGGTGGGGTCCCCAGCAATCAGCAGGTTATTCCCCGGGCAACGTCCCGGATACTTTTGTCCATGAGGGCCACGTCCTGTCCTGGAAGCAGCGGCTCGTACGGTCCCCTGACAATGTATGTTTCCGGCCACAATTACCAGTCAATTCCTTATAAAGAACCTAGACCGCTCAAGCAGCGGAGGGGGCAGCACCTGACGGATCCGTGTTGTCACGTTCCCGCACACATCACGTCATTACCGACAGACGAGCAGAGGTTCACAATAAAGTCATACACAAGGTTATCGGAAAATTACGTCACTGCCGTGAACTAGTATCGGTCACAACTTGATCACGTGATTGGGAGAGCACGTCATAGGGCTGTTCCGTCTACTATTGGGTCGTCACCTTCGCGCTTTGGTCTCACGCTGCGGGCACCTGACGCGCTAGTTTTTTGCGGCTGCCGTTGATTGGTTGAAGGCCCACCTTCTTCGTTTTCCTGATTAAACACCGCCCCTCAATCTCGCCCACAGTCTACCTGGATCATTGGCTGTAAAGAGGGGGGTGGAGATACATCCTGCGCTGCCTCTTCACTGCTCTGCCAATAGAGAGCCGCTTTAACGGCCCCCTCTTCCTGGTTT